>NC_139332.1:1440000-2040000 GCF_056507025.1 Lutjanus erythropterus | reverse complement strand
AGAGTCACAGGAACACTCTACAATCACTTATCTTGGTAAAGAAGTCGGTCAGGCACAGGTGTGCCTCCTTGCAGCCAGGATCAGTGCTGTCACTGAGTACCCAGTTCCCACTACCAACTGTCAGCTGCGGCATTTCTTAAGGCTAGCACGTTACTATATGCCATTCTGTCATAACTTTGCTATTATTGCTTCTCCTCTGACTGATTTTGTCAGTCCTGGTAAGGAGTTGGTGTGGGACTTCAGATGTGAACAGGCCTTTCAATCTGTGAAAGCTGTGCTGTGCAAATTCTCAGTTCTTGCTGCCCCTGTTTTTCTGTTCCCTTCAAGATGGAGGTCGATGCAAGTGACACAGGTGCTGGAGCTGTTCTGATTCAGGAAGATTCAGCAGGCACTCTGCTACTTTTCCAAAGAGTTATAGACCCAGCAGAGCTACAGCACTATTTAGAAGAAGGCTTTACTGTGAGCTTTACAGCATTTTGAGTATATGTTGGTTCCTCTTTGCAGCCTCTTGTTGTTTACATGGACCATAACCCTTTGGTTTTCTTACATTGGATGTACAACAGCAACCAGAGAAAGAAAAATGAAAATGTTGTAGCTGATGCCCTGTCACAAGTTTATGAATGTCACAGTTATGCCATCTTCATGGGGGGGGGGGGTTACATTCAGAGTTACATCCTGCTGTATTATGGTAGGTATCTGTTTTTCCTTTTCAGTTTTTTCAGTTCATCCACGTATTACAATAAACTTTAATGTAATAAACTTCCCTCCTGGTGTTGTGTCCATTATTACGTTTGGTGTTGAGCCAGACGTATAATGTCATACAGCATACAGCCATCCAATAGTTTTGGGGCAGACTAATACAACAAATTACAAATTACACAATTATTCATCATCATCATTATTATTATTATTTAGAGCTGCAATGATTAATCAATTATTGGTAGAGTTATCGCTACTATTCTGATCACTGAGAATCATTTTGGGTTATTTTTTTAATTTAAAAAATTCAAAATTCTCTGGTTTCTGCTTCTCAGATGTGATTATTTTCTGCTTTCTTTATTCTTGTTATGTCAGTGAACTGAATATCTTTGGATTTTGGACATTTTACAGACTAAGCCGCTAATTGATTAATGATCATTTAATCAAGAAAATTGACAGATGAATCAATAATGAAAATAATTGTTAGCTGCAGCCCTATTAATATTATCAGTCTGCACAATATTAGGTTTTTGCCAATGTCCAAAATATTTTCCAACTCATTTGGCTGTTTGTCAGTGCCAATACTAATATATGCACATATTTTTCCACCTAATTGCAGAGAACATCAAGTGTCTCCTGTAATGAATGAAGATATTATTCTGCCTACTCTTATTGTGACGGCCCACTGGCAAATACAAAAATGCTTTTCAAAATGTTCACATTCACTTGGCAAAATAAGAAAACTACTGCTGACAGTTTTTTTCTGTCCTTCACTATTTTATCATAATGATGGGACTGAAGACTCTTGGCAGTTAAATTTGAAAAAGTATACTGTCTACGGTAAAAAAAAAAAAAAAGACTCTCCCTTTTGAAAATTAATTTAAAAAATAAATATGCTTCTGTTTGAACAAAGGAAATTAGGAAGGATAATAGAATCTCTCTTTGGAAATAAATCAGAATATGCTTCCTTCAATACTGTACACAAGATTATGTACATGTATGTATTGATATACTGTTAAACCACGGCAAGTGCAGTATTGCAGTGTTGCAACTCTAGTGGTAACACCAGTAAATTCTTATATAATCATACAAAGACAAATTGAAACCAGGATATTAGAAACCTCAGTACAATACACTACAACAATCTTGTAATGACAGCTACTTTTATGAAACAATTTTTAATTGTTGTGATGCTGTGTCAGAGTTCTGTGGATCTGTGGTCATTTCTGAGGCTGTAGTTTGTTTAAATGTATATTTAAATTGTTATAAAAGTTTTAATCTTCTGTGTGTAAATAAAGTGGGCAACACCTTTAAGTATGATGTAGTCCAGAACATCATCACAGAATACAGCCTACTGCCTGAAAGCATACAGTAGCACTAAAATCACAAAAATGTGAAATATTTTAAGCAACATGGTGTTATAGGCCTGCTGTGCTGCCTTGCATTACAACATACAGGTGTTAGTGTTTTAGACTCTCACCATAAGTCAACCTTGTTGCTGATGTATTTATTTATTTGTTCATACTCTTAGTGTCATGTTTTGGAGCACTTTAAGTGACAGATCTGTTAGCAGCCAGTGTTACCACATGGTGGTGCTGCAAGCAAATCTATTCTGAGGCCCAACAGGAAGAGTTATACAAGAGTGTCCACTGAGTACCTCAGGATGGTTATTACATTATCTATCATCATTCTAAAGGTGTGTGACGTTTTTTCATATGCATAAAACAATGTATCATAATGTACAGATATTAATGCACAGATATTTACTGGCATCAATAAATCTCAGTAATATGAGAGTCAAAAAGATTTCAACCCAATTGAACACCTCTGGGAGATTTATTTTGGAGCCACATCTTAGAAAAAAACTCTCAACATCATCAGAAAATGAAATGAGAGAATGTCTTTTGGAAGAAAGCTGTTCATCCTCCCAGTACAGTTTCACACAACTGAAGAATCTATGACGAAGAGCACTGAAGCTGCTCTGGAGGCTCATGGTGGAACAACACTTCAGTATCACACTTTGTGTTGGTTTTTCCTTTCATTTGTCACCCATCTGTGGCTTTACAGTAATAGTAGTATCTACTACCACATATTCTAGAATATGTGGGTCTAGTACTGGTCTGCTTGGGAGCAGTAAAAGCAAGAGTATACCTCTGGAGACTAAAAAGACAAAATATAAAATAACGACAAAACAAAAAGAGAGCAGTGGAGAAACTAAAAAAAGTATTGTACTAAGTGCAGATCTAAAGACAGCTACAAGCTGAGTTAAAAATGATAAAAGACATGAACTCTCTACTACTTGTTACATTATTAAGACAGTCTTTGTCATTGTCTTGATGCAGCTTTTTCAAATTTTAGCTCTGATAACATCACTACACCAGGGTTTGTAATTTGGGTTTTAGTTATCAGGAACATAAAGTTGAAGGTACAGTAAGCAATTATGGAGAATTATAGTTGATGGTGAGTCTCATTCCCAGGCCATCAATTACAGACATTTTGAGAATGAGACTCAATGTTAAGAAGGTCTCTGCATACCTGAAATGTCTGACAGGTGCGTCGGAGGAAAATTCAACTTGAAGAAAAACAGCAAAAAACTCCCGCACACTGGCTCGCTTTCTATTTTATTAAATAGAAATTTCTCCATCTTAGCAGCCCCTGTCTCTGCTTAACCCCCAGTTTATCCAGAAATTAACAAGAGGTGGAATGAGGGAGGAGCTGAAGCACCTGAATGAAGAAATGACTTTGCTGCTATTCACATGTGATGGTACACTGCTGTGTCAGTGTCAAACACCACTATGAACTGAAAACCACCTGAAACATGGATGCTGTGTCTAGTAGCTTTATTGGATATGTCTAGACATGTTTGAGCCACCAGAGCCAGAGGATGGTGTCAGGATGGTATTTTTTCATCTGTGTTGGGTTGTTGGAACTGAAGTGAGCTGAAGTGAACTGCTGGGCTGCTGCTGTGTTCATAACTACTCTTCTATAGCCAGATCATAGCGATCAATGCTGGAGAAAGGTCTGGCTCCACACATGCACATTGTGCTATAGAGGAAAAAACACTGTTTTCTCTGCATTTCTTTAAACTAATCACAAAGTCTTGAACAAGCAAAGCCCAGGATGCAGTGATGGTGCTGCTGCAAAATAGTGTTAAGGGGGAACTGGTTTTGGTGGAACACTTCGGCAGGCAATCTCTGGCATTAAAATGACTACATCACTGCAGAAGAACAGCTAAAAGCTGTTAGCTTGTTTATGTTTGTACCATTAGCAACCCAGGCACTAATTTGCTGTTTTCAGTGTGTAGATTGACACTAGGAGGCTGTTCTTGTTTTACAGGGAATTTGAAAATGTAGATAGTGGATGCTATAATGGCAGGACTCATACTCACAGTGTGCATCCAGTAATTCATAATTGACTGTTAGGGAGGACGAGGTGAGGGGTTGGCAGTGTTGTTCACATGTTGTGGGGCTTATATAGTGTTGGAGGACCATGGCTCCGGCATGTCACCAAGGTCTTCCTCACTCCACAATTTAATACTACATAGTTCTCAGTCTTTTCACATGATTTTAGCAACTAAATCTCCCTTTTTAGTTTACACAAGCTTTGAAGACTTTAATTTAAATAGGTGAGTTATATAAAAATTCAGCTCTGTACAGTTATTGTTAATGGGAAAATTGGCTATTAGCTTTATTCCGCACCAGGCTATAAACATGTTTTTCCCCATAAGATTGGGCATTTTAATATAGGGTTCTACGGGGATTGAATCTCTTTTGGAGCCTGCCTGAGGTTGCGGCATTCTGTAAATAAACACACACACATATTATCACCATATAGAGCTGTTATGTGAAATGTGATGGCTCAGAGGTATCATTTAGAGTAATGATTTGGGCCACATGATAAGTCTAAGTCCAATATTCATTCTTATTTTTATATCTGGCTCGGTCTCCACCACATCATGGGAAACAATCTCTTTTGCGGCTGCATGATACATTATGCTCACTATGCTCTTGTTATCACAAGAAATACCAAGCCCTCTCAATGTAATTAAAACATTTGGATTTTTCACACAAGCATCTGCCTGCTGCTTAAAAATAATAGGTTATGGGAACAGAATCTGTCGACCATAAAATCAAAACAGAATTCCTGGAAACGAGGAGGATGGTGATGAATCTCTCTGAGTTTGTCACAGATTACATATTGTCATTTGACCCATCGTTACTGTAAGTATTTGGACTAGTGCTATCTTTCTATGAAAGTCCTTGATCAAATGTACAAGTAAATATATTGTGTACTTATGGTCAAGAAGAAGCCACCAGAGCTGGCTAACTAAGTGTAATCACTTAGTTACTGCACTTAAGTAGATTTTTCAGGTGTATTTTATGTGAATATTCTTTTCTGACCACTTTTTCTTTTTTTTTTTTACTCCCTACATTTTAACACAAATATCTATACTTTCTACTCCTTATGTCTTCAAGAAAGGCTTGCACCTTGCATTTAGAATTACAATTAATTTGAGAGGAATTATTGATTATTTTTATTTTGCATCAATAATGTTTTTATCCTAAATGGATGAAACAATAACACATGGACAAGACAAATCCTTGATGGATCCATCAGTGCATATCACACACATCAGATGTAACAAGATGAGACACAGTAAGGTGTAATGAGATGAAAACAATGAAAAAGACACAACATGACAAAAACAACAAAAAAGATGTAACAAGACCAAAAAATTATGTAGAAGACATAACAAGACCAAAAAGATGAAAAACACCCAACAAGATATAACTCTGGTGGAGAAAAGGTGAGGTTCATTTCGTTGACTAAGTTTGGCCACATTACAGTAGAAAGTCCTCTGGAAAATTAGAGTCATGGGACACAACTCTACCTTAAAACCCAGGATTATTCCACTATTGCTACTTCCTCTACAACAACTTCTACTAAAATCACTGCTGCTTGCAATAATTCTACAGTTCCTACATGACAGTACACAGATTCTTCACTCAAGTAGAAGTACAGATACTATTTTAATATAAAGACTTTGGTAGAAGTACTTATTCAACATCTTTACTGCAGTAAAAGTCAAAAAGTACAGGCTCTGAAATGTCTTCAAAGTATAAACGTAAAAAGTCGTCCTCTGAAGGACATTTCTACTGACTGTTTCTGTGCAAAGTTAAATATTCATGCATGTATTTACAGCGTCAGTAAAAAAAAATGTGACCTTAGAAATATGGGTCACATTGTGATGTGACATAGCACTCCTCCATGATAGTGGAAAATGCTTTAGTGTCGCAACGAGCCTGACAACAGGAACAAACATACATACGCAACAGCTGAGTGGTTTACTTCAGAAAAGCTGACAGGAAACCACAGGTTTTATACAGAGTTTCTTTCTACTGGGTTTCATCCACCTCAAAAATCTCCAGACCTCTACACCCCTTCCATCCTCCCTCCCTCCCTGAGGCTCCATGGGCCTCACCCAGGTAGAAAGTTTAAAAGGAATCCTGCATTGCCTCATTATCCAGCCGATGTTGCGTAACTTTGGCGTTTCCTTTTTTTTTTTCCCAAAATCATCACATCGCATTATCTCAGATTCATGTGGTAACAGGTCCCCATGTGACTGCAATCCTTTCTAACCCTCTGTAATGGTTTGTATTTTCATTTCCTCATTAGGAAGAGGTGAACAGGTTGACTGCATCAGTAGACATGACACACTTTTGCATATTTTTGATCTGGGGCTGATTTTCATAGTTTGGGCTAAGCATTTTAATTTAAATAAAAGTAAATCTTAATGCTTGTACTTATATGATATAGCATAAGCCTGTGTCTAACATAAATCATCATATTAATATTGAGCTGTCACAATACTGTCATCATCTAAATAACTCAACATCTCATTTAAATAAATATGAAAGACCAGACCAGCTGACACAGACCAGCCACTAACGTTAGCTACACAGACTAACTGCCAACGGTAGCTACACAAAACAACTGCTAATGTTAGCTACCCAGACCAACTGCTAACATTAGCTACATAGAGCAACCTTTAATGTTTGTTTCATGGACCAACCACTAATTTTAGCTACAGAGACCAACCGCTAACATTAGCTACACAAAACAACCACTAATGTTAGCTTCACAGACCATCTGCTAAAGTTAGCTATATAAACCAACTGCTAACATTAGCTACACAAACCAACCTCTAACATTAGCTACACAGACCAACAACTAACATTAGCTGCACAGAAATCCAGTTATAGCTAGCTAACCTGTCAAATGATTGATTATGAACTGTGAACAGTATACTTAAAGTACATTTCAATGTCTATAATTACATGCATAACAAAAGAAGGGACAAACAATATAATAATTATATAAGCAAATAATAAACCAATAATGAACATAAATCATTATATTAGGCTAAACAATTTTAGCATATTTGGTTTGATGTAATCCAAAAGTGACAGAAAGTACATTAAAGTAGAGAGAGTTACATTACTTTAATATAGTGAATTAACATGGACTAAGCTACTGATTACCTGTTAAAAAATGTAATCAGTTTTGGAATACATTTTTAAAGTAACCACCCCAACCCTGTTTAGATGATAGTTTTCTTTCAGCTTTGTGGCAATAATTTGTGGTTGACTCTTTCCTTGTTCAACATGGCGATGTCCCCAGACACAAAACCACATCCATACAGAAAAAAGAATAGACAGGGATTTACCACACATCTGCACCAATTCTTATAACTCTGTGCTGTATGCAAAAACATATATAATCTAGGTTTATAAAAAGGTTCATTTTACTTATTTATTCATGAGAAATCCTTAATACCCCCCCCCCCCCCCCCCCCATGTTGTTATATATATATATATATATATATATATATAATATTGTAAAATTAGTATTCTACATATGTATATAAAATCTGAAATAAAAACAAAATAAAAACCAAACTGGGAGACAACTGCTGCTGCTATAACAGGATCATCAGAGAAAGAAAGTGAAAATGAAAGTAATTTCCAGCAAAATCAATGCCAACTTTAGTCTTGTTGTTTGCACCCAGGATGGGAGTAGCTTTAAGTTTAAAACAAGGTTCAGTTTCCAGCAGCAATTAACTTGTGAAATTTCCAGTAATCTATTATATTTAGATGCATTTATAATGTATAAACATATTTATTTGGACTGAAATGACAACAAAATGAAAACCAAACAGGTTGGGTGAGAAATTCTGCTGCTGGTAGAACAGGATCATCAGAGAAAGAAAGTGAAAGTGTCTTCCAACAAAATCAGTGCCAGCTTTAACACGGTTGTTTGTACCCGGGATAAAAACACAGATTCTTAATTATACTTAACTTATGGTATGTTGTATAATCACTCCAAAACATGTCTCAGAAGGTGTATACTCTCTTCTGTCTCTGCATCTGCTATGTACCACCTTCAGAGACCTCTAGAGCTCTCCTACATGAGAGAATTTCTGTTTCAAATACATTTTATTGTGAAACCTGATTGTAAAGGTCACAGAACATGGCAGTACCATATTTCATTTCCATATAGACAAACATAATACAAAGAGAAGCATACTCCCCACATCTAATATAAATGCACAAACAAGAAATAATTAGGCGGAAAAAGAAAAAGAGAAAACCAAAATCCCTGTCCCCATCCCAACCCCTGACTGCATTTAAAATTTGGTTCCATCTGCAAGATATAAGAGTAAAGTTAGCCAAATCTCAAAATCTTTCAGCTTGTCCTTAATGATTAAGCCAGAGTCTCTCAAGGTGAAATGTGTCCATCAATTTTGTGACCCATAATTTCAAAGTTGGAACATCTTTCTTTTTCCAGAATAACGGGATTAGCTTCTTTGCAGAAATAAGGCCATAAACCAGGAGATGTTGTTGTGCCTGTTTGGGTATCCAGAGTTCTTTCCACATGTTAAAGGCCCCATCTAAACTGGAGGAAGGAAAAGATGGATTTACTGCTACTGGCACCAAAAAAGAGATTGTTGTGAGTTTCATTAAGGGCATTTCTAAATAATGGGACATTTGAAATAGAGCTTTTATTCTTAAGTTTATGAGTGGGAGTAAAAGTGAACTTTTTTTTTTTCATCTTTCTCACTGGAAGTCCAGGTTCACGTTCAGCTGTTGGACAAATATGAGCCTTGATCTCAACCCCACCAACACCTTTGGAATGAAATGACAATTGCAGGCCGGACCTCATCAGTCTAAATCAGTGTCGGACCTCTCTGATGTCTTGTGGCTGAATGGGAGTAAATCCCTGCTGACAGATCAACATCTGGTGGAATGTCTGAAACCAGAGGAGCAGCGGCTGTCATCACAGTATACTGACACCCATGGTGTCAAAATCACATGTTCAATTAAAATGAATTAAATGATACATAGACCTAGTAATCATGGCCATGTAGTGTGGACAGATGTTTCCCTTTTCTCGCTCTGTCAAAACTAGATTTCGACTAGAATTTGACTAGCTCAATTTCAATGTCCAAAACTATCACTGACAATAGGGATTTTATTTTTTGTGAAATGATTCACTTTTCAGGGGCTACAAACTGAATCAAACCAAGCAGGGAAGATATGGGGTTTTTCCCCTGCTGTCCTCAAACAACCCTGTCTCTTTTCTGAATCATCAACCTAACGCCTTCCTCCACATTATCAGCTTTTCATGTGGTTGACACCTTTGTTCGAGTGATG
The DNA here is from genome assembly GCF_056507025.1 of Lutjanus erythropterus. Taxonomy (NCBI): domain Eukaryota; kingdom Metazoa; phylum Chordata; class Actinopteri; order Lutjaniformes; family Lutjanidae; genus Lutjanus; species Lutjanus erythropterus. The sequence continues at coordinate 2,030,587 of NC_139332.1, read as the reverse complement.
CACTGTTCTAGTCCTCTAAACCGGAAGGAAAGCTGCAGGTGGGACGCATTCTATAGAATAGGCCACATCTAGGTTAGCCTTCTACCTGTATCTGAAGAGGAGAATCAAAAGGAGACACTTTGTGTGAAAAACCCCAGAAAAGGTCAGGTTAAAGGAATTAACTTGCGCAATGCACAGAATCACACACAGGAAAACCAAATATATGAATGTAAGTCAACAAGAACTTGAGCTTAAAAAGAAGAAAGTAAGAAAATTAATCTAACCCTAATATCCTTGCTCCACTTCAGTGATCTGAATATGAGGCCACAAAGCAGAGCTGTCACAGCAATTTTAAACACTTGTTGAAAATGGTAATCAACATGAAATCAAAAGAATTGTCTTAAAATCCTGAGAGCTGACATTAACGTTCCAAATGGATGGCTCAAAACAGGGGTGAGACAGCATCAGATCCATGCAACAGGATAAAATCATTCCGAATAAAGGTGTGAGTATGCTTCAAATGAGGTGCTGAATCCAACAATCATGTCCACTTGCTGCAGAGTCTGTGGAGGTAATTTGGGAGGCTATAGTAGGGTTTGAGAGTTACTCATTAGTTCTCTTTTCCTTTCTTCGCACAACTACTTCTGTCATTTTTGTGTGTGTAGCGACGAAGTCTTCAAGGAAATATGGTCTGAAAGAGTGCACAGTAATTAACATAAAAACACGTCAAAGACAGAGCTCTTGAAGGTCAGTCAGGGCGAAGCTTCGATGCCAGATGCTGACAACACCTTCAAGTGTGGCCATTACGCACACTTTTGTCTTGAGACGTAGTTGTAAAATACTTTGTACGCCCTAGTTTGTTTCAAGCTGACTGTACTTTTCCATCATCATCTGGCGTCACTGAAGCTTCCTGTATTACAGGCTGTGCATTGTTGTATCCTAGTTATTGCAATTTAAAGTAAACTCTATTGACATTCTTAGTCAAGGATGTTCCTCATCATTTTCTGACTCTTATCTGAGTCTCGGCAGTGATAGTAACAGTTGAAGTAAAGTCCACATGCTCTCCTGGGGCATCCCATCTGTGCCCCTCCTAGGCACAGATGGGATACTATAATCTCTCTGGTGTGTTCACAGCCAGCATCCAGGTGGTTTATGGGATTCATTTTTGTCTTCAGCTTGATACTGTCAGTTAACCTGACACACCACATGATTTGTTACACAGAACCATCTGGGAAGCTGTCCATAGAAACTGTTTGGAAAAGGGCAGGTGCGTTAAAAAATATTTGACAGGTGATTGGATGAACCATCTGTCGTCCTGTCTAACCTCTGCCTAACACGGGCTAACTTCAACCAATCAGATCCACTCACCGTATTGAAACCAGCCAGAAGACAAGCAAAAACCTTTGTATCTTTTCTATCAATAAATAAATCAATAATAAATCAATAAAATCCTTCAGTGACGTTCTGTGCTCTTCCTTCAATGAAGTTCTGATATAACTGATGCTATCACAGTATCTACGCTAACATCTTCAGGAGCCGTAATTGTCTCTTCCAGATGGGTCATTTCCATGGACACTTGCACTCGCTCTTGGTGCATCTAAAACCATGCCAGTAGCTGTCAGTAGTCCCTCCAAGGATGCTGATTTGCTCATACCTCCTCTGGTGAAGACACAAATGGATAGCAAATGGATTCTCACATAATCTTGCGGATCCAGCTGCCTCACAAGGTAAACAGTCAATGGAGTTCTTGGTGTACCACTATAAACTTGTGATAAAGTGGTACTGATGACCGTCTGGCCACAACTTAGAGTAGGTGGTCAGAGCAGGAGCCCTTTTCCCAGTTTACCCTCATTACGTTTTTTGATCCAACTTACCAGTAAGTGGTGATCAGATGACTGCTCTGCTCTTCACAGGAGTGTCCAAAACATATGGCCGCAGATCTCATGAAACAACTACAAAGTCAGTAACTTGGCCTACAAAATTTTCGTGTCAATTATCCTTACACACTACCTTATGTTTGAACATGGTGGACAGACTTTACTACTGTCCAATAACAAAGCACCACTCAAGAGTACCCAACTAACCTCAAGAGACTCCAAGAATGGTGTTCTGATTTGCCATTTGACAGCAGTCAGAGCCTTCCAGCCTTCGACATGCAGTCACATACTGGTGACCCTTTTGTTTTCTGGGAAGGTGGGGGTTGGCCACTCACAGTCAACCACACAGGCACAGTATTTCTCAGTCTGAACAACTGCAGAGTGAAGTCCTTTGCTATGACTTTCCTTCCCCACATCTGGCTTTTGTCCCTGGTTCCTTTCCATGTACCCACCCTAAGTTTCTGCAGCTGGGGGTCTGCAGACCAAAGTCTCTGCCTTTGCCTGTCTCATGACTGGCAACACAATAAATGATTACACCCCTTCTTGAGGGATGTAAGCAAATATAGTGACAAAGCCATAGTGTTTTTTTGGGCTGAATCTGACTGAGCCCCATAGGTGCAGATCACCTATGACCAAATCATTGATTTGCAAGTCAAAAATAAGTCTCATGTCTTTGCACTCAAGTCCCAAGTCAAGACAGGCAAATTCTGATTCAAGTCCCAAGTCTGAGGGTAGGAGTTTGGAGGCATAAACAAATCATAATGTGCTTGCCACCGAATGTAATGCCATTGTAACAACAGAGCCTTAACTTAGCATTCTATGTGCTGGAAGTTGTTATAACCTACACATTCGACATAATATAATCTGTTTTTTTTGTAGCTTTTTTATGCAAAAAGGTCTTTGGCATACTTTTTCCCAGCAGCAGTAACATAACATTAGCTCTTCATGCTTCTCTCCTGCAACTTGATCTGATGATATTAGATTCGTTCAAACAAAGTGGATCTGGCAAATTAAGTGATGACTGAAAGAATAGTGTTAAGGTTAGTTAATTCAGCAAATGACAGGAAATTAACTGATTTGTGGCATGCTTGCCACAAATCTGCCTGTGAGCTCCACTTCCAGGACATTAAATGGTAAAAAATTGCTTGAAAATGGAACTGTACAAATGTACGGTTAGGAGCAACTGTATGCTTCTCCATCATGAAACCCCAGTGATTTGAATCTGGTCCCTCTCCCTGATGGAAATTCCACTGGTTTATACTTCTGTAGGATCTCTCCTTGTCCTTGTTTTCAGATTTAAGAGGAACTATATTTTTATAGATCTTTCTTTTTCATATTTTGAGCTGAGCTGGTGATTTACCAGGGAAATGTAGACGTCTACATATGCCCTCATCTTGTAATGAGGAAGCTGAGTAGTAGGCCAATCTACAAAAACCACTGTGTATTCCTCTGTGGCTCTGGGGAGAGTATCAAGTCTGTTTTTAGATGAAGGGAGTTTGGTTCTTGTGGCAGATTTAGAAACAGAAACAAAATGTGAAGAGCAGGGTGATGTACAGCAACATGAGGGGAGTTTTTCTTAACTGTCTTCTCAAATCCTGATGCAAAATGAAATGTAAAAACTGTAAGTGAGAGTGGGCTGTAGACCACATAAGGGACAGTTTTCTGGAAAACAGTTCTCTTTTTCACATCCTTCCTGTTGTTGTTTTCAGGTATACTCCCCTCCTACTGAACCCACCCTCACTGGAAAAGCAAGTTTAGTCATTTCACAGAATGAAATGTCAAGTAACACAGTAGTATCAAAGTGTTTGTCATCAATGCAACAGTGTTCCACTTTTCACACTTATTTCATTCCTTTCTATTTAACACATTCAAGAAATAAATATAAAAAATACCCACTCTGTTCACTCTTCATATTTAAAATATTTCTGTGCAGTCATCTTAGCTTGAGAGATTCTGGTTTAGTTTAGTTTATTTGATTTTGACAGTGTGCAGTGACAGTGATCATTTACAAAAATGAAAACATGGCTGCACCAAATTTAGCGAGATACTAATTTCCATCTGTAGTCCTACACATAACAAGTAGATACAATAAATAAAATTTAAATATAAAGTGACCATGAAATATGAAATATATAATTACTCCATTTTTAAGTGATCAAGTTGCCAGTGCCTCTGTCTTACATAATAAAACTGTAGGTACAGACTGCACAATACAAATTACTGTAAGAAATACACAATAACTACATTATAAGTGGCAAAGTTGCCAGCACATGTACCCACAAGGGTAACATATAACATCTATGTACCCACTGGGGTAACCTCTAACATCTATCTAAGATCAGTGCTGACAAGACTGACTGCTTAAAATGCAGTTTTTAACTTGAAATTTTTTTTAAGGTGTCGGGGAGCCTGTTCCTTTCTTTGACAGCTTTATATGAAAAGGCTGATTGAGAAAAGGCAGAGCTTTGTTTTGGAACGCTGCAGTCACTCCTGGAGGCAGAACTTAAGGCTCTGTTGGCTGCTTTATGCTTCCCCAGTAGATCATAGTCATGGTGCTGTTGTGGTTTTCTATCTAGACCTTTCAGAGCTTGATTATAAAGTGATCTAATTGGATTTAAAGCAGTCTTGTTAACCTGAGACCAAGATGATACACAGTACAGAATATGGGACAAGATCATGGCATTCAGATATGACTTAGTGGCTTCAGTCGATAACAAGTTTCTGATGTGACGTAAGTTTGAAATGTTAAACTTCAGGAATTACAACTAGATATTTATAATCCTCAACATTTTGTATCATTTGACAACCCACAGAGATGATGTCACGTTGATTTTGTTTGTTTGGGAAGTACATGCACATGTTGTACATGTTTCCTCTGTGTTCAGGTTTCTGTTACCATCTCCATTGTTGCAGATAATTTGCCTGCAACTGCATCAGCGTTGGTGCAGAGGTTATTACAGCAAGACAGAATAATTATGCATTAATATTAGATTAATGCATAATTATTCCAATTGTTCCTATTTCCTCTTGGCTGATCAGACTTGTTACCTTTAGATATCACAGCAGTGTGATTGAGAGCCTGCAGATGACACAACACAGCCTTCAGTGGCCTTTTCAGATGTTTGTGATCAACAGTAGCTGTCTGCAGCTCCCTGTGTTTCCACAGTAAATGTGCAGCTTGCAGTATTTTTTATGTTACTCTCAGATAACGCTAACACTATTACATATTACTTGTATTGTGTGTGCAATAATATAATCTCATTAGCTAGCAAATGTAGCATCATACTGTGGTATGTCTGTTGCTGACAACATAGTGTTGGGTTGTTCATTGGTGCACTGTGTATGGCTATGTTTCTGCAACTTATTTATGTGATATGCAGTTACCTTTAGGTTACTTGGTTACTTTTAGCTTTAAGTAAGAAAACTACTTGGTTAGGCTTAGGAAACAATTTTGGTTAGATTTAAGCAGTGAGGGTTAGGAAAACATTCAATCATTTTGGTTATGTCTATGCAGGAAACTACTTTGTTAGGCTTAGGCACCAAAACTGTTTGAGCTTCATTTCCAATGAAGGAACTATGCCTAGGAACTAAGTACTTTTGGAGGACCTCAGTGCATTTCCACTGCAGGTAACAGGGTCTAAGTTAAGTTTGTGGGGATATTATTTTACCACCCAAAAAGTTCCTGTTCAAGGGGTAGTACTTTCCAAAAGTTGCACACAAAAATTACACAATCTTTTATTATGTCAGTGGACTAATTAGCCTCATATTCGAGGGTCTTTAGATCAGATCATGGAGAATGTTGGAAACAGACAACAGCCTGAAGAAAATTGTTATTTAGCTTTTTTATTAGCTTGAGTTGGTTGTTTTGTTTCCCTTTGAGCACAGCCAAAACCGTAGCTCATCTGATGTGCTAACTTTCAGTATGTTAACACACATCCTTTGCACTGTAGACAGTGTGAGTGGGTGGTGACCTCATGATAACATTTTGTCAGCTGTTTAAATGCAGCTGATTATAAAAATTCCAATGTAACAGCTCATTCTTACCAGGAATTTCTCCAATATTTCTGCTGCTTAAGTTTTATCATGGTCACATGGTGTGATTTAGCTGTTTCTAAAATGGTGACACATTTGTATTCAGGTATTAAGACCACATATTTTAACAGCTATGAGTGGCCCTGAATGGTAAAAATGAACTGAGGTCCATACAGACCCCCTGTTCCTCCCACTCTCACTCCAGTAGATACTAACCAGTACTACAGTGCTGTAATGCTTGGCCCATTGTTTGCAGAGTATTGAATTAATTTGTGGTAATTAGATTATAGGTGCTGTGGATTTAGTGGCATTAAGTAGTGAGCTGGCAGATTACAAACATCTCACCTCACTCTCCCCATCCCAGCGAGTAGAAGAACTTGCGGTGGTTATATAATGTGAGAGGCCATATCTAGAGCCAGTGTTTGTTCTGTCAGTTCTGGGCTACTGTGGAAATTCCAATATCAATATAATGGCCAGTGTTCTTTATTTAAATCCAAAATGACATCAGGACGCTGAAACAAACTTCCAAAGGTATTTTGATAATTACAAATATCTATAAATAAAAAAAACACAAACAGAACAGTTTGAATTAAAAAAAAAGATCAAATATACATAAAATGCTGTCTATAAAAAATAACAACAACAACAATAATAACAATATGCATCAGGTTTTGTAAAAAAAAAAAAAATACTGGACAGCACTGATATAGACTTATATAGCTGTGCAAGGCTAATATCAGGATCAAATCAAATTACCGGCCGACTAACATGTCTGTCTGTCTGTAGTAGAAACGGGTTATCACAGCTACACACACTCACTCGCCCTGCTCTCCCTCAGTATTTTTCCACTCCCCCTGGCTCTGCTTCACTTAACCTGCCAGCCACTCCCACCTCATCAGTCTCACTCCACTCACCTGTGTGCACAGCTACAGCTCATCTCCAATCAAGCCAGTCTAGCCTCTTCTGCCCAGTCAGTCTCTACCAGGTTGTTCTTTGTTCTCATGCAAGACTTTCCAGTGTTTGTCTTCAGACTGATTCCCTGTTGCTGACTGTGCCTGCTTTGTCTGTCTCCCATTAAATGCACCAGCTTTCTGTTCCTGACCATGAGATCTGTCTGTGGCTGTCCAGCATTTCCATTCAGCGATGACGCTATGGTGTGAGCGTTTTCTCCTGCTCACCTGTGGCTGCTTGTGGCTCAGTGTCTCTCCATGTGTCACTACACATTTTCCTGTGTGAGCATCCTTTGTGTACCTCCCTGTCAGCTCATTGATCCTCTGTCTGGCCTCGACCTACCCCCTGCCTGTCCCTCATCAGCACATCAGCTCTGACAGCGCTCATGATCCCACTTCCGGTTTCAGCTTGGTTTGTCCATCAAACCGAAACTACAGAGACTTTGTATTTACTCTTTCCCTGAGTAACAAACATTATTATGTGCTGCACTACCTGCTCAAGTTCCTGTTTTGCAAGTGTGACAATATAGGTCATAACCAACCGTTCCCAACTTCCAGTGTGCTGCAATTAGGTTCAGTCTATAAATGTTACAAAGGACTTGTTCTAAGATAGTATTCCATGATATTCCATGTCTGCTATTCTGACCAGAGATCTGACACACTGGACCCTTAAAACAAATGTTCTTTCAGCCCTCTTTCTTATCAGTAATAACAATGACCTCAGATGAGGCAAGAAAGAAGCTGCAGCAAATAGGTTTCCTGTGCAGGGTGGTATTATTAGTTTAGATTCACTTTCAGTTCTACCCAAAAATAAAGTACCTTTACTGTTAATTATTTACAGCCTATCTGATTGCCTGCCTGCCTGTCTATGTATTTTTTTGTTGTTGTTGTTGGTTTATTGTGACCACACTGTTTTCATAGCCAATAGAAATTAAAAACTACAAATCCAAGATCTAAGTACTATAAAGGACGCAGGGGCAATTGCCCACTTTTTGTTTGTGTTAATCCGGCTGTAGCACTGGTGTATGTGGAGACCAATTTAAGATATATTTTGAACACCACAGAGCTCATCTTATTTGATATACCATCAGTGACCTCATTTAGCACCTTATTTGGCCCAATTCTGATCCAGCACCTACGCACTCCCACTCCGTGATGACTGTGACTCTGTGTGAAGTCACACTCGCAGCTATAGAGGGTCACTTATGTCATTGTTATTTTTATTAACGTTTATTTAGCCAGGGAAACCCATTGAGACCAAGGTCTCTTTCTCGGTGGTGCCCTGATACAAGATACAACAACAATAAAACTACAATATTAAGACACCACAACAACAACAACAAAAGAAGAACACTAAGACACCACAACAATAAAACTACAACATGAGATAGAACAAGATTTCATAATATCGGATCAAGATGATAATCTTCTAAACAGCACTGACAAACATGTAAGTGACCATGACATGATACACTCATGACATGATTTATGGCACAGTGAACTTGTGAAAGGAAAAATGATTAATTAAATAAATAAAAGCTCACTCCCACGCTTCTTTGGCCACATCTGTGTTTTGTTCTGTTGTTTGTCATGTCATTCTGTCATCAAATGTATGTTTGAGACAAAGTAACTTATTACTGATCCTTTGGAAATAATTGCACCTTGCACAGAACTAACTGTCATGGCATTTCTTCCATCCTGGACACGAAAGATCTGATGCATCTGAGATGAGTGTGGTTTATGCAGACGTGCTGTTGGAAGGCTTCATAACCCACTTGTCCTTCAGGCTGACTGGTTTGAAATAATGCTCAATGTGGCGGACCCTGCATGCAAACAGGGTGAGACTGGGTAGGGGCTAGTTTGGAATTGGGTTTATATTTTGAGCATGAAAGACTTCCTGTGTAGACATGAAGTGTGGCTGTTAAAAGTCTGTTTTCACTGTAAAGAATGAAAAACCTGATCCTCCATGAGGGAGTCATATATTTCATATGAAATGGGTGATACAACCACAAAACCTCCTTGACAACTGCTGCTATTTTGCACAACTTTCATAAAATGTTACTTAAGAATATATAACTGTAAGTCATGTATGATTAAATCAGCATCTTTTCCTCTACATTATCTCTACCAAGAAGGTTTTCAGGCCTGTTGTTGAATAGAGTGTCTTTCTATGAAATCTGGTGGTAGATCTGCTCGGGGCCAGGGAGCTACTAATTAGACTTTGGTGTTGATCCTGATCTGGGACTCCTGCCATCAGGCGATTATCATTTGTTATCCGCATGAAACCAAAAACAGATACAGACTTGATTCCATATCCTTGGGGTGTGTTTGCATGGTCAAGGAGTCAATCCAGCTTCAAACTGAAGTGCTGTATGTCTTTGTGTGTGTGTTAATTTTGCTTTCTATATGACAGACAGTCAAAGCTCACAGAGACATTTTGAATGTAAACATTTTCGTCATATATTCCTCTTACATTATCTGAGTTGTAAGCTGTGGCTTGTTTGCAGTGCACTGTTATGGCAGCACATGTAGGAGGATGTTCCTCTTTCCAGGCTGCGTGTTGCCTGTGACGATGAACAGAGCAGCAAACCGCCTGTCAGACCCGACTTCTTTATCGCGTCCACATTCTTCAGCCTGCCGTTATTTCAATGTTACTTCAACTTTTCTCTGTGTTTACTGAGATTCATGGGAACAAATCTAAACTAGTATTGATCCTCATTGAGTCAATCTGTGACTAACTCTCCCACACACACTCCTGTCTGCTAATAGACATGAAACATTCACACTCATCCTTACTCATATTAGTTGTTATCACTGGTTATGATTGCTCTGTGATGTTGTCATAGACACCATGTGAATGGATATGAAAATGATTTTGTTTCAGGAATCAATTTCAGCTTCAATGTTTTACATATAAAACATTACAATTTAATGCACCTATTTAATATTCATGTTGAAAATATGCTATTATATTTATATACAGTACTGTTATATTACTGTTATATCTACTGTATATTATAGTGTATTCTAATTACACACAATACAGTAATTTAATAATTGGAATCATTTGAAAAATGTTTGAAACAGCTGTGCTGTATTCTGAATCTGTGGATAAATTTCAGTGAGGTAGCAAATCTGTCAGTTTCATTACTTTATATCCATGTAATGAATATCATTCATTCATGAGAACTGGGACAAATTATGTCTGACCAAAAAAACTTTAAATATTATTATTATTAACACTCTAATTCCACTTTGTTTGGTATAAATTTATTCTTTAAGGACTATTATATATGAAATGTATGCAGTTTATAGAATATTTAGCTTTTTGGTTTGCTTTTTTTTATTTTTAAACTTGCTCTGTGCCAGAAAACAGCCTTGTCCCAAACAAGAATAAAAATGTAAAATTATGCTATTATAATCATCTTTGTTTTAAAATCAGTTTTTTATAAAAATGTTGACCCTCTATAGTTGCATGATTTAATCAGGCATAAAAATGTTATACCTTAAATATGAATTATGGTTTAAAAATGATTAACATTAAGAGAACTCTGAGACACTTTAAAAAAAAAAATGTCTGCTCACTACAACTATGCTGTGAAATGAAAAAATGTAACATTTTGTCAACTCTGTAAGACAGAGTTTAAGACCGCATTTAATAAAATTTGTCATGTTATATTGTTTAATTACCAAAAGTTTGATTGTTTAAAATCTATTTTCCAGCATAACTTAAGAGTATAAAACAAAACCCCCTAAAATATGGTTTTGTCCCAATTCTCAAGAATGAGTGATAATTATTTCTATTTTCCACTCTGACCTAGACACCAGTCAGTATTAATAGTAGAAATATTACCCATGAATACTACAACTCTTCACACAGAACTACAAGGTCCTGCCTTACCATCTATTTTTAAATAAAAAGGAAGTAACACAATGTGCAGCAGATACCAACACTGTTGACACTTTAGTTCATTTGCACTTCGGGCAGTGGTACATGTTTGTCAGATTGGTGAACACAGCAGATGTGTTGATGAATAAGTGAATGATGTGTCTGTGGCTTGTTAGCCCACAGTTTAACCCGGTTACCATATATTTGACCCACAAACAGATGACCAGTACACCACAACACACGCACACATGTATCACAGATTGGCTAACATGTTCAGTTCGAGTTTGAAGTGGAGAACTGGGTGTGTTCTGTGGTGTATTGGTCTGCAGGTGTGCAGCAGAGAGTGTGTGTGTGTGTGTGTGTGTGTGTGTGTGTGTGTGTGTGTGTGTGTGTGTGAGAGAGAGCATGTGTCATTGTGTGTATCCTTATCTGTGGAGGTGTGTCCGCACTGAGTTGTGAAGGAGTTTCTCCACGTGTTAGTGTGTGTGTGTGTGTGTGTGTAGTGGGATACCAGTCATATAGATGCCCTGTGTGTAGGTGTGTGTGTGTGTGTGTGTGTGGGGTGCCTGGTTTAGGTCTCTCTTCCTCATGAAATCTCCACTCACTGACATCACTGGAGTTTCCCTCTTAGGAGGAAACTCTGTTAAAAGAGCCGCTCTCAGTGTCAATCAACACACCAGAGCCACAGCGGCAGAAGAGAGGAAGCTCACAGTCAGGCTGTTTATTGACAGAAGGAACTCACTGCAAACGATGGAGGGTGAATATAAAGTACTGATGGACACCACTGCCAACACAGACTCCAGAAAACAAAGTGTCAAAGCCAGCTCAAAGCTCACCACTGCCCTGCTGGCATTCACGCTCTGCCTCGCCGTCGCTGCTGCCACTGTCCTCGTCTTCAACAGGCACACCAAGGTGGGAACACAAGTCTTAGATTGGGCTCTGAATTACTGAAGTCTCCAGACTCACCTGGACCAGCCATGCCATAACTTCTCTTTATTCTCCTCTTCTTCAAACAGGGCCCGGGACAAGATGAAGACAGTTTCGGTGAGAACATTTCCTTTGTAGCATCTTAAAACTGTTAATCAGCTGATCATGTTTGACTTTCCACTTTTTATTTAGCTTGTCAGATGAATGGACACTTTTTCTTCTTACTGTTTTGTGGTATAGTATATCTTATAGACCTCTGTCTTCTCTTCTTTTTCAGCTCTTCAACACACATTGAGGCAGATTTCAAGTGTGAGAGCGGCCGTTCATTTACAAGGTAAGAACTCACAACATATTCAGACTGCAAACACTGTAATAAACACAACGGGAGAAAATTGGCATATTTTGGACTGGCACTCTGTGGAGAAACTTTTGGTTTTCTTAGTCCATTGGTTCTGAAACCAAGTTCTTGTTGATCCTCAAGTTAGAGAGATATTTGGGTTCCTAAGGACATTCTATGACTTCTTGTAATTCTTGAAGAAACTGATTGATTTAGGAAGTTTTAGGGAACTTCAACTTGTCAACTTTTCAAATTCAGTCAACTTAAAATTTTAAGGCAGCCCAGGGATGAACTTTTTCAAGTTAAAAAGTTAATTTTACAAGCAGTTAGGTAAGAATGTGGTACGAGCAAAGAGAGAAATGCTGTCATGTCACTGAACTATAGTTCATCATAAATTACTTATTCATTCCTGAGCCTGTCAAAGACAGATCTGAATAATAACATTACCTGGAATCTTGCCTGTCCTTGTTAAAAATGTTTCATCTTCGTCACCATCTCTTAATTCTCTTCAACAGGAAAATACAATCCTGCCAGGACGAACTCAGTAGAATGGAACAATGACGTGGACCAGTCCTTCAATCAAGGAGGGCTGAAACTCGAGAACAACGAAATTGTGATTCCTCGAGATGGCCTCTATTTCATCTACAGCCAGGCGTCTTTCAGCGTCAGCTGCAGCAGCGATGATGAGGACGACACCAGCTCACAGCCCATGGTCCACCTGAGTCACACTGTGAAGCGCTGGTCCCGCACGTTCGGGAACGAGGAGGAGTCCCAGAGGCGGTACGAGACCATCCTGAAATCTGTCCGCACAGCCTGCCAGAAGACGGCCAGCAGCAATCCAGATGATGAGGGGAACTGGTTCTCAACTGTGTACATGGGAGCAGTGTTCAGCCTGAACAAAGGGGACAGGCTGAAGACGCAGATGGAGGAGAAGATGCTGCAGGTCCTGGAGGACAATCCAGGGACCACTTTCTTCGGAGTGTTCGCCTTGTGAGGACAGTTGAGTGAGGGTGGCAGGTCAAGACATGAATGTACATGAAGAGAAGCCATCAGGCCTGCTGCCCCCACCTCAACCCACTGACACTGTTTACTGTTGTGTGCCCACAGAAGGTTAACTGTCTTAACTGTCTACAGAAAAAATTTAAATGGCTGCACAGGAAAGTAAACTGGGTTGTGTTAGTTAAGTGTAGCAGTGACCTAAAGAGCTCACTGCTTGGTCATAGGTAAACATAGATCTCTGTATTGGTCTGTAATGTTATGTACTATGTACTATGCCTTACTGTCAGTACGTTTTACTGTACTGAAAAGCTGAAGTTCTACTGTCTCTGACATTTGTACGAGCATACTGTCTGTATCTTCTGGTAACTACTGCATATTTATTATGTCACTACAGGCTGACAGGAGTGGATTTCACTGCATCTATTTATTCAACATAATATCATCATATTTATATTATTTATTGAATTATTTATTTATTTATTTATTTCTCTGTATGTTTCCATGTGTTTTTCTAATGAATGTCTTAAACTGTATTTATTATTTATTGAACGTGATAATCAGTTTGATCAGCAGTTTGTCAGAAAATTTCCATTTGCAAATAATGGCATGGTGGCTGTGGTGCTGTGAAAATTGTTGAATAAAATAATCATTTTGAAAAGAGAGTCCATCTATGAGTGTTGTGGCCATTGCATTAGAACTAGAAGGTTTTCTAATATAAAAAAGCAGTAACATATGGGGTATAGTGTGTTGACAGGGAATCATAATCAGTTGCAGTGTGGGCAGTGTGTAACAAGTCAGCACCAGGACCCAGTGCAAGATGATCAACCCCTGCACATCACAATCAAATCTAATATAACGTAATGCAAGTGGTGAATGAAAGAAATATGCAGCTCTAAAATGACTGACAACAGCAAAATGCACTGCACAGTCGATGCTGAAAGTAAATGATTACAAGGAAAACAGACTGTTGTGATGTAGAAGAGGAGTCAGACAGACCAAGATAGTGTTAGAGAACCAGAACAGATTAAAACATAATTATTGTCAGTGGACCTTCTCACATATAAAAACTGGTAGGAGCTAGTGTTTTAATTGTCTGAAAAGTTGAGCCTGCTGAGGCCTGATACTGACAAAATTATGTCTGAAACCCAAACTCAATCCTCATTAGCAGATTTTAGCCTAAACCTGATTACAGCCCGACATTTTTCTTAACAAGCTTCCTTCTATGTACCAAACAGTAGGAGTTTTCAGTGACAGGGACAATACATGGAAGGGATTGGAACTGACCACCACTAAATTGGGGAGAAAAATGAAAATAAATAAATAAATAAATATTTGCCTTAGAAATGTGACATACATGTGTGAGTAAAAAAAACTACATACCATATGAAGATAAGGGCCTGGCCCCACATAGTAAAGTTTTGGATGCTTGTGCGCACAAGCCCTCATCGGTTGTGGACCTTAATGCTGTTGCATTACTTGCATATATGGTATTTCCACTGCTGAGTGTGGGCATGGAGTAACAAGTTAGTTCTTGACCAAAACATAAAGCCACAGTTAAACATGTCTGTACAGGGAGTGCCTGTGGAACAGGTATTACACATGTAAGTAAAACTGCTTTTCTGACTATCTTAAGATATAATGTAGAGATTTGATGCCATTGTTGTTATTATGGTCATTAGTAGTTTACTGGTGTTGATGTATTTGTTGTTTGGTTTTGTAGTTTTTTTGTGTTGTTTTGCTTTATACTATTATGTAATGTTTACTTGTGTGGACCTCAGGAAGGTTGTTGCTACCTCACTAGTGCCTAATGTGAATCCACATAAATACATACATGTGGAAGTAAAATATGTGGAGAACAGAAAAACTTCAGGGTCTGCAGGGACAAACTGAACAAGCCAAATAATTGATCAACTGTTGGAAGACAGCATCAGCTGCTACTGGTTGACAGGAAGTTGCAGCGCTGTGGTTAACTTGTCATTTCAGGGTGCAACCTGTGTTGTTTGGCCTCTGTCTGTGCACTGCTGAAAAGCCTGTAACATGCTTCCTTAAAGGGACGGTTCACTCTAAAATCAAAAACGCATCTGTTCCTCTGTTCTGTAGTGCTGTCTATCTGTGTAGATAGTTTTGGTGTGAGTTGCAGTTTTCTGCAGAGTTGCAAATGCCCCTCTATGTTGAGTATTAGAGGGATAGTTCAGATTATTTATTGTTGGTTTGTATAAGGTCATGTCAGTCTATTAGAGATGCTGGTTGGCACACCAACCAGAAAACTGTTTCAGGCAACAGCAAGGAAGCCAACCCTGTCCACACTGTCCCTGTCCACTGTACTGCTGTGGACAGGGTCTGTAGCAAAATGTATTTCAGACACATAAAAAAATCAGTATCATTTTAAATGTATGCTATATTTAGATATTTTTCACCACTTTACTTTCCTGTCAGACAGACTTTTCTGATGGGAAAGGGCTATTATATCAGTTAAATACAGGTATGGAACTAATTACAAATACTCAAATTGCTATATTTTTTGGGGGGTACTTTTCTGTACTGTTATTTGTTCTTAAATATGTATAACACTTTGTAATCTACTTAGTTACTTTGAAAATAGTACAGTTTGAATTCATATTCAAACCGTTCATCTTTTCGTAGCTAATAAGGTGATCTGATCACAAACAGACCAGTGAAATTTTTTTTTTAAGTGTATTAATATTTAATCAATAGTCTAGTAATGGCAGTAATTGCATCTCACTTGTTGAATAAAGAAACTTAAAATGAGAAAAAGAAATTGCCTAGAAAAAAAAATTAAATCATGTGTTTTGTATGTTATAAAGGTTGATCAATTAATTGATTGTTAGCATTTCCTATTGGTTGAGAGAGAGGTGTGAGGTGGAGAGGTGAGAGAGAGGAGAGGAGTAAAGAAACCAGAAAATATTCACATTTAAGAAGCTGAAATCAGAGATTTCTTTTCTTAAAAATTTACTCAAACTGATTAATCAGTTATTTAAATAAGTTGGCAGTTAATTTAATACTTGATTAATGATTGAATAATTGTTGCAGCTCTAGTGTTTTTATTTCCTCTCATCAGGAAACCAATGTAGGTCATTCATTTTTAGCCTAGTTCATAAATGAGACAAAATAAGTAGGATACTAATGATGTCATAAGCCCATGAACTATGTGAGAAATACATCCCGACTTGACCCAAAACCATCGGGTCCCATTGGGTTCAGGCACAGATCTCAAGCACTAATGAGGTGTCAGCAGTCAATAAAACAAATAAAAGACCTAAATATTGTGACAGTAGGAGCAGAGTTGCTTAACTGTCAGGTGTTTCAGCCTATCACAGTCAGTCACCTCTTACTCATCCTGCAGCTGCTCTACTAAGGCTCTCTGCCCAAATTTGGGTTTCCTGGCTGCAGTGTTGAGTAATAAACCCATATTCAGTACTGCTCTGTCTCTTCTAAAGTCTCTGGTAAATGTACAGCTCTTCTCTCTGATGACGCTCTACTTTTCATTTTTGTTGATTAAGTAGGTGGATGCTAAAAAAAAAAAAAAAAAAAAAGCAGCCATAATGATGACACTTCCCTCCATGAAAAATACTATGAAAAAATAATATGTGCTTTATTTGACCCATGATGGCTCTGACAGTGACTTTGTTACAGCAGCTATTCATTTACTCATGGAATGACAGCAGACGGATTTGGCACTATTTTCAAGCAAAATGCCAACAGAGCTCTCCTGTGATCTCATCATCAGTGACAGTGGATAATTATAGCCTTGGTATTACATAAGACACCATGGCATGTCTTTACTGGCCTGGTACTATTAATTTACAATGCACTTCCTACACTGTAGTGAGAAAGTTTCCAGTTCCTCAACAGCTACACAGAGTGGACGGGGGAGGAGGGGAAGTCCCTGTTCATCTGGTAATCCCCCTGTTCCTCCTCCTGCAGCCTACAGAGCAGCACCGCTCACCAGGAGTGGAAAGTGTTTCTCCCAGGCTGGGAAGACACTGGGCTTTCAGGTTTCTGTCTCCATACCATCATTTCACTTTCTCCTCTAATATCAATTATTCATAGGATCACCATAGTTTTATAACCTCCTTTCATATTTAAATGTTGATTAATTAAATGTTAATTAATGTTGAATCTAGGTATGCTTGGTCCAAGTGGGGAGGAAAGCTGTGTCTCCAGTGGAAAAAATGCTTATTTTTGGGTCAGTGGTTACCAGCAAGGTTAGAGTAATGGGTTAAGGTTATGCAAGTAGTGGTTAAAGGTAAGGTTGGAGCAGGGTTTCCCAAAATGAGGTGTCAGTTGCCTCTAGCAGCCAAGAATCCCTTACAGCATAGAGCTTGAGATGTGTGCCTGAACCTGACGGGACCCGATGGACCCAAAAGGTTCGGGTTGGGTTAGGCCTTATTTCTCACATATTTCACAGGCTTATGTCAGGTATGGGCTGTACTTTATTTATTTATGTACTAACTTGCTTAGTTACTTAATTCCCTGCATGTATTGTCCCTGTCACTGGAATCTCCTACTGTTTGGTACATAGAGGGAACCTTGTTAAGAAAAATGTCGTGCTGTAGTCGGGTTTGGGCTAAAATATGCCAATGACGGTTGGGTTTGGGTTGGGTTTGGACAGAATTTTGTCGGCATCAGGCCTCTATGGGCTCAACTTTTCAGGCACAATTAAAGTGCTATTAGAGCAGTCATTCCCAAAGACAGGGCTGGGACCAACAGGTGGGTCACAGAAGATTTCATTTGTGTCACCATATAAATCAAAGCCTATGGAAGAAGTTCAGCTAATTTAATATTTAAAATGTGTATATTGTTTTACCGATGAGAGGAAAAAACGAGAGCCTGTTAATTCAGCCAAAATGCACTTATTTTGTCCCATTTATGAAGCAGGCTAAAATGTCCCACATTTTATTTCCTGATGAGAGGAAATAAAGTTAATAAAGATAATAAAAATAATAAGATGGCCTGTTAACTTAGCCTACATAAATGTATTTCTCATTTATGAAGTATTCAAAATGTGTATTATTTCAAAATGCATCAAGATGATAGATGGTGATACAGAAATGACATTAAAAATGGTCAGGAACATTTTTTTTATGCATTTGAACATATATTTAGGGCCTAAATTGGGTCATGATGGTTTGTAATATGTTCCTAATGTATATTCCATGATAAAGCTGTTTTTCACCATTAATGGTTGATGCATGCTTGACTGGCAGGAGAAAGATTTATATTTTTAATAAGAGTTATAAATCGCCAGATTAGAATGTAATTAATTGCTTTAGATTTATAAATTAAAATTTTATTTGTTGAACTATGAAATAACATATTTTTTAGTATGCTAATTTATGAATGAATATGAATACTTTTCATCCCTCCCACAGAGAGCCATGGTCTCTAGAGAACCGCTGCTTTATGTGGTGTGAGTGGAAAATTATAATAGTGGTGTAATGGTGTCATTTTGCCTTTCTTATCATTACTACAAGGTTACTGGGCTTACTCACACATCTCTCTCTGTCTGTGTCTTCAGTCAGTGGGAGAGTTTTTCTGTATGTGTCATTCTCTTTGGTCTTACTGTGGCTGCCTTCAACAGCTATAAACAGACTTTTGTTTTTAAGATGCGAAGACTGGGAGTGTGTCAACCTGGTCAGGTTGCAGAAGGGGGGAAGTTTTAAAACTGCTGGGTGAGAGTAAGTCTCCAAGAAACGTCCTCAAAAATGACAGTAAATGTGTGTGTGTGTTTGTTTTACTACATCTTAGGGGTCCATAAACTGTACCTGCGGGGTCCGACAGCTTTGTTGGGACCAAAATGCTGGACCTTACAAGTTTGAAAGTTTGAGGGCTAAGGCTTGGTTTTACAGTTAGGGTTAGACATTTAGTCATGGTTAGGGTTAGGGTAAAGGGCAAGAGAATGCATTATGATAATGATGTATCCCCACAAATATAGTAACACAATAGTGTGTGTTTGTATTAGGTGTTTATGGTATCAGGCATACAACATAAGATGCTGAAGAAGAAAAACTGTACTAAAAAGACTAAAACAAAAAGGCTAAAGCTAAAACCTTTTTTGCATCAAAACGAAGAAATATCTCAAACAGAAGCTTTGAATTACAAATGTTAAAAAAAAGATATGTCATACAGGCACACTGGTTGTCTTCACCTTCATCTTAGAAAAGGTTGTTGACCCCTGCTCTGATTTGAACTAAGTTAAACTGGTACTGAACTGCTGATAATAGTGCAGCTAGCTGTGTTGGTGCTCATGAGGATGTGACATTCATTCATTCATTTTCTGTAACCGCTTATTCCGTAAGGGTCGCAGGCTGCTGGAGTCTATCCCAGCTGACATTGGGTGAGAGGCGGGGGTCACCCTGGACAAGTCACCAGTTCATCACAGGACTGACACATAGAGACAGACAACCACTCACACTCGCATTCACACCTACGGGCAATTTAGAGCCACCAATTAACCTAGCATGCATGTCTTTGGACTGTGGGAGGAAGCTGGAGAACCCAGAGAGAACCTACACATAGGGAGAACTTGCAAACTCAACACAGAAAGGCCCTGCCCCAGCAAGCCAGGGGATCGAACTCAGGACCTTCTTGTTGTGAGGCGGCAGTGCTAACCACTGTGCCACCCTGAGTGACATGAATATCATATATCAATAGGACAAGATAGTTACTGTGATATTATGCTAATTCTGTAGCTTCTATAAATGTGGATCGAATCACGAAGTATAAATATAATGACTGAAGAGTATTCATCATATGGCTTTATTAAATACTGCTGCTCTGAAGAACTAGTCTGACTCACCAGATACACACTATCTATGTTTTCAGTGACCCCAGGAAACAACAAAAAACCTACATGCTGAAAACAACAAATCAGTACCTGGGACAGTAATAGTACAAACGTGAACAAGCTAACAGCTGTTATCAGTGATGCAGTGATTTTAATGCCAGAGCTCGCCTCCTCGCTATATATATGTATATATATAGCTCAGCTGGTAGACTGTGCATCCCATGTACTGAGGCTGTCAGCCGCTGGTTTGACTCCCACTTGTGGCCCTGTCTTACCCACTCTCCCTCCCTGTACAGCTGTGCCTATCCAATACGGGCAAAAAGCCCAGAAAATAATCTCAATATTTTGTGTCAAATTATGATTTTTTTTTTTTTTTCATAAGTAACTGCAGATTATTCATCTCTGCATCACTGTGTCAGGGTTTATTTTGCAACAATGACCTGCTCACTGTATATTATCCCTAACTTAATAAACATTAAATATATATTACATACTGTATACCTCCACAGGCTGGTTTATATAACACATTTCCTGCTGCTTTCATGACTCAGAAATATATTAGTTAATAACAAGAAATATCACATTTGGGTTGGTTATTTATGTGCACACTGAACTGGTTAAATAAAATTAAATACTAAGACTTTGTAGTGGACACGTTTCCTTATTTTCAGGTGATGGAGGTTGTGTTTCTCCTCATGTTCAGCTACTTAGGGGAAATATTAGTTTGTCTGGGGGCTGAACTTATGTTTAACTGATAAACATCTAATAAACTGTGATGAGGTTCAACATGTCAGTAACTGTGAAGGCTGGTGGATGGACCACCCACACACCTCATTATTTTTTAATTATCTTCACCTTTTCAGTCTTTGAACATACCACTCTACCTCACCGTTATATTCCTTTAGTGCATTGACTTGCACTATATTGCAGTAGGTTAAAATCAGTATATATATTCATATGAATATTCATGTGATATCAATATATCATGCTGCAACATATGTTTGTAAAATCACATCAAATAAACTATTGTTCAATTTACAACAAATGTCAAATGTGTTGTTCCTTCAGTCTACTTTGGAATGACTCAGATCAGGACTGTTGTGTGACTGAGTATGAAACTATACAGTTGCAGCAGTGTACTGATTGAAGTGCAAACAAAGCAGTAGCTCCCCAACCACAACCTGCAGAAACCCACTGTGGTTTCTTCCTGCCTCTTCTCTCCTTGAGTGGAGTGTGAGTTGCACCATGGAGGTTTTGAATCGATGTAACCCTCCACTGGTGCTAGTTTCTATTTGTGTAACACAACAAAAACTGTGTGCCAACATCAGTATATGGATCACCACAGTTACAACAATTCATGTGAGGGGAAAATGAATGTGGGGACCAGATTTTATGGAAATCCATCCGACAGCAGAGACGTCATGTAAACCTGATGATGGCGCCAGTTACAACACTTGGGGGCGGTTTTAATGATTTGGAGGCCTCGGGCAAAAACAGGCCCTTCTAAATTAACGCAATCACAGCTAGTGAACCCAAACTATTTGCAAGCAGCTCTTTTCATTTAACAAAGCCACACAACTAAAGGGCACAAACTTTGAGCTGCAGTCTGATCTCATCTACTCAGCAGTGGTGTAGCACAAATAAATACATTTAATAAAGCACTGAACTGAAAAACAGCAATGAGGTACTTGTACTTGCTGCTACTTTATACTTCTACTCTGACAAATAATGGTTTATCATTAAACTACTCAGCATTATACTGTATAAAGTAGTTCAAATCAATTCCACATTTACCAACTGCAACATTATGCATTAATAACTACAGTCCAATTCCATCTTATTCTTCAACGAGTAATACTTCGCAATTTAAGTATAATTTAAGTTAAATCTTTGTATTTTTTGTGCAGCCCACACACACACACACACACACACACACACACACACACACACACAATTGGACAGTGCTGAAAAAATTGTCATCCTAAAAGTTGTGCTATATTGATAATGATTAAATAGTGATTAAATAATTTAGTGTCTTAAAATAATAATAATATTGTAGTATTTGTAGTATTTAAAACATTTAATTAGTATCTAAAAATAATTATTCACTGTTTCAAAATGATGATTTAGTGCCTTACAATAATAATTTAATGTCTTAAAATAATATTTATAGTATTGTAGTATTTATAGTATTTTAAAATATTGAGTTTGTATTTCAAAATAATGATTTAGAATCTCAATATAATGAATTAGTACTTCCTGTAAGTTGTTATAATGTGAATCTTTCCCACAATAATAACTCAGTCTCAAAACAGTGATTTATATTAATTAGTCATTATTTTGAGAAAATGTTTTCATTAATTCGAGATACTAACTCAATATTTTGAAACAGTAAATCATTATTTTGAGATAATAAGCCATTATCTGAAAAAAATCACATTACACTGCACTGTTTTTTCCCATCATGCTGACAGAAAAGGCCCTCTGTAGATACAGACGTTTGGAGATGAGAGGATAGCATGTTTGTCTGTTTCTGACTGAGACTGCTGCAGTGTAGTTTATACATGTGTCTGATACATCCCAGAATTACAGAGAAACATCAGGCTCTGACACCCTGGCAGGCAAGGCCTCAGGCAATTGCCTCCCTGTGCCATATGGTAAAACTACCTATGACAACACTACAAGTGACGGTGCAGTGCAAACATCAATTCACCCACTCAACTTAAAAGTTTATTTCACATGGCTTGAACACAAAACTTTTAAAGACCACCGTAAATAATGTTGAACTGGTTCAACTTTAATTGAACTTAGGCTGAATAATTAGTTAAAGTGTTATTTGAGTTTTGTAAACTGTACTTGAGAAAAAATGTTTCATAAGGATAAGATACTATGCTGAATAAATAACTGTTCAGTCACACTGATGGACATAAACAAATTAGATTTCTTTTACATCATCTCAGTTTGAAGAGCCACTCCACACAAAGAATCTCCAGCTGCTCCTGTTGGAGACACTGTGTTCCAGTGTTGGATCAAAGACAGTCTGTGAAACAGCTCGCAGTGAATTTATTAAACTTTAAGTGTAGGAGAGGTAGGGACTGAACACAACAGTAACCTTCATCATGGTTCACAGTGTTTTCATTATTGTGAAAACAAGCAAGCTTAACTTATCTTTACATGTATTAGAGACACGCAACAAGTTCCCTTTTTCTTCAACTATAAATAGAAGGGTCTCATTAGAGTTTTAACTCTCACACAATGCATGCTGGGAATTCTGTTAATATACTGCAATAAATGCTTTGACTTATTTTTACTAAATTGTGCATACAAGAAAGTAGTAAGTTGGTAAAACAGGAAATTGCTGCAGATTGATGTTAAGAAAGCAAAACACTGTTGTGTTCAGCACATCACTGAAACAAACTATTATGATATTGTGTTTTTGTTGTGTTAAGTGAAAACATTTTTTTTGTTTTACTGAGGAAGACAAACTCCATGTGATATGAACATAAAAATGTGGAAAATTTTATGACATTTTATTTCTTCTTAAAGGACCAGTGTGTAATAATTACAGGAATTTATGTACAAAAATGAGATATATTATATATAAATATGTTATTTATTATTATCAATCAACAAACTCATAATCTATATGTTCCCGTTACTTTAGAAATAGCCATTTATAGTTACATAGTGTCGGGTCGACTTACGGAGATCATCATCCTGCGCCGTCTACGGCAGCGCAGAGCAGACAAACTGCACTAACAGTGAGTCTTGGGAAGCCCATGGCGACCTTATGTAGACACCGCATCATAAACACGGAAGTAGACAGGGAGGATAGACACGGGTGATTGCTGGCAGACCATTTAGCGTTGTGAACCTTGACTGGCACAATTTTGACAAATGGAGGATCATACATACACTGTACCAGAACAAAAAGCAGCGGACAGTGAATCCCCGTCATCCAAGAAGCGGAGACGCGAAGAAAGTAAACGCAAGCATGACAGGAAACGGCAAAAACACGAATCAACATCGGCATAGCGTTTACATGATGGAAATCGCTGATGGAGGACAAACGTTTTCACAGTGACGCCGAGGTTGCCTGTTTTCTGCTGGACAGGTAATTCATCCTACACACATAATTGTAGTTTGTTGTGAGATAACTTTTGCTCGCCATTTTGTCCACTGACGGCCACCGTACTCTTGGTGAGAGAGGGGCGGTGTCGGGGTAAATCCTCTTAGTTGCAATCTAAGGTTTGAACGCTAGATGCCACTGGAAATCACACACTTCTCCTTTAACTAATCTAGTTATCAAAATATATGGTAAGTGCACAGTGTGTGTGTTGTTAATTGGTCTTGTACTAATTAGGTCCTATCTGTTGTGGTGGGCTCAGGAAAAGGCAGGGTTGGACCCAAACGCAGACAACGCAGGCAGCAGCGGAGAGCAGTTCAAAAAGGATATTTAATAAACAAAAGACCAAACAAAAGCTTACATGAACGACGAGGGTGAATCCAAAAACAGGCAGGGAGGAAGAAAACCAAAAATCCATAAATCCAAAAAACACAGGGAGACACTGACCAACATGGAGACAAGGCAAGCAAGTGACAGTGAAAGTGAAATGAACCAACAAAGTAAGAGGACAAGACACAGGATTAAATACACTAGGGAGGGGAAAAAAATGAGACACAGGTGAGGGCAGACAAGGACAGGTGAAGGTAATGACTAATCACAAAGGGAGGGAAAACAGACAAAGACAGGAAGTAAATCGAGAACACATGAGGAAGGAACAGAAACTACCAAAATAAAACAGGAAATAACCAACAAAAATCCAACACCGTGACACTATCAGCTTTACAGTATCTCACAAAAGTGAGTACACCCCTCACATTTCTGCAAATATTTCATTATATCTTTTCATTGGACAACACTGAAGAAATGACACTTGATCAATGTAAAGTAGTCAGTGTACAGCTTGTATAACAGTGTAAATTTACTGTTCCCTCAAAATAACTCAACACACAGCCATTAATGTCTAAACCGCTGGCAACAAAAGTGACTACACCCCTTGGTGAAAATGTCCAAACTGGGCCCCATTAGCCATTTGCACAGCCATTTTTTTTTTTAAATTTGGTGTTATCGCTCTCACACACTCATACTGGTCACTGGAAGTTCAACATGGCATCTCATGGCAAAGAACTCTCTGAGGATGTGAAAAAAAGAATTGTTGCTCTACATAAAGATGGCCTAGGCCAGGGGTCCCCAAATGGCGGACCGCGGTCCGAGTCCGGACCCACACGCCGTCCTATACGGACCCGGACCTATAACCAATAAATTATTAATAGATTTTAAATTTTGATGGACGCTTCTATTTTAACTGGCGCAACTTTTCTAGTCTTTCCGGCGCTTCTTTAGCTGATCAGGAAACACACAGACCAACTGCAGAGTTTATTACAACAGAAACTAACGTGATGGTTAATGACATCGACACCAACCAGATGCACTTATAAAATGAAACAACCGTATAAGGAGAGTCTGTGTTTCTCTGTGAGAAACTTTCAGACCTTCTCACAGCAGAGTGAACAGGTGAGCGAGGAGAGGAGGGCAGACTGATCACTAATCAATCACTGATACCGTCGTCCTCTCGGACTGATTAAAAAATAATAATGCCAAAGTTGGTGACAAACCAAACCTGGGTGTCCACACAAATAAAGTCTTTGTGTGAAACACTGCAGAGTGTAACATCATGCTGTTTACAGACAGTCTGCTGTCATTAGTTTGACAGAGAGAGAGAGAGAGAGAGAGAGACAGAGAGGGTCATGTCTAGAAGGGAACCCTAGACCCGCGAAAGATCGCGCGAGTTTGATTATTTTAGTAGAAATAACACAAATCAACACAAACACAAATCTCGCGAGACTGCAAATAAAGAGTTACCTTCTGACTGAAAAAGATGCGCAGCTCCAAAAATAGAAAATCATGTGGTGGTGCCGATGTTTTTAATGTGGCGGGCCGCCATAAATAAAACTATTCACTGATACACAGAGAGTCACTGAAACACTGATCACTGACCTGCTGTGATGGAAAAAATACTCACATTCTTTATTTAGGTATTTTTACATTGTGGTATTAGTGTTTTTACTTAATTAGAATTTAAAAATTGTGCATGTTATTGTTTCCTTTTTTGAAAAATCAGCATTTTTATTGCTGTTGTTGTACTTTTAATGGTATTCTTATCGCTATTTTTTTTTTTTTTTTTTTTTTTTTATTACTAAATACAGACCTGCAAACTCATAAGAGGAGAAAAAGGTGGCATGTTAGTAAACCAGTTCCCTGTCCTCTGGGGGTCTGGGAACGTCTGTCCTGCTCCAGAAGAAAAATGTTGTGATTTTAACATGTTAACAAAATATTCTGGTGACTGTTTCAGTTAAAAGAGTGAGTTCACTCTTCTGTTTGTGGTTTCTGCAGACATTACTACCTTTACTTTTACCTTTGTACTTGGGAAAAAAAAGTAAAAAGTAAAGTGAAAACAGTAAAAGTAAATCTACATTAAAAGTAAAGTTACTTTGCTGAGTATTTTTACTTTAGCAATTTATAGTTGTTCATTTAATAGATCTGTCTTATCTTCTCTTTTGTATATTTCTATTGTTCTTAAATAAAGCAAAAGTAATGTAATAGAAAAAAAATGCAGAACACGCAATATTTCTTATCTGATTACTCGATTAATCGGCAGAATAATCAATAGATTATACTTAAATTTTACTGGTTTGGCCCACTTGAGAAAGTTAGACATTATGATATTCCGGACCTTTGCTTTAGGAAATTTTCTCAAACTGGACCTCTTTGAATTTTAATTGAATACCCCTGGCCTAGGCTATAAGAAGATTGCCAACACCCTGAAACTGAGCTGCAGCACGATGGCCAAGACCATACAGCGGTTTAACAGGACAGGTTCCACTCAGAACAGGCCTCACCATGGTCGACCAAAGAAGTTGAGTGCACGTGCTCAGCGTCATATCCAGAGGTTGTCTTTGGAAAATAGACGTATGAGTGCTGCCAGCATTGCTGCAGAGGTTGATGGGGTGGGGGGTCAGCCTGTCAGTGCTCAGACCATACACTGCACACTGCATCATATTGGTCTGCATGGCTGTCGTCCCAGAAGGAAGCCTCTTCTAAACATGATGCACATGAAAGCCCGCAAACAGTTTGCTAAAGACAAGCAGACTAAGGACATGGATTATTGGAACCATGTCCTGTGGTCTGATGAGACCAAGATAAACTTATTTGGTTCAGATGGTGTCAAGCGTGTGTGGCGGCAACCAGGTGAGGAGTACAAAGACAAGTGTGTCTTGCCTACAGTCAAGCATGGTGGTGGGAGTATCATGGTCTGGGGCTGCATGAGTGCTGCTGGCACTGAGGAGCTACAGTTCATTGAGGGAACCATGAATGCCAACATGTACTGTGACATACTGAAGCAGAGAATGATCCCCTCCCTTTGGAAACTGGGCTGCAGGGCAGTATTCCAACATGATAATGACCCCAAACACACCTCCAAGATGACCACTGCCTTGCTAAAGAAGGTGAGGGTAAAGGTGATGGACTGGCCAAGCATGTCTCCAGACCTAAACCCTATTGAGCATCTGTGGGGCATCTTCAAATGGACGGCGGAGGAGCGCAAGGTCTTTAACATCCACCAGCCCTGTGATGTCATCATGGAGGAGTGGAAGAGGATTCCAGTGGCAACCTGTGAAGCTCTGGTGAACTCCATGCCCAAGAGGGTTAAGGCAGTGCCGGAAAATAATGGTGGCCACACAAAATATTGACACTTTGGGCCCAATTTGGACATTTTCACCTAGGGGTGTACTCAATTTTGTTGCCAGCAGTTTAGACATTGATGGCTGTGTGTTGAGTTATTTTGAGGGGACAGTAACAGTCATACAAGCTGTACACTGACTACTTAACATTGTATCACAGTGTCATTTCTTCAGTGTTGTCCCATGAAAAGATATAATGAAATATTTGCAGAAATGTGAGGGGTGTACTCACTTTTGTGAGATACTGTATACATTTTAATAAAATGAACTCAAAAATCAAAACTTGCTGACTTAAAGCTGCTACAAGGAACTTTCATGTTGTGTTGGATTTTCCCAGCAGCATTCAGATGATAGCTATTTTCAAAATTATACAATGCCTCCAGTAGCTGTTCTTCTATTACGTTTCAAGGTAGTGAAACCAAACTAACAACAAAACTTTCTTGATGTGAAAGAAAGGTCCTTTTCTGAGTAGCTTGCTATTTTCACCAAATGTGTAGTTTTGCTGTAGCTTACTTCCAATGAAAAATGGTTTCTGGGAACCACGAGAGCCTGTACAAAACTTTGTGTCAGGTTTTAAGATATTTCACTGGTTATGTGAGAACCTAGACCTCAACCCAACCGGTCTGGTTCTGATTAGGTTTCTGGCTCTGAACAGGAAGTTTTTCCTCACCACTGTTGCCTCAGTCCTCTTGGTGGGAACTGTGGGGCCTCTATAAATAATATTATATAGAGTACAGTCTAGAGCTGCTCTACATGAAAAGTGACCTGAAATAACATCCGCTATGATTTGATGATACAAATAAAATTGACTTGACTTAACTTGCTGGTGATGACAAGTCAGAGGATCTCCAGAATCAGCAGAATTCCTCCTGTAGGGTCATGGATGTCTGGACTATCTGTCCAATAGCTGTTGAAGTATGTCAGTCTGACCTAAAGTGAAAGTCCACACTGACTGCCAATAGCTTGAGAAAAACATTGAGTTTTATTATCCTTTTTGCATGTCAAATAATCTGTGATATCAGATATTACAGCATATAGAAATATATTTTGAATACTGTACCACATGAAATACAGTTTGTATATGCAAAGTTCAATGTCATCATTATTTACATCATCATTATTTACAGTCAGTGTGCATATTCTCATGTGTCTCAACATCACTTACATCATCACTGCTTTACAGACCAGACACTTAAAATACATCAGTACAGAAGGACACACAGCAGATATTTACACTCTGAAAGAATGGAGCAGCACTGCACAATGTTCTCATGGTTTATACATCTGACCCTCACACTGAGGTTATTAGTCAATGCAGAAGTACGATAACTTAAATCACCCACACTAATCAAACAAGCTGTGCTACCACACAGACAGACGAAACAGGAAGTCAGACTGACTCTATACCTCAGGTACAAAGATCACACCATAGATGTGTGTTACCTATAAATTTGTGTAATTGACTAATGGATTTTTTTTTTCATGACAATCAACATAACTTTCAAAGTAATCAGGACATACATAGTATAAAGAACAAGAAAGTCCATGGTTGGAGGAGGACAATGTGGAAGGACGGGTCAAACACAATACTTTCACACAGGAGACCAGGGTTTGGTTCCTGTGTGAGACCAGTAGTCAGTGTGAATTGTTTTAAGGAAGTACTTATTTTAACCCAAACCACATTTTTTTCCCAAACCTAACCAAGTAGTTTTGGTGCATAAACTTACCCAGGACCTTTACTTTGGAAGTGTTACTGCACGTTACATATTTATTGTTCATAGAAGGGTTATTGTAGGACTTGTGAGTGTAAATGGGTGTTAATCTGTCCAGTGAGTGATCTTAAGACTGTATTGTGTGTGGCAGATAAATTGTGTCGTTGACCTCCTCCTCTGTTGAGGGATGGTCGTAGATATCATGACTTAAAGGATTTCTGTCTGAAAAAGATACAGAAAAACTTCATTTTCAGCGGGCTGAACTATTGTAATGATTTTTAAAAAATAGAGAAAATGTAGTTTCTCTGTTCCCCACTGTTGAACAAACTTCATGAATACCTGGGCTGACTGTTGGCTCTTTTAAATCAGGGCTTCAAACCTGACTGTTTACTGCATCTTTCCAGTGAAGTAGATACAGGACGTTAAGATAATAACTGTAGCTGTTTCAATTTTGTTTTTATGTTTTTTAAATGCTATTTCCATTACTGGCTTAGCTTTTGTTTTTCTCATCTCAACTGTTCTTTTAACATTTTATTTTATTGTATCTCTATGCTCTTTTAAAGAACTTTGAAGAACTTTGAATTGCCTTGTGTCTGATTGGTGCTATAGAAATAAACTTGCCTTTTGTTCCCCCAGTGTACAGGACTGTGCATTCCTCACTACATTGTCCTGCTTATGTCTGGGTGTTCTGTCTTAGGTGTGGACAAGCTTTTGCCTCAGGGTGTTTCTGGACTTGAAATGCACAGGGATGTGACATTTGTTAAAAATCCTCCTCAGTTTTTCAGAAACACCCGCAATGTATGGAATAACAATGTTTTTCCTTTTGATATTGTTTTCTTCTTTCTCAGTTCAAAGTCCGGTTGCCTACAACAACCCTTTGATGAATGCCATGACCTGGATGACTGAGATTCTTCACAGATGCATTTATTGTTTATTGTTAATTTGACTGCAACAGTGCTGGGTAATATATTAGTTTGAAAGTTGCGCTGAATGTCTGAATATATATGTATATTAAACGGTGACTATTTTAAGAAAAATATCAAAGAGCAAAAAACTAGTGACTGTGTCAGAGTCACCCAACAATAATGCAGTAGGACGAGGCTAGTTCAATAAAATGTGTGACTATGACATAAAATACAGTTATTTCTGTTTCACACTGACAGTCATGATAAGTTTTCCTACAACCGTGACCACAGTTCAACTTTAACTAAGTCATTCTGAGTCAAATCAAACTGTAACCAGAGGTGGCAGATCAGAAAACGTTAATATGAATCTTTTTGCTAAAAAAAAGTTTGATTTCATAGAAATCTTCAGAGTTAAATCTTCAAATGCTGGTTTTCAATTCAGTGGATGTCGGACCTCAGAGAGGGAATTGAAACCATCTTAGTTTCTGCTTCTGATTTGCATCTAACATCCTTCCAAGCACTCAGTGCTGAAACACTGTATTTCTGCAGTGTGAGCGTCGTTTTATTTCTGGCCTTTGTTTGATTTTTTTTTAGATATTGAGCAACAGCTTAAAAGTGGAAGATCTGATCAGTGTTTGAGTCGATAAAGGCTTCTGAGTCTGGAAACCTTTTCTTTGTGACTGAAATAACTGTCTGTACAGACCTACTTACAATAACACTGGTGTCAGCTGAGCAGTGCTGCAGACATCACAGACCCTCTAATTTCACTCAAGTTGCTCTTTTCTCTCTGTTTTTTTGTGATGCACAGCAACATAAACCTCACAGACACACACGAAGAAACCAAAAGCCCCATGCTGTTTTCTCTGTTACTTATCATTAGCTATACAGAAATCAAGCACGTTTCACTTTCTGCCACAAAAACATTTTTATGGAAACTGTATCAGGAACTTCCTGTTTGGTCACAAAATCCCTACAAAAGGCCGTGGTATTTAGAAGTGAGACCAGAAACCAGAACATGAAATGCTGCAGCAGCCTGCAGGGGAAATCTAATGTCAGTCTGTAGGTTTTATTATCAAGAATCACCAGAAGATATTTAGAGCTGTGGAGGAAACGTGTGAGCTGTGGGTGAAACAAACTGAACTTCTAAAAAAAAAAAGGAGGTAGTGGGACACTTTGTAGAGAGAGCAAGCCAGACATGAAAAACAAAAACCAGTGACAAACAGTCTGAGTGCCATGTGCAGTATTAATACATACTGTGATGCTCCTTTTACATTTTCTATTTAAAAGTGCAGTATGCAATATCTGCCACTACGAATCTCCCAATCAGAACAATATGAAAGATGGAGTTTGATGATGTGGTGAAGTAGTGCAGGATCATAGGAGTTGTTGTCATTGTTACACACATACCAACAACCATTGCTGATGAAAATATTTAAAGATGCTATCATTATCATCATAATATACAGTGAGCTATGATTATTACATCCACCAACGATGTTATGTTTTCTGTGCCCTTTGTTTGTCTATTTGTCAGCAAGATTACAGAAAAACTACAGGCCTGATTTGTCTAGCATGAAGAAGAAGAACCCACCTACATGAATTATTTTTCACTTTAGGTAACAATGTGAGATAACATCAACATCTTTACCATACCATAGTCCATAGTACCATAGTCTACTTGTGTCATTTGGTTCATGTGTACATTTGCTTTACTGCGACAGAACGCACAGCAAACAACAATAAATAATCCCGCTTCATCACAAGTGAGCAATGCAAACAACAGTAAACAAGAGACTGGCTAGCTAGTTCGCAGACTTCCACTGACAAATTATCTGATGTTTCCCTGGAGGGCACAGAGGGGAAATCTGACAGGAGACCAAATGAAATGCACCTTTACCTTGGATAAAATTCTCTGGGTTTGGACTAGGGATGGTAACAATTAACTGATGATTGATTAATCAGCTGTTAAGAGTTTAATCGATCAGGTAAGATTAAATCAAACTACTATCAAATAAA
This sequence comes from Lutjanus erythropterus, assembly GCF_056507025.1. Lineage (NCBI taxonomy): Eukaryota > Metazoa > Chordata > Actinopteri > Lutjaniformes > Lutjanidae > Lutjanus > Lutjanus erythropterus. Next base: position 1,998,353 of record NC_139332.1, on the reverse strand, counting down.
GATCTGAAATATAACAGAGATTATTTTTATGGGCACACTCCACATGTTATGTGATATTCAAGAATATGTGTATATATGTTGGCCGTGCTGTCTGAGAACATTAGATATGTTGCTGTGATATAAAGCTTTGAGGAGGAAAAAAATACATTTAGCATTGTTTGGTATATGCAAAATGTTTGATGATTAATCAATTAATTGATTATTAATGTTACCTATAATGAAAGTGCTTACAATTTGTAACCCTAGGTTGAACATTTGGGATAATATAAGTACACAATTCAACAAAATACAGTATATAATATAGGTCTGGTTATTTTTAGACATTTAATGCAAAAATGTTGCTTGTTGTGCCTCGAACTTCAAACTTTATTTGAATCTTTATTTCAGCATTTCAGCATTTGAAAGATCAAACATAAGCAGGCTGGCAGAAAAATGTAGAGTACCACAAGAATAAAGACATCCCCTTCTAATGAGTCTAAACCTGCTCCTGTTAGGTCACATTTGATTAACAATATTGATTTCTATCTGTCTATCAAATCTGCATCTTTTTTTCATCAGGTGACAGTGATCGGTTTGACTCGCCGTGTCAGTCCAGAGGACCAGATGTGCCAGAATGATCCTAAAACTGAGGTGACTGTCCTGCATTCCAAATTACACACTTTTTAAGTTTACTTTTAGCATGTACTGCAGCTGCCCTTAGCAACTACATAATGTTGTATGTGGTATGCATACAATTGGAACATACAACTTTGTCATACCATGTCGCCTTGAACTTTGACCCTCTTGCTCAAACAGCTATCACAAAGGATTATGGGTCAGAATAGCTAGGAAAGCATGCTGGCTTGCATACTGCAGAATGTGACAGGATGTAGATCAAGTGTGTCAAAATGTTTTGAAAGTGTGGGTTGAATCAATAGTGATTTGCTTCATCTCAGTCCTTAAAAATACAGTCAGAGAGATAAAACTGAAAAAGAAAAACTGAATTTGAAATGCACTGTACATCCTCAATCCATTTTTGTTTAAAAACATACTGAAAAAAGGCTCTGACTCAAATTTCAAAACCTTACATACAAATATAAAATATAAAATAAATTAAATTCTGTTTCACCAAATTCAGATTACACACCTGTCAGCTAAAACTTGTCTGTACTGCAATATTTTCTTTGTTCCCCAAACCAGAAACAAGTCTCTCAAACATGCAGCAACATGCACCATGGTACACTTCTTTATGTAGACATGAAAATAGTTGAGCTCCTAGAGAACAAATTCAGCTGCATTAAGATTAAGTTTGACATTTAATCCTTGTTGGTTGACAGCTGGTCTCTCGTGTTTAATTTCTGGTATTTATCCGTCTTGTCCACAGGAAAAAGAAACAGCCAGCTGCAGCTCGACATTAAACAGATGAAGGTGTTTGGATTGATGCTTTTAGCCTCGTGTGATGCTTCCTCAGCTCCACAACACTTGATACAGTAAATACCTGACAGATGACAGCAGTGTTCTCAGCTTAATTTCTCTTGAATCAACAGCACTGAGTTCATCCACAGTGAGGGGTTTAGCATGAACACACAACTATGAACAGTGACTCAGCAGCCTCTTTGAACAGAGACAATGTAAAAACCTCACTTAAACATTTAAGAATAGTTAAAATGACACAGCTTATTATGTAATGGATACAACCAGTAACTTTGTCTCAACACTGGCATCATTTATCATGAAATCTGTCCTTTTGTCCAGCCTCTTATTCAAGGACGTGCACAAGGCCAGGCTATGGTTACCCGAGTTACCCCACTTTGGCTGACCTGCCCCTGTGGGGGAAAAAAAAGGGAAGAAAATCTCCACATGTGCTTCCAAATGTCACATTTGAATCACATTGTACAATTATTTTATTTTATTTTTGAATGTTTTTTTTACACTATCACATGAACCTATTCTAGCTAACTAGCTAGCTGGCTAACATATAGACAGCAGGGTTCTTTTCTTTTTTTTTTTTTTAACAACAGCCCCTCAAAATGTCTGTGCACGTCCCTGCTCTTAACACAGTACATAGCACTATCTAAACACACTGGGAGGCAATATTATAAGGAACAGATATGATAAATGTTTTGTTAGAATATCTTGGTCACCAACTGACCCTTTGCTAAGTCCCATTCCCAATGAATTGCTGTTGCTTTAACTTTCCATGTTAGCACTGCAGTTTTCATTGATGATGTTGGCACATTTACCTTTGAAATTCTTAGTACCATTTCAAACAGTGGGTCTTTGATTTCATGCACAAATACAGTTCTCAATTGTAGTCAGAAACTGTGATTTTGTCAGCTACAATGACAAGTAGCGCTAACAGATTTTAGCTAATTAACTCTAATGGCGCTGAAGACTTTTTCTTTCTTTCTTTTAAAAATGAAAACTATGTAAAAGTGCCTTCAATATGCATATAAAGGACTGACTTGTTTGTCTAACTAGCTCACTACATACAGAAGCAAATTAGTGATATATGGAAGGCCAAGAGTCCTTTATTAGCATCATTATTACAAATGTTTACAGGTAACATTTAAAGTCCCATTCAGGAGTGGAACATTGTAGCCGGTCCTGGATGTAGCTATATCAGAGCTAACGCTAACATCAGCAGCTCTCTTGTGCTCTTTATTGGATTGGAGGAGGTTTACATTCCAGCCTCAACCCAATGATCATTGATCATTGATGATTTTTATCCTCAAAGCCTGTTCACCTGTAAAGTGAAACCTACTGTTTAAAAATATCAAGTAAAATTATTACCACTTTCAATGGTAAATATGTCACCATTATGTGCAGTGTTACAATGGAAAGCTTGTCAGGTTAGCAACTGTAGCTAAAAGCTAAACTGTCAGTTCTGAGCAGTTTTTCTCAAACTCTAGATGGCACATGATAAACCACTGGCAGATCACAGATGCAAAATTATTAATTAACAAAATGTACGTACATCCTTTTTTCTCTGAGAGTAAAAAAAAAAGTAGCATTGATCAGCTAGGAGAGAATGAAACATGGAAACGTAAATCCTCACTGAAGATGTCTTCAATATTAACCTTTCTCCTGGTTATCCTCTGGACTCTGCTGATTAGTGGAATGCGATTTGGAGTCAGCTCCTCCAACAAATACAGATTATGATTCAAACTTATGTTTGTACTTCATTTTCTCCATCTCTATGTAGATATGAATGTCTTACTGTCATGTCATCCCTCCAGTGTTCACCTCCAGCTCACTTGTACAGCAGCTGCAGCCGGCTGGTGTGGCAGTTATTTCTGCTGATCTTGCTGTCCGGTTGGTAGAGACTGGATGAGTTGGCGAAGGATGGAGAGATGGGGTGGATGTCAGAGGTGGGGGCGGGGTACCCTGGAGGAGGGGCCAGAGACCTGGGGTCACTGTGGGGGATGGCAAGAGGGGGAGAGCTGTGGTTCTGACTGGTGACAGTGGACGCTCTTCTCCTCGATCGCAGGGCCTGTCGCTCAGACAGCTGGTTTCTCAGTTCTGACACACGCTCTTCTTTCTGTGGAAACATAGCAACAAGAACTTAACAATCACCCCGAGGGATGAGTCAGTTTTAAGGTAGGCTTATGTTCTAATTAGTTGACAGCTGACACAAGTTGGAAAGACTAGAATGCTTCCCTAAACATGGCTTAAATGGTCATCTTATCCAAATTACAAAAATGGATCAATGCATGCATATAAATGACCGTGTCACCAGCATATACGTGTGTTTTTGCCTGAATGTCTTAGCCATATCCTAAAAAAAAGAAAGAAAACAAAATAGGTCCCAAATTAGAACCTTGGGGGACACCTTTAGATAATTAGAAATTTGAGATCAACATCTTTATTTTGCAGTTTTGACAGATATTGTAATGCCATCAAGACATTTACCTGCTAATTGCAAAGGAAAACGCAAGAATATATAACCCTGTGTAAAAGAGAAATGGCCTGGCTGACCTCCTGGATGATCTTCTGTAGCTCCTTGTTCTCTCTCTCCAGTTGTCTGGACTTCTCCTCGTCATTGTTATTGGTGGACGAGCCGGTCTTCATGGTCTCCTGGGCATCTGACTGCCACTCACCCCGCGTAATCAGACGTCGCATCTACAAATCACACACGTTTTCCTTACTATACATGTGATGGCTGTTCATGAATGTTGACCAGTTACTGAAGGAGCTCATACGGGTCAGTTTTTGGACTGTACCCTTTAGAGCTTGAAAAATTATTTTCCTTTAGCCTCAGTCCTGTGACTCATTTTTAAAAAGTCACTGATTGATTATTAGTAATTTGATATATCAATGTGATGCAGCATTTTAGAGATATCAGCTGAACTGCAGCCAACAAGTACTGAACAACAGGAAGTATGCATCTACTCATGGACGAGAGGCTTGTACTTGTGACAGTGTAGGAAGTAAACATTAATGGCATCCTCCTGCGCTGAGCTGTAACATTAGGATCACCAAACTGTCTAGCCTGGCCATATGATTGGCAGGTGTAGTTTGGTAGAAAGAAGATAGTTACTACATGACACTGCTCACAAAAAGGTCTGTGACTTATGTATTTTTAAAATATAGTTCCATTATATTGGGGAGAAGGCAGACATCTCTACCGACAACATCTCCAAAACTCTGCAACTCACACCTAAACTATCTAGATAGCACCACAGGTAAGATAGTAATATGTATTTTGGGGATTTGGGGTTGAACTGTGTTAATATATTTTGTCCTTGTCCTGAATGCATATTATTATATATAATAGATTGATGGGGTTTACTATCTTTTATCTTTCTTTAGAATTACCGGAATATTTACTTTTCTAAAAATCATACTCATTCTTTATTAGTAGTTTATATTATTTTTGCAGACTCAGAGCATCTACTTGTGCAGTATATAATAGTAGTACATAATATTTACACTTTTTTCTTACTTTTAAGAGTAGGGCTTTTGTACAAATATAGAAGTAGTTTTGCGTATTTTGTGTTCTATATCAAGCTGCTTCACAGCCAATTAGGGGTGGGAATCTCATGATTCGATTAAATTCAAATTTTAATTCAGAGGGCTATGATTGGATGATAAAATAATTCTCGATGCATCTCAGTGCATCAAAATTTTAAGCTTTTAAGCTGCGGTTTGCTGGTCAGCTCTGCTGCACTGTGAGCTGCAGTGAAAGCCATTAGTGTCCAACATGCAGAACAGGGTTTTAGACATAAGACAGACCACACCTCAGAGTTGATTTAAGTTGTTTAATGCCACAGTGTGTGCTGCTCACATGCTCTCGTTTGTTATAGCTGATCGCTGCTCCACTCTGTTCATGTCTTAATCATTGTCTCTGAGTGATGGCATGAAAAGTGTTCACAATACACTTCATGTTCATTTCACAAACACAATTATTTAGACACTAGATCAAAACATGCTTGCAACTGCTGCCTTTTGAGAAGATGAACCACATCTTCCTATTAACTGCTGTAGACTGTGTGGGTGCTGCATGGCCCTCACAGCTGAGTTCTGCCCTTTTCACTCTGTCACAATCGTGTTAACTGACATTTATGAATTGATTCAGAATCTTCCATATCCACATTGTGCTGCATCTAAGAATGGAGTATTTCCTCAAACTCTAATATCCTTCATTCTGAAACACCTCTGTGTCTTTTTCAAGATATTATACTTGCGTGCTGTTTAACTTTTCATGAATATTCACCCATTACTGAGGGGGATCATCAGGGGTCAGATTTGGGACCTGTGCAGTGGGGATTCAACTAAAGATTGTTTTCACTACTCTGCATATCACTTTCTCCATTAATCAGCTTCAATTTTTAGTCTATAAAATATCAGACAATAATGAAAAATATCAATATCCCAAAGCTTTCCCAGGATGACTCATTCAGATAGCTTCTCTTGATGGACCAACAGTCAGAAACCCAAAGATATTCAGTTTTGTAATGTAGGCTCCCAGGAACTTTTTACATGTGAGGAACTATAACCTGTGAACTTTTGGCATCTTTAATCAAAAACTGACTTTTACTAGATTATTAAATTGTTATTCATTATCTGAAGTACAGGAGGTATTAATGTCCTCCATTACAATTAAAGGTAGGATCAGTGAATTTTATAATGTTATAGCCCTGGAAGGTCAATCATCTTTCCCAACCCTATTAAAGATTTAGATGAAAATACTTTGTCGCACATCAGTGAAAGGAAACATTGCAAAAATTACAATTATATTCTCATTCTCATAAAAATACTTAATATTTCCAAAGAAAATACACCCAACTGTCCGATATGCAGAACTGTGGAAGGAACATTCAGTTCCAATTAGGTCCAAAAAAAGAAAACAGAACATTAATTACTATAACATACTTAGTGAAGAAATGTACACTTTTATTTTGGAAAAATTAATCCCCCAATACTTCAGTTGTTCTTGGACCAGTTACCATTCACCTACCATTAGAGGGACTGACTTTGGAAAAAGAATTATCAGAGACATATTTTTCAAGAACTTTGGTCTCACTTTTCAAGAGGAGATCAAAAATGGACTCAGACATTTTCTGAACTTTCTTTTTTGAACCTGGATTTCATGGCCTAGAGCCTTTATATACACACCATAAATTATGGATTATGAAGGTATTGTTTACATACATTAACTTTGTCACTGCTCTTGTGTCATCTTTTCATTTTTCAAAATCTTGGTTTGTGCAGTTCTAAGTATACTTTTTTGTTTTTTGCTTGTCTGTCTGTCAGTTTTGTTTTGTTTATTTGGGTGTAGTGATGAGGGACATGTGGAAACTGAATATTTTTATGTTATTGTATAGTTACATATTGGTGCTGACTTATGGTACACTCTTTGGAAATAAAAAGATGTTGAAAAAAAATCCACATTATGGACAATAGTTGGCTCCTATTTTAGAAAATAAAAGCTGTTTCCTGTTCCACTACAGAAAGAAAAGTGCTGAGTCATGAGTCCATGTTGGAGCTCCTGCCATCACAGTGTTTTCAAACTGGTGACAGAGTCTAGCAGACTGTTGAAGACTGGAGCAGGTAGTGGTGCTGACACAGCAGGGCAGGGCCAGTCTACAGGTCATTATGTGATATATCACAGCAACGAAGATGACTTCCCTGATGAAAGGCAATTCATTATGTCTGACACTTCAATTGCTGCAATAATTTGCAGGGAGGAAGTGATGAGAGGGGGGCGGGCCTCTGCTTTTACCTTGGGGACGAACAGAACCACCAGGGTGATGTAGACCGAGAAGACGATGGCCAAGGAGGCGAAGGCAAAGGAGGCGTCCTGCTGAGAGGACAGGATCATGGTGACCGGGGCTGTGATCATACACAGTACCTGAGGACAACAGGAGACAGAAAGAACATGTTCTTTCATTACAGAAAAGAGTCAGCGCAGCATGAGGTTGCAAGTCAAAAAGGCACAGTGTGTCCTGTGGCAACTTCAGAGCAGAACATGCAGACTTTAATCTTAAAATGAATGAATAAATAAAGGTTCCTAACAGAGTGAACTGACCTACAAGCAGAGGCAACCATGATAGAAGCTGGTGGAATTCTGGGGAAAAGTGCTTCAGCCCTTCTCTTCATATCTCCTCCACATTAACATCTTTCAGTTAAAGAAAGTAAATGCAGTGTTTCCTCGCTTTAGTCAACCTGACAAGTGATTAACTGACTGTTTGTAATAATTTGGGGGAATTTTTGACCATTTATTATGATTTCATTTTCAGTTTGAATGACACATGGTTCTGTGTTCTGTTGGTGGCACAGTGGTTAGCACTCAATGTCAGCTGGGATAGGCTCTAGCCCCCTGTGACCCTTCAAGGATAAGCAGTTATAGACAATGAATACATGAATGACACATTGTTCTGTTATCTCTGAATGTTTTAACCGTGTATTTTTCTAATCTTAAACTATAATCTTAACTTTAAAAACTTTTAACTTAAGTTTAAAATAATCTTTGATTTGGACCAGTTTTGAAAAGGCATACACTTTTTAAGTTTACTTACATCCCTTAAAATCAAGAGGACATTACGATCCCCCCGTGACTCGTTGGAGTCCCCTGGTGGTGTTCAGGTCCCCCAGGTTGGGAATCAGTGATAAAGGGTATAATAATGTCTATGGCCTATTGCCTGTATAGATGCTATACATTCTCTCAATTGACACATTTAGACTTAAGGTTTGGAGAAAACAGAATTCTCTTTGAATTGAACCATAAAGCAGTTACTCTTAGGGCTCCCAAATGACCAGCAGAGGCTCTGAATTAGTTGATCAACAAAGAATTCATCAGCAGCTGTTCTGGGAATCAGTTATTCCTTTAAGTATGTTGAAGCAAATAAATAGTCTATTTTGAAGGGACTCCTTCACCTTTATTTTTTGACCGTTTTTGACCTGCCTGATCATGTAATTACTCATGTCTCTTGAGCTGCTGGACGTCATGTTACTGTGTTCCATGACCATAGAGATAAACACCTAAATGATGAAAATAAGACCCAAGTCGTAAAAAACAAGAATTATTCTCTAAAACTTCTGAGTGAGTTGTTATTGAAGATTAAAGCTTTAGAGAGAATCCCTCATTAAAACCAAATATTCAAATAACCTCTACCTGCTTTTAAAGGCTAAGCTAAATAATGATGCCCTCTGGTGTTTCTTCTTGTGTATGCATTTATATTTTATTTAGCATCATTGACATTTTTATTATTTTAGTTTAAGTTTAAAACTCAGTATCATCTGTGAGACTTCAAATTACAGAAGAGCGACATGTACACATATTCTTCATTATCATGTTTTCTATTTGTCTCTCAATCAAACTCCATGGACAAAATCAGTGATTTCAAATCACTGATTGTAGCTCACAGAAAACAGGAGTTGTTGGTCCATCATTGCCTTGATCTGTTAGTTAGTTTTTGTTATTATGTGGCTTCAGTGTTTTAAAAGGTTACTTTGGATTCACCAAAGTCACACAACACTGGCAAACTTCACAGATTGAGGCAGCGGTAGACCAGCAACTCCCATGTTTGGTGAGGTAAAATGACAATGGAGTCTGATTGAATGAGAATGGAAGCTCATTTCTGCTACTGAAAGAAAAAAATATCCTCATGGTAAGTCATAATTATGGGAAAAATATTTGTCTATTTATCTCATAATTTAAACTTTTTTATCTCAAAATTTTCCATTTTTTGATCTCATGATTACAACTTATAATGAGGATATTTTTTGTTTCAGTGACAGAAATGGGCTTCCATAAATGAGAGAGAGTGATATCTGCCATAAAAGGCTGTCTGAAACTATAACTATAGTGTACACTTAAATTAAAAAATATTGTTTTTTAGATGTCTAAAATGCTGCTGATCCACAGCAGTACAGTGCTAAGTTTCCTACATCAGTACTCCTGCTGCGTGTATTACTTATATCTACTGTAAGTAATACACTGACTGTGGATATGTATCTCATAAAAAACACTTCAAATAATCCAAACTATTCCTTTAAGAATGGCATTAATTTAGACTACTCTGGATTAGAGTATTAGAGATTTTAAGTAGCTGATTTGGTTCAGAAATCCTTTTAAGTCCAAAGTTGTGTTTACTGAGGGACCAGTCCCAAATATCAAACGTGTCCAAGTGTGCAACTTTCTGTTATTACTGTGGGTCTAATAACTGAGTTATTTTAAGATACTGGAAGGCAACAAAGGCCCCTGAATAGAAAGGATGGGTTAATGCAATGGTGGAAACATCTCTTCATCTCATCTCATCATCTTATGAATGTTTGCTCAGTAAAATAAATGGCAATAAGGAGGAAGCAGTATGTTCTTGGGACCAGTTCTGTACTCACATCAAAATGTAAAATGGAAATATGAACTTGCTCTGTGATTATGTGACGCTGTAGAGTTAAGTATGAGGATATATATGTGTGACATGTTTTTTTTTCTTTTCCTACTAGACTAATTTACTTGTTTTCTTAATGTACTGGAAACTGTGCCCTGTGTTCCTGTACATAGAAAAAACAAGATAATGTATGCCATGTATTGAGCCTTTTCAAAAATCAGTGAAAACTTGCTTGCTTAATTTTGATAATACACTAATAATGTTGTGTCACTGCTACTCATGATATAATTGTGGTAGTCACAGATTTCATTTGTGTCACACCAACAAAATTTCATTAGAATCAAAGAGAGAATGGGAGAAAGAGAGAAGGACGACAGTAAGAGAAGATGAAGAAGAAAACAGAGTGAAGTGGTGGAGGGACAAGATGAATCGGAGGGAGTCTGAGATAGAATATGAGAGGGTGGAGGAGGGAGGGATGCAGACAGAGCACGACATCAAATCAAACATGAGAGAGGTGGAGGTGCGGCTGGAAATCAATACATATTGATCATCAGTCAGTCATCTCTGTGCAAAAGCTGAAAAATCCCATCCAGACCGGCAAATGGAAGCAGCAGGCCGACGGCGGCAGCAGCCATGTTTTCTCTGCTGTGTCATTACTTACACACAGCGACGCACAAACACAATCCTGCCCTCCGCTCACACACAACTCGTTCAATTCATTTCACCCACCTCACTGGAACAAATAGCATTTCTGTGCACTTGGGATTCATGGGAGAGAGCTGAGCTAACCACTGTCATTCATCTGGAGACAGACTGTTTCCCACCAGTCTGCAGCCTCCACACAAACTACTTTAAGACTTTAATACAACATGGACTAATTGCATTTTGGTCCACCATTCCCATCCTGGTTCCAGACCTCTGAATCTCAATTTGTTCAGTGATTCAAACAGACCTGCTGCTCTACTCCTCAGTTGGAGAAACAAATTAAACAATCAGAACTTTGTAGGCGGGATTAAGATTGGAAATGCAGCTTGGGAATTCTTGAAAAATTGGTCCCAAAAATGTCAATGAAAATGTTGACAAGTGTGGAGAAGATGGATGCAGCTGAAGAGGTGGTTGAAGGTCAAATTACTGAAATAAGAACTCTGACTGTAAACTGACATGTTTGACTGTTATAAAACCATAGTAAACTATTCCAGGCAACCGCACAGCATCTGTGTCTGAATACGACAGTGATGACAGACATGTCTGATGTTGTCTTACTGATCGGCAAGACAGAAACAAAGAAAAATATATTCCCAAATAAAAATAGGCAAACATGATCAGTGTAGGGCAAGTTACTTTCAGAATGGAATAAATTATATATTACTAGTTACTTTACAATATGACTGTCTGTGTCAGGGGTCTGCAACCTGTGGCTCCTGACCCATGTGCCGCTCTTTAGGTCCTCTCCAGTGACTTTGGCAAAAACATTATATGAAAAGAATAATGGTTATTTTTTTCACCATTTTATATTTCATTATCATTGTTGTTGGTCTATGAAAAAGTTTAGAGGATTCAAAACTTCAAGGCAATGTAATGCGATAGATTATTAAATTTGGAGCCCAACTCAAACTCTTAAGTTTTGAAAATGTTTTACCAGCTACTAATCTTTTGTTGAGATAATTTCCTTTTCTTCTTAGTAAACTTAAATCTTTGAGTTTTAGAAACTCCAAAAATATTTGTATGTATTTAAACAATTGTAGAGTAAAAGTGAGTGTTAAAAATTCTCATATTTTCAATTAAAACTATGTCATTTTATGCACCAAAATAATGACAAATCAGGTTCACAGCTCACTGTGACCAAGTTTTGAAAGAGAATTTATTTATTTATTTTTATTATTATCATTATTTATTTATTTTTTGAGTATCTAAAACTCAAAGATCCACATTTATTTAAGAAGAATAGTAAATAATCTTGACCAAAGTTTATAGGTCAGCAAAACCTTTAGGTTAAGTTTATTTTTAAAAACATAAGAGTTTGAGTCGGGCTCAAAACTCAAAACTATCGCAGGATGTTGTCTTGAAGTTTGGAGTCGTCTCAGCTATTGTTTTTACAGTGTAAAGTGATTCTTACATTGGCCAGTTGTGAAAATGTATAGCCTATAGACCAAATTTTAAAACAAGTTTTAATATTTTGTTAACTAAAATAGGCATCATAGCATATATCTACAGCTTGGTGCTTTTTGCTCTAAATTTTGATGGTGGCTTGTCTTCTTGAGTCTTCATAAGCTATGGATGCAAAATTAAAAAAAAAAAAAAAGTACTCGGGGAAAAGAGAGATTTTAATAGTTGTGGCTCCAGACAGATGTTTTTCTTTTTTGTCCAAAAATGTCTCTTTTGATCATATAGGTTGCAGACCTGTGGTCTATGTGGACTAATACATTACTACTTTTGTGTTACTTTGACCAAAATAACTGCAAGTACGACTGGATTATAAAGTGGAAGAAATGAATATTTCATAGTTGTATCCTGGCAAATGCCCCTACGAGGGGAAGTCCCTCCCCTTCTGGAGTGCCCCATGGGACCTTACCTCAAAAAAACATGAACAGTAGTCATCGAGAGACAAATCATTTTCATTCCCATTTTGACTGTGTCATGAATTCCACATACAGTGTTTGTTGTTGGTTTGTTATTGTATAGTTTTGTGTGAAACCGCTCAGTGAATGACTCACAATATACTATATATATCACCAACACCAACATGGCTGTCTCTAACGTTATCATACCAGATGTGTTTTATCAGCGACTCCTGGTCATATTATCAGCCATGAAAAGAAGGAACGAACAAGACAAGTTCATCATGTGACTACGTCCCAGTATAAAAACACTGGTATTGTAGCTTCAGCAGCTAATGTTAGTTTGTGGAGGCAGAAAGTCATGACGTCAGTTTATGCCTCTTCTGGGTGTGTAGTCTTTCTAATTACATATCTTCAAAGTCTGATACTTCAACAGTTTTATAACAAACTGAGACTTTCTTGACTTTCAAAAATATCTTTTAAATTGACAAACAAGATTGATGAATTACTGACTGTTGTTCATGTTATATTTTCATAACCACTGGAAAGGGATGGAGATGGTGAATCAAAACAAGTCAAGTCTCAAATCATTTGAGACTAGTCCAAGTCAAGTCCTAAGTCAGGCAAGTCTTGAGTCTCAAATCTGTTGAGGCAAATCCAAATTTAGTCTTAAGTCAGTCAAGACTAGTCCAAATCAAGTCTCAAGTCAGTTGAAACAAGTCTAAGTTAAGCCTAAGTCAGGCAAGTTTCAAGTCAGGCAAGACAACAAGTCCAAGTCAAGTTCTGAGTCAGTCATAACTTTGAGCAAGCAGGACTCCAAATGCCCAATAATGAGGGGTTTGCTTTCAAGTTTCAAGTAAATCAAGTCCAAAGTCAAGCCTTGGACTTGATTGGTCCAGGATCTGAGATGTGAGTTTTCTGATGTTCATCTGAACACATTAGAAGAAGATAAGGAAAATTACATAACTCTGTTATTTTAAATACACATGAACAAACGGGACCTACACACATGTACTGATGTATGGAGAGATGTCAGAGTGAGGGGGCTGACACATAGTCAGGCGCTCTGAGCAGGTGCCTTGCTCAAACGCACAGAGAGGATCAAACTAAGCTGTTTTGTTAACAGAGACATCTGACAGGCCACTCATTCATGAAAAGCAGACCGAAGCAGGAGGAAGAGAGGAAACAGAGCAATAAACACATGCAGATTCTTTCTCTGTACCAATTTGCATTTCACCCACTCAGTTTAGGCTTAAATTGGGTTCAGTGCATAATGGATAATCCTCAGAGATGAATTAAAATGCGACGACGGGAATGAAAATCACAAAACCAGCCGTACAGGAGATGTTGCTGATTAAAAAGCCACTTTGTGTGTGTGTGTGTGTGTGTGTGTGTGTGTGTGTGTGTGTGTGTGTGTGTGTGACTGGCTGGGAAGAGAGTGGGATTTCAAACCAGCAACAGATGCCTCACTTGTCTTTTAAACACTCTGAGAGTGAAATTTGGTTGTGGTGAGAGGACTTCTTGTTCTTGAATACACATTAGAAGGCTGAACAATGGAGCACTTTATCTGGCTGTGAGACAGCACGGACAGGCCCAGCCAATTATGGACAGACAGAGAGCAGTGATGTCTTTGAAGAACACTTGAGGGGAGAATGTCAGAGTTATTCACACTGGGCAGATGAAAAATTCTTCAGTAACCTGCTCACAGTCTCACCTCGTCCGCCTGCACTTTTAGACAGATAGACAGATAGAAGGCAGGACTGCATACTGAAGCCCTGCTGATAAATCCAACAGCCAACTCTGTGCTGGTTTTAGTTCATCACAGATATATTGTGTCAGCTCATAAGTTGAACACTAAATAACAAGAAAAATCAGTACAGAAATGCCAAAAATATGTTAACTGCATTTTTATACTGCAAAATGTCCTGCAGTTTACTTACCTATGTAAGTAACTAGGGTGACATATCAAGTTACTTGTATTGTCTAGTTAATAGTCAAAAACAAAAAAAACATTTAGCATTCTATTATATATGATAAAAAAAAAAGCAGTAAGCCACTGACAAGCTGGAACGAGGTGATATTTGGTACTGAATATTAGTTTCCTGCAAGGTGATTCAAATGATTAATTGATTATCAAAATAGTTGCAGATGAATTTTCTGTCCATCGACATATCAGTTAATCGACTGAGCACTGCAGCTCTGTTTCCAAGCCTGTCTTAGACTGCTACAAGAAAGGAGTGCATGAGTGAGTACACAGAACAAGTGTCCATCAGGACACATGAATCTGTGAGGCATTCTGACATGTGACTTTATTCGTGATGATGAGGACACATCAGCTCAGGTCTCTGTGCTTTCTGGCCATGCTGCAGAGCCTCATGCTGCATGTGCTGGTCATTTAGCACACTCATCCTGGGCTGCAGAGCCCACCGGCCGCCTTCGCCCTCATTTAAGCCCACAAATTGGACTGGAGGTGAGCCTCACTACAAGGACGGCAGAGCCTCCTCAGCAGAGCGTGAAATGAAGGAGGAGAGGTCAAAAGAAAGAAGTGGACGTGCCGCTGAGAGAGGCTGTGCTGCTGAAGGATTGGAAGAGAAAGAACAAGTCTGCAGACTAACACAGAGCCAGCACAGAGGCACACTACTGACAAACACATTAGTCTGACTGCCAACAGCTACAGCCACAACCACACACTCTAATCAGCCGCTTCATATGCTGAAGATACATATAGACAGGCTGCTCAGGCACACAGCTCAGCCCACAGAACATTCTGTTAGCAGATTTATTGCTCAGATTAGCCCACAGTGCAGGGGTTGTCGTTGTAGTGTACCACTGTAGTGAATGAATGTTGTTCAGTTCATCCTGCAGAAACTCTCAGAACAGTCAAGGTATAAATATACGTTTCATTGAACTGAAATGCTCTCCATGATTCGTTAGAGGCTGTTTGGTACACTGTGGGGTCTCTGCATGTCTCTCAAAGCAGTGTTTGGAGGAAACTCAACCATTCAACCGCAAAATTATTTCAAACCGCACACAGCCCAAATTAAAGCAACTGGAAACTGTGGAAATCCACAACAGCCTTCTAACCATGCACTCCAGGGTCTTATGTACATAATAGTAATAGGGATGGGTCATGATTCATGATTTTCGAATACTTTAATCGTCTTTTAAAACCTATTTTCCCTTGTTTGTTTGTTTATTTCACTTATTTTACAGATGCCTGGAAATCATGTGATACTACCAGATCTTGAGGTATTACAGGTCCAGGTAGTATTGCCGACAGGACATCTGCAGACCCTGATGTGTTTTATTTCACAGTGACAAGCTGGTTACTGAACATTTACTGTCTCCAAACTGACAACATGTCAGAGAAGCAGCACAAGTCATTACATCATCCTCCAACCTCAAATGACACAAGTTGAGTGAACAAAAAGTTTATTTTTGATGACGTGTGTATTTTACTCCATCTGACTGCCTTCTGAACGAGCACTAGTCGATCTTCAAGTAATTGTTGAATAGTGCCCAGTGAATATCAAACAGCATTTTGGCTTGAAATTCCCATCCCTAAATAGTAAGCACCTGAAAGTATTAGAAATCAGTTTTTAATCCAAATTCAAGTTTGAAATATTGTCATTTGAGAAAATTACATTATTAATTGTGGGAACCTATCATAAAAAATCCAGATTAGTTGTCCCAATCGTACAGGTGCAACAAAACCTCTCTGCTTCATCTGCCTCTTTGAGTTTGAGACAGCTGTTAGAAGATGAAGCTTTTATATCACTCCAGTGTTGCAGTTTGGGGAAATTGAGTTTGGAAGTCCACCAGGCAGGGTGTGTCTAATGAAAAGATGATTTTGGTTGCACCACATGTGGAGAAATTGGACTGTTTTATTATTCTTGTATGCTGCTTTAATTCACTCTGTGCCTTTTAACCATCCATTCAGACAATATGGCTGCTCACTCTGAATTAAACTCTGAACCCTGATCAGCTTTGTCCAGTAACAATTCCAACAAAGTTCTATTCAAAAGAGAACAAAATCTTAAAAATAAAATATCAGTCAGAATCTACTCACCCTCATGCCAATTGAAAGTCATATTTAGTTTTTTAGTCCACAATACACTGCTGGAGTTTCACAGGTAAACAGTGTTGCAGAATCTCCCAAACAATGTAAGTGAATAGTGACCAGTTTTCAAATTTAAAAAAAACAAAAGAAGAAAAACATACTGCTCGTCTGGTGTAATCCAAAGCCCAACATGCCAACTTAACTAAAAACAAAATTACACCATGTTTTTAGCCTGAATCTTCACTGTAGATCCTTAGCTTGGAGCCACGTGCACATGCACACTGTCTGAACTCGGTGTGTGTGGTCTGAT
Organism: Lutjanus erythropterus; assembly: GCF_056507025.1. NCBI lineage: Eukaryota > Metazoa > Chordata > Actinopteri > Lutjaniformes > Lutjanidae > Lutjanus > Lutjanus erythropterus. The sequence goes on along the minus strand of NC_139332.1, from coordinate 1,981,610 downwards.
GGTGTGCAAACAGCATGTTGGGACTTCAGGAGACTTGGAACCTCAATCTGCATGAGAGTGAGTTGATAATGACTGAATTTTCAATTTTGGGTGAACTATCCCTTTAAACAAAAAAAGTTAGTCACTAAATTAAAGTCAGTATGCACATTAAAAACACCACAGCAATCATATTTAAAAAGCTACACTTACAGTTCAGAAAGGATTTTTTTGCCAGTAGCCTTGTGGGAAACAGGACTGTGGAGCACCTCAAACTGCAGACACCTGACCGAAATATGTGACCTGACACAAATCCACCTCATCATCCAGAGGCCATACTGTTGATCATTACAGCAATGAATCAGGTGTCACAACCCCCCTCGTACTGAGACTCCAAACACACCTGGTGCTGACATGTGATCTGTATCTGAATTTCCTATCTGAGCAAAGATAAACATATTGGATCGGGTCAACGAGATTACAGTCAGAGGTGGTCAGGCCTGCACTGGGATCAGAGCTAAGTCAGGTGTAAATGTAGTCCGGACACTGTAGCCACGTTCTTCAGACATTCTTTCTTGCCTTCCCTGCTGGCTCAAGCTACCTGGCAAAAATAGCAGCAGGAAAGTCTCTGATGAAAATAGCTGTCACTGCACTGATTTCCTTGACCTGGGACATGCACACTTTTGATAAGTCTACAGCCCTAATCTGCATATCGAAGGAAAAATGGAGAACACATACTAATACTTGGAGTAAATGCAAAGAGCCCTGGATCATGTCATTATCCAGATCATGTATGCAGCTGCAGCTCACATGTTAACCTGGCAATGGAGTCTGAAAGTCAAGCGACTGCTCCTCTGGAGGAAATTTGGCTGATCCGACTCTATAATTAGTTGTGGGTGACAAATTGAGGGTTAAAATCCGGCTTAATGAGTACCCTGTCTGCCCAGCATTATGAAAAATGTCTGATCCAGTGTCAGCTCACCTCCAGAACAATTTGCATGAGGATTTCAGATGAAAAGACTAAATCTCAATCTTCTTCCCAGTCATTAAATCCACTAATAGTTATTATCACTATTTCATGTGGATCACTGATGCTATTTTTAATAAGTTCTTTATAAATAAACACTAATTTTCTAGGGTTGTTTCAGTAATGCCTCTTATACTGCCTAAAATGCTAGTATTGGCAGAGCAGAACCCTGAGGGCGTTGTAGACAACAAATCAATATTTCAAATGTTATATTTAAATATATCATATTTGATTTATTTCATTTAATTTTTAGGCTATTCTTGTCTAATTCTAATTTATACCTCATTTTCTAGCGAATTTGCTTCAGGTTACTACAGCTAAATAGAGTTATCCAATAAGATTTTTTTGTTGTTGTCTCTAGGCAGAGAAAGGTTAGAGCTGGCTCACTCATTGGTTAAGACTTCATCACCAGGACAGAAGGCCACAGCCTGTGTGTTTGTTTAGAGAGTGACAGGTGAATTAACCGATCATATTTCGATTGACAGTGGGTAGAACCAAAAATAATCCCCTTAGTCCTTCTTGAAGGTGTCTTCCACTATTTTGTTCTAGACAAAGTAGGTGAGACTGGCACTGTTGCTAGGTGGCTAACTTGATAGTGCTGACTTTTTCAAGGTGGACTTCTGCAGCCTGGCAGAGGATCTGCAAAGGACTGTGTCATTTAGGAGACTGAAATTGTGCTCATCCCCAAGTTTGTCAGAAAACAATTTTCAGACACTTGAATCTTGTTTTTAAAGCTCCTTCCAGCAGTTATTTCTGTGTTGGTAGACAGAAATAATCGAACTGCAGATCTCTGCTACATGTATCTGTGTGTGTGGGACTGAAACAGAGAAATAAGATTGATAAAAGAAACTTCATATAGATTATTACAGCTCTTAATATCAGACACAAACTTAATTATAACGTATCCAAACGATAGTAACAAACTAAAGGCCATTATTCACTGTTTAATACAACTTACATGTAAAGAAAAATCTAGAAAAAACATTACTTATTCTGCCATCATTGTGTGGTGTTTGCTGCCCTCTACTGTTTTTTGTACATGGCGACTACACACTACAAACACACGTCACACTACCTGGTTACCCACTGCTTATTCCAGCAACATCTTTTTACATTACCACTGAGTATTGGTATTGACAAGTACCAGACATCTATGCACCGATCTGTTACCACGACTTTTTAAAAACACACTTGCATTAGGTCAGTACTCTGTATTGTCAAAGTTCAGGTATCAGACTTGATATCAGTAAGAAAAAGCTGTATCAGAACAGCTCTTATGACCACTACTGTGGAATATTATGACATCACAGCTACATGCATGTTTAGGGTTGAAAAGCTCACTTTTCCAATTCAGTTTCTTTTCAACACAGTATTTAATATTTTAATTGCAGGATACACACACACATACACAGCTAAATGAACTCACAGCAACATTATAGATGGCCATGCCCACGGCTCGGTGGTCGTTGATCTTCTCTGTGGAGATGGATTTGGTCTCGTAGGCCAGGAAGATGCCAAGCAGCAGCAGTAAGCCTTTATAACCGTACACCACGCCTGGAGACAAGACAAGATGGAAGTGTTCGGACCGCTGCTCATTTCACACGCCACTTGAAGAGGCTGTACAGTAAGTTCTCAGAGTACTTATAAAATATAAAACACCATAACAGTAACTTTACACTTTTCAAATTCTATGATATGCTAACTTCCAGGTAGACATTTGTGTCACTTCTTGCTATTATACTATGAAAATGAAAGACTTATGACTCAAGAGTTGTTTCATATCTAACATAAGCAACAATTTATCAGCCTTATTTTTCACTGTAGTTGTTTTCATTATTTAGTAATGACTCTGGATTATCTGAGTGTAAAGCAGTGGTTTGATAGGATGGGCAGAAAGGCAGGACAGTTTAAACATTTGTAGTGACTACTCTGTGCTGATGTCTCATTAATCTGACCTGAAGCCTGTGCAGTGATTAAGTAAAATTGAGCTTCAAAGTCCTCTCTTGAAAACAGCTTTAAAACTCCTGCTGACAAAACATTCTCACCTCAGAATCCATTTATTTGCAGTTTTAGAAAATGTGATATGATGAAACAGCTTCTCAGTTTAATTGGACAGACTGTGAATGCACTGCTGTTCCTTACAGACATGTGTTTGGCTACAGCATGCAGAACTACCCTTATGCTGCTATACAGCAACAGAGAACTGACAGAAATAGTGTTCTGGGAGGTGGTTGTTGGTATTCCACTCACCCAGCCATGTGTTCATCTTTTCAGAGCTGCAGTGCTCCAGTAACGGCTGGATCAAAACATCCAGGTCTCCTTTGGGGGCCTCTGTTGTGAATTTCTGCTCACAGACATACAACATGAACACACACAGGAGGTGAAGAACAGCAACACACTGCAACTTCAACGGAAAACATATGAGATCAAATCAACTCCAATTCAGGAAGAAAAAAGTGAGCCTTTTTCTGGAACTCTGTGGCTGCCAAGTTTAAAATGAAATAATTCAAACACAGTAATTTACATCTTTTTCTATCTTAGTGCACATGCTGTATGACAGAACAGAAGGACAAAAAAGTAAATGTGTAATAACCACCAAAATTAAAATGTGCCAAGACAATCGATTAGTTGATCATCATTTGTTATCTTTTTTCATTTTGATTGGCACTACAGTCAAGTGTGACATTTTAATAGACTAAGTGATTCATTGAAACTGGTCTTTTAGATTTCAATCCCATCATTACAAAACTGGCATTTCATTTTTAATGGAAATAAAATTGAAATTAAATTAAATTGAATTGAATTAAATATTAAACCATTGTTCATTTTCAGAATGACTTACTTTTTATGAAAAAGGCCTGAGTGTGTCCTGCCATTACACATTTTCAGGAGGAATGTGCTCAAATTATGAAATAATTCAAATTTAAATGTTTTATTTGCCAAGATTTTTTATGTTAATTTCTTCTTATTTGGCAGTAATTATGCATTCTCAGAGATAAAAACTAACTTTGAAATTCTGTTTTTGTGAAATGGAAATGGAATCTAACTTTTATTACTTGATTCACAGCCATGACAGCACTTTTGGCTGCCATTCTTGTACGACTAGCTTGTTATAGCTTTAGAGCTTTAGCAATATATCAGCTGAGCCTTGTGGAGGGCTGCAAAAAGTGCACAAGTAGAATGTGCACGAGTAGGCAGGTACACATGCAGACAGGCAGGTAGGATGGACTTATTAAAGGCCAATGACAAACCTCTGGAGACACCTACTGTAGTGAGATCTACCACAGAAGAGGTGTTTTAGTGCTTTGCCAGGTGTTTATGTCTTTATGTCTGTCTGTGGACAACTTCACAACCGTGATGATGCAGTCAAACTTTACAGGTGTATAGTTGAGATCAAGATGAAGTTCAAGTTGAAAGATGGGTGTAATCCTACTCGTGTGTCCTGAGTACTCACAGGTCTGAAAGTTTTATTTATTTATTTTAATATTGGCAGCCACAAGCTTCCATGATTTTCATCTTTCAACCCAGTTATTATAATTTAGACCAGTGGTTCTCAAACTGAGAGGCAGGCCCTGGGGAGACCAGATCCACTGCAGAGGGGGTTATAGATGACCAGGGGAGAAATATAAGGGGCTTTCCACTGGTGCAATCATGACACAGTGAGTTGCATTTCCATTACCACTTTTCTCGCACTGCCGGAGATTGACTTATTCTGGAGTGGTGCCAAACCAACCCCAACCTGCATCCAAGTGGGCTGCGGTGACACCTCGCCACCATGATGACCCTCCTTTCTCCCTCTTGAACAAGCGAGTGTTGTGATACTCATCTCATGTGTGCAACAGAACAGAGAGAAAGGAGTTTTTGAAAGCCTCTTCATGTTCAACTCTCTGTACGTTTGTAGCTTCCAACAGAATCTTTATGTTTTGAAACATAGTTTCTCTCCTGTGTCGCTGTTTTTACTTTCAGGTATGTGCATCATTTTACCATTTCATATTGGAGTCGTGTTAAGTTCCTACTGATGAACTACCCTGCCCCCTGAATAAAAAGATGTCCTGTTTTAGCTGCTTCATAATGAAAGCATTTAAATAAAGAAATAACACAGGACTTTTACTGTGAAGAATTTAAAGAAACAGCGTGTTTGTCCAGAGACATATATGAACTGTTTATCCACCACCTTACAGCCACTCAACTCAAACCTCTTTGAGCTCGTCTTCAGTTAATAGACACACCTTCAAGCGGTAGCCCTGTTGTCATGGAAATGCAAACCCCTGCTGTGCTGGGCTGACAATCCCAGTCAAACTGAGTTGAGGCAGGTCAGCTCTGTATATAGAAAAGGGCCGATAGAGTAAATCAAAGTTAAATGAATATGATTTACGAAGGGGAAATAAACAGTTTGCTGATGCTATCATGCTGATCTTTATTTCACTAAAATTCCACTCAGATTCTTTTTCTTAATCAGCTGCTTCTTTAAATGATTGGTAATAATTAATAATAATTGCGGGATGTGGGGATGTGAACATGTTTGGGTTCTGAAGGGGGGCATGCCAGAAAAAGTTTTGGAACCACTGATTTAGACACACCAGATACAGTGGTAGATAAAAGGTTCATCTCATAAATGCATTTCATTTTCAGAGACATTTATATTTTATGCACTTTTATAAATAAATAACACAATGAGCAGATGATCATACCTCCACTGTGATATGTAGAGGATCCACAATCTGCCAGATCATGAGGGACAGGATGTCGATGCCGAGCAGAACACCGACAGTCGCATAGAGTTTCCATGGTTCCAGGTGCTGCTGGGAAACAGGGGGGTGGTGGTCAGTGAGGGATCAGCCAAAGGCACAAATCCTCTCTTTCTGATTTTGTGAGGGAGGGATTTATGAAGCCATAAATAGACTAGCCTAAGCTGGAAGAGAAAACAATGATCCATCACTAACTGAGGCCAATTCAATCTGCCCTCAAAGCGCTGGGCCATGACAGGACAAGAGACAAAGAGGCCATACTGATGAGAGCGCGCTGCCCTGACTCAGACAGTAAATAAAGGTGCTCCTTTATGCATTCAGCTTTTAAGAAAGACAGATTATGTGGGAACACATCCAACTCTATGAGGTGCTTATTGATTTTGCTGCTTTATTCCAGCAGATCAAAGCTCTCTGGTTATTCAGCAGCAGTGAATATGGAAGAAGATACAAAGGCAGCAGAGGGATCTGATCTGATCTACACTGTTCGTCCACACAATCACAGCTACAGTTACAGTAGTTCTCCTTATCCTATGGTTCATTCACTCTCTATCTGCCTCTTTGTCAGTGTATATAACTTGGCAAGTGTTGAGCTTCCTGCATCATGAAATATTGTGCACACTTCTTATAAATAGGCTCTTTCTGTCCTACTTATTTCTACTGAATCTTATTTATTCTCCAAGCATGCTAGTCTGTATTAGGAAACATTCCAATGGCCAGAGGCCTCACAGAGGAGGCTACTGAGCATCTTGAGGAAACTGTGACTAAATGGATAAATTTCCAAAATATTTATTACATTCAATACTAAAGTTTAGTGCCAATGCAGGAGGCAGTGTGTCATTTGTGTAATCCAAAAGTTAAGAGGAACCTAATCACCACTTAGTCCTCTTTAAAGTAAAAACTTCTTCTCAGGTCCTCTGCAGGGGTGGGAGCTGCTCTACAGGAGATCTGACCCACAACAGCCTTCCTATGGGTCAGGTGGGTGGCCTAATGCCCAAAATAAACATTCTGTCTGCAATTACTTTGTTGTTAGAAAAGATTTCTTAACAACTGATCTCATAAATTCATAAACACCATTGACTGCTGGGAGGCTGCTGTTGTTGAGTAGATACAGTCAAAGCACAACACAGTGACAGAGGCATTGAACATGCTCACACTGGGCCTCATGCAAGAACATTTTCATATTCTTATTGTAAATTTCTCTTACTTTTTGTCAGAACATGCAATGTCAGATTCAACAGACAGTCATGACTTCAGTGAATGTGAACAGCTTATAAAATAGCATAAATAATGCCCTAATAATATCATACAAGGCTACACTTCCTGCCATAATGTCAAGAAGTGTTCATTCAGGAAAAATGCATCAAAGATTAAAAAGAAGAAGTTTACAAGTTTAGAGTTTGACGTTCTGCTTTCAGAAATCCATAACAGCGTCAGCAGTGGAATTAAAAGATCTACCAAAGCAAAGAAATGGGAAAACAAGCACTGTTAATGTCATGTTACCTGCGGGTCGGACTGTCACTGAAATAAAGAAGCAACGTCTTGATATGAAAATGACTTCAAAGACGAAAAACATCCCTCGCCACAGGAAAAGCGAAAAATGACTGCAAGGAGGAGAGGGTGAAGGGGAAGTTTCCTTCAGAGACTGAGGACAGAATATGGCCAGCGACTTCATAAACCTGCATGTCAAGATTTATGGCCAAAACACCTGACAGCAGGTAATAATGTGTCATTAAATTAATGATGAGAGGCTTTATATGTAAATTTACAGTAATATTTTAATTTGAAATTCAGTCAAACAGGATAATGTTGACATAATTATGAAGTGTAATTTATTTTTCAAACTCAAAATCTATTCAAACTAATGAAATATGCAGTCATTAGTGAAAAACAAAAGACTATGACAGGTCTGGACCTTGTAAATTGTGTTCGCATCTGAAAGAAAATTCAAAATATGAGAAAATCAGTGAATATGACAAGTTGTCATAAATCACTGGTACACACCACTGAGGAACAAATCTGCTCGTACAAGTGGCTCTTCCATGAGGCCCATTGATTATAAATGTTGAAGCAAATAGCAAATGTTGCTACATCAGTCATAACATGTCAATTTAAAGGGACTTATTATGATTTCCCTTATTTCCTGATGTATTGTCACACAGTGCATTGTTACACTTTAGTGTTGGCTGTTCATATGAAATGTGGCAAAAACTTTCAAATAATGAGATAAACATATGGAAATAATCCCTGACAGCAAAAAGCTCAGGCTTCAGATTGCTCTGAGCACTGAGTTTACAGTGTTTTTTCCTACTTTCTTTATTTGGTCATCAGCTCCAGGCAGAGCATGCCCACAAAGTACAGGGTCACACCCATCCACCTGCTCAGTCTGAAGCTATCAGCCACTCTGCTCAGGATGTTGATTGAAAGTTAGTATTTCTTCACGGATAGATAGTGTAACTTGTTGCTGAAGTAACAGCCATCTACTATTAACTGCAGCTGTTGTTAGCTAGTTGGTGCAGTTAGCTGTGCAGCTAGCAATCCTATTAGCTAAGCTCTCTTTTTATCTTTAATTGATGAGACAGCTGAAGTGAACAGGAAAGAAGGAGAGAGAGCAGTGGGGGTGACATGCAGCAAAGGCAGCAGGGGGCTCACAGCCTCAGTACATTGAGAACATGCTCTACCAACTGAGCTACCAGGCCACCGATCTGCTACCATCTCTGCCACAATTTCACCCACAAGTCTTTTGGATAAAGTACAAATCCAGTGTTCTTGCACACTTTGAGCTTTCACTTGTAATTTTTGTCTGAGATTCCAAATATTGCAGCAAACCTCAGTCCAGCGCATCCCTTGCTAGCATGCAGCACACACCTTACATCATTGTTTAATCTTATGAAGTATTTCCACACAAAGCTGGTGTCAGAAACAGTGCTGTGTTAACCTGATTTAGATGGTAGAGTATGGGTATAAAATTACTTGGATCTTTCACATATGTTTCTGTATCAAGTGGCCCATAGAGCAGACTCTGTGAGCCGGCTAACTTCCAGTTTAGCCCTCAGCTAACGTGAATGGAGACAAAATGATTTAATGATGCGGCTCCTCTAGTCTTTCCAAATGTTACTGGACTAAATGGATCAAATCCTGATAGTGAGACAGTGAAAATTATTCAGAGGGGGTTGTGATTTTAAAAAAATGTAGTCACCATTTTACAGCTGCTTCTTTCACAATTTAAGCTTATGGGAAAAGTCTTTTTGGACTGCATTAGTGTGCTTCTCATGCATCTCCCATAGGCTTCAACAGAGCTGGTGCAAATGTCTGGCACCACATAGGGCATCAGAACACTGGTGTTAAGAGGTAATGATCCTTCCTTCTTTTTAAGTTTCCTTGGGGGCCTGGCCCCTCCTTGGATTCTGAAAGCTGGCCAATTAGAGGAAAGTGGGCTTTTAGGAAGGGAGGCCTTTAAGAGACAGGACCAAAAACAGCTTGTTTCAGACAGAGGGTGAACTGAGGGCCTGTGTAAAGGGCCAGTAGAAGCTAAATAAAGAGGCTTGGAACGAAGAATCATGCACAGCTACACTAATGGAGTGCCAGAATAAAAATATAAAACTTGATATGAGTGTAATAGATCCTCTTTAAAGTGAGCTCAATCAGCTTTGACACAGCCCTTGATAAAATAATTCCACCTGGTAGGCTTTCTCCAACTAATGATATGAATAAATATTCAGAAATGGAACTGGATCGTTCTACTGGGAAGATTCTTGCTCTTCCCTCACAGCAGGAGTGTTCGCTCTAGTCTGACATGCCATTTTACATACAGGAGACATGAGAGACAGGAGGGGGGTGGAGAACTCGGGGAGGCCTTCCACCATTGGGACCAACTGCAAGAGTTCACTGGCAAAGCAGCAGGATAAATAGATGCTACACTATGCTCAAGGGCAAGCAGAGGGCCAACTATCCCACTGTGGGCCAACTATAGAAGCAGGGCAGAGAGTAAATGTGAAAAAATAACACTCGATTGGGGAATACATAATCTCTGGCCATGAAGTGGAAGACGAATACATACTTTATATATCCCTCTAGGGTTGTTTTAAACAGACAGGCCTGAACTACACACATGCACACACAGAACCTATACACATGCATTCATGTATGGAGATATATAGCCACATAGTCAGGTGCCCCGAGCAGTTAGGGGTTCTTGCCCAGAAGTGCTGTCTACCCTCCAGTTCCCAATCCAAGTCCCCACAGACTGAACCGCTGCCTCCCCAGGAGCTCGCCCTCAAAGGGGATGATTAAGTGCAGCCTAACCCCTTGTGGTGTGGCAGATAGTTGGACTTAATTGTTCACTCCAGGAACGTAAATCTGCAGCTTCAAATCCCTGTCATATTTACCTTTCTCTTATCTTTCTTCTCATCCTTCTTGGTGAAGACGGTGTGCACCCACCAGATCTTGGTGAACATGCTGCCATATGCGAGGCTGAAGCCCAGGCCGAGCAGCCACAGGCGGAACTAGCAGGGAAGAGAAGAAATGAAAGATGTCATAATTAAAGTGATTAATATATCAAAGAGATTCATCAAATCAGCTCCACAATCATTCTCCGTCATTAAGCCTGTCTGAGTTTAATAGCGTTTCATAAATGACCTTGAAATGAAAATAACCTTTGTCGGGGCTGTCTGTCTCTCACCCTGTAATACTGCAGTGATACTGTGTGTCTGCTGTTACTGTGGCAGATAACAACAACAGTAAGTGACACTATGAGGAAAACAACAGTAGTGCTGGGAGATTTTTGTTTTGCTTCCTATCTATGTTTTTTTGTTGGACTGACAGTGTGAAGTGCCAGTGATCCACAATGATAATGACATGTTTCCAAAGAACATAACCACCTGCCATCTATGCCAACAATAACAGGCATGTTAACTTGGTCTGGACTGGTTTGCCAAATGTAATTTCCACTGGTATTCCTGACTGACAGGCAGTTTATGATCAAAAGGAGACTCAATATTGAAGCATTTTTATGTTGATGTTATGTTTTATTTTTACATTCAACTATTTGAGATCTAAAATCAATCAAATGAAGAGAATGGAGGGCTCATATTACACCACAAAAACTGGAGCCCAGTGCTTCTGAGTTGTGTTTATGCAGTTTTATGCAGGGTGGCATGCAGCGTGCACATGCACGCACACAAACATGCACATGTAATAATGTATTCCTGTGTTTAAAATTTGTATTTCAAAGCTAAAAAGTCCTGCTAATCACAACACAATAGAGTGACCTATACAAATATAACATAAAGCTTCCATACTAGAACTGCCATTAGTTTTTGCAGATAGTTGATCTATATCTATCTCTATCTCTCTCCCTCTCCCTCTCTCTCTCTCTCTCTCTCTCTTATATATATATATATATATATATATATATATATATATATATATATATATATATATATATATATATATATATATATATATGATAATGAATGTTCATATTCCTCAATGTACTTTTGTACGCATAATGGGAAAGAGAATGGAAAATATGTGCAAGAACTACACAACATATTGTCACACTAGCACTGTGGGAAGGAATCCATAAATCAGACTGCTATAATAAACATAACTGGCTGAAGGACTTGTTGGACTTATTATTGATTGAGAGCACAGCCTCAACCCTGGAAGGCTGTGATAATGACCTCAGTGCTCTGTGGACACTCATTAGAGAATAAATGAACAACAGAATAATAACCTGACTGTGAGGTATGTATGCATGTGCTACGGTTGTTAGTAGGACCTGTGCTGGTGTAAGATACAGCTTATGGCATGTGTCAAACTCAAGGCAGATCCCACACAGCATTTTATTTTATGTGGCCTGCGAGAGTTTGCAAAGAATACAATCTGTGCAATAGAATTCCATGTTGTGTAGTACAGTGTCCATCAACTAACCCACAATGCATCCCAATTTTGTTATCAGTGCACTGAAGGCTTCTAGCCAATTGATGTCAATATCCGCTAGACAGCTTCTCAATGTCGTTAAGCCATTTCCAGTGGTGGCACTCTAGCTAGTAACATTAATAGAAGCAGCCTGGCAAAATGCTGCTGTTTATTCTAACTTAACTAAAATAAATTGTAGGGTATGATAGTTTTAAAATTACTTTTCCTAGACTTCTGCTTTCAGAGTGATTAATTATGAACTTATGATTAAAACTATAATAACTGAATTAGGCTTATGTAATATGATTTTAAAAAAGTACATACATTTATATAGCATTACATTTACAACAATCCATCTGAGAGCAGCCTTAGTGCTGCTGTGGCCCAGTTCAGGAGGGCCAGTGGAACCGGGCAGCTTTGCTAGACTGGATCGATTCGCCTCCCCTCTCTACTGCACCATCTCTCTCCCCGCTCCTCAGCCAGCAGAGTTAATAATTATGATGATGATAATTAATTATAAAATACAACACAATTTCAAGGTGCTTCAGTGTATTTCCACATGAAGCTGTTTTGGAGACGTCCTGTTGTCTCCATATATTGCGTGCTCTCGCACTTTCACTCCTCAAACCAGGAGATCTGTCTCCTCACTTTGTAAATCTTTTCTCTTTGTTTCCTCCTGGTAAATCTGCCGTCATGCTGCCTCCGCTTGCGCTGCTGGCGCACCTGCCTCTTAAAGGTGATGAGAGCTGACTTTCTGATTGGTTTATTGCATGTTCGGCATAAACTCACCTGTGAATTAATGAGGGCACTTGGGCACAGCTGATAGATGTATCACGCTTTGCACTGGTGGCGCAAAGGGCGGGGCAGGGTGAAATACCACTCGCGTCCCTGGCGCAAGACGGCAAAGGTGGATTTGGACAGACCTTGAATAAATTAAATCCATTGCGCCTTGTGCTTTCCACTTGCGCTTTAGATCAGTGTAAGATAGGGCCAATAAGCTCACTCATACTTAAATGTCCTTACACTTGAGGATACAGGCCTATATGGTTAAAGACGCAAGATTATCAGCCTGTCAACATTCACTTACTTCAGTAGGGAAATGTCTTTACAAAGCAGCTATATCAGAGTTTATGAACACCTTTGAGCAAAATTTGAGTGATTGTCCAAACTTTTTGAATAATGAAAAATAGGATGGTAGGATTTCCTCCATAAACTCAGATCAGTTTTAAAGATTCAGCCAGCTGGTCCTGAGGCTCACCTCCTCTAACAGCACAAGCCCTCAGGACAGCCCTACACAATCTGGCCCAACCTAATTATAGCTAAAACAAAAGAAATTATTGGGCATCTACCACAAAAACTCAAAAGAAACGTAAATGCTATTTGTCTCTAAACAGACATGGTGGCAAACTATCTAAGCACAGTGACTGATCAGAAACTAAGAAAGACATTAACTATGTACAGACTCAGTGATCACAGCCTGGCTGTAGAGACTGGCAGACACAGGCAAACCTGGCTGCCTGGGGAAGACAGGCTGTGTCAACTGTGTCCACAGAGACATGTGGAGACAGGGTAACATTTCCTGCTACACTGCAGCAAATATGAAATTACTTGGACAAAGTTCCTCACAAAAATTTGGTGTAAGTGCAAAGATTTTGATACACTCTCTGATCAAATCTAATCAGAGATATCTTCTGAGAGAAAATAGTAGCATCACCATGGAAGCCACAACATACTGTGTGCATGACGGACAACCACAACAACACATGATAGATGTTGTTTATTCTCCTCACAGCTCATATGACACCTTTTACACTGTTTTTTTGTTTAAATATTGTTAATATTGTTAAAATGTTGTTACATTGTTTACTGTTCTTTTCTTTTTTTATTTTTCACTTTTAACATTTACTCTGTACTGTATATTGTATTGTATGTTTTGTGTATAATATGACTTCTTTGGTTTGGCAACATGTTTGGTCTAAAACTTCACGCCGATAAAGCTGATTAAAGTGAAACTGAAATTGAGCTCACAATTCAACAGCTCCATCTCCATGACAACTGAGAAAATTTCTCGTGAAGATGTTAAATGTAATACATTTAAAAGCTACAAAAAAGCTGGAAAGTGGACATTGAGTTCTTTTGCTCGACTATTAGAAATCCATTATGGAAATGCCATCACTTTGAACATTGTGTGACCAATTACTCAAACTGACAATGACAATCATTAATTAAACTTTACTTCCTGCAGTAACTTGATTCAGTTGTGGCAGCTTTTAAGTCTGGAATGAAATCATTGTGTTTGAATTAACTTTCAGATTATACCTGGCAGACGACGGGGAACTGTCTCCTGTGGACATGAAGGCCGTCGATGCCCAGAGGGAAGACAGCAGCCAGAGCCATCATGCAGCCCACTGCAGTCATATTGTTCAGGTAGGGCTGAGAGTTCTGAATGTACCTGCAGCAAAAACAGAGATAATACATTCATGGAGATAACCATAAATATATACAGTACAGACCAGTGTGGAAGGAAGAGATAACAACGACTTCCTGGAAAAAGGTCAAAGTCATTCATATAGGAGAGAGAGATCTAGAATATAAAGATAGAGAGCCAGTCACATGTACCACTGTCTTACACAACTGAAATCCCACATGCTCTCATCATCATCATCATCATTTGCACTTCAACATTTCAGCTGCTTTCTGACACTTGAATTTATTAGTCAGCTAACAGTTTAAAGACAGTCCACCCCAAAATCATAAATACATATTTTTCCCATGGCTTGCAGTACTATTTATCCATCTAGATAGCTTTGGTGTGTGCTCCAGATTTTTGGAGTTAACAGCTGTAGAGATGTCTACCTTTTCTCCAATATGATGAGAGGAAATGGCACTCAGCTTGTGGTGCTCAAAGCACCAAAAAAATACATTTGAAAAATTCTAAACCAGCAACTCTTTGCAGAAATCATGACCCGATTACTCACGATAATCCACAGACGTTGTGAACAATTTCATGAAGGAACTATTTTATTTCTTGAAGAAAAGAAAGCAGAGGAGGAGATAAGGAGATTCTACAGCAAGAATGTAGTTCCTACATGAAACTACTCACACCAAAACTATCTAGATGGATAAATAGCACTACATGCCAGGGTAAAACATGATTTGGGAGTGAACTGTCCCTTCAAACGAGTAACACCTGTTGAGGGTAACTGAAAAAAACACTAACTTCTCCTTGCTGTAACATTGGCTGCAGCTAAATTACAGTTACAGAATCAGGTTACTGCAGGAAGTAGAGTTACAGCCATGTCATTAGATTTTCCTGGACTTTAACTTTTGTGTCTGCTCTGTATGATTTTTTGATTACATCTAATTTGCCGTTAATTGTGTTTTTATTGTGTTTTCTTATCAAATATCATTGAACTGCTCCTGTCTGCTTTGAGTGTCTGCATTTGGGTTCAAACCTGTATTCTTCTGTTCCTGGCTGACAAACTGTGACAGCTAGTTGCCCTATTATGACTCAAGTCTGACAGCTCAGAGTACTGGGAGAGGGAACGGGGCTCAGCAGCCTCTGAGTGAACACCACTGGACTGGGACCTAACACAGCCTCTGAGACAGATGGGGGCCAGCTTGAGGACAGGGACTACTGTACTGAGGTAATTTACAGCTCCAACCAGGACTCCGATATGAAGACAGCAGGCGGGGACAAGAGAGGCGTTGATCGGAGTGTAGTGAGAAGGGGGTCGTGCATCACAGAGGCAGCGGGGAGCCAGAACATTTTGGATTAATGGATTAAGAGGTCTTTTCAACCAAACCAATTGCCTGAGGCTAAATGAAGTATCATCAGATCATCGAAGGCAATTCTTATTAAGATATATAACAGCTGAATAAATGTCAGACATCAACATCAACAAAATAGAATTAACAGACATTAGAAACCAAACTAAAAATAAATTAATAAATTGATAAATTAATTAATAATAATAAAAAAAAGACCTAACCAGCAACTGTTGAACAGTGGAGAAACAAACCAAGATGTTTTGGTGAGTTTGGTTTTGGTTGTGTGTGTTTTATAATGAGTTGACAAGGTAATTAAGCTCATCTTAGTTTGGTAAAAAGGAGAAAGATATATTCAGTAGGTGTATGGTTTTATTACAGACAACAGGTGTAAAAATATTGCCTGTCTGGGGATTTTGTAAGTTTATTTTGTTCATTTATTAGACTTCTGAGTTTGTGATAATAACAACCTGCTGCTCACACACATCTCCCAGCTGAAACTAAGGATGAGATCATACTATCTTGTGGTATTATGAGACAGGATGGGAAATATTTTTAGGTTTTACACTTGATGATATCTTGAGTGTTGTTAGTTTTTACATACCTACTTACAGTTCTTACATTGTTTCCAGCAGACATACTTGAAACTGTCTCCAACACTTCCATTACAACTAAAATTTAAAAGTCTGTGTTAAGGAAAAAGGGAGGTTTTCTTCTAAACACATTCTACATGTTAGAAAATAGTTGTTGAAAACACGTAAAAAGACAGAATTGTGTAGAACTGAACTAGCAGTTCACTTCAGCTCACTTCAGTTCCAACAACCCGACACAGAAGAAAAAAAACATCCTGTCATCGTCCTCTGGCTCTGGTGGCTCAAACACGTCTGGACATGTCTAATAAAAGTGCTAGATGGAACGTCCATGTTTCAGGTTATTTTCAGGTTGTTTTTATGATTTCAAGGCCTAATTTTATATACTTAGTAATTTTTTTAGTCATTCAAATGTGGCTGGCTGGTTAATAAATCATTTCTGTGGTGTGACAAATTCAGAACACATTTTTTGTGTAAACTGAAAAGAAAAATCAGGATTAACATGTTTTGTGGTGTTTTCTTCAACCTGTTATTAATGATGCATCATGTTTCAGACACTGTACATACAATCAGCACTTCTTGGTTTTCCCTGTGTAGCATTTGTTTTTATATCTTAAACTCTGCAAGTCAAAAGTGGGTTGGTACAAGAGATACACAAGAGGACACTAAAGGCTCTGTTTTCATGAGCCCAGCAGTGCAGGCAGAGAGCAGTCCAATGCACCCTGTCAAACACACTTTTGAACCAAGTGTGGATCAGAAAGAATACAACACTATAAACAATAGGTGGGTGCATTAGAGGCTGTGATACTGACAGTCGCATGACTTCCACCATCTATAAACACAGCTCTTCACCATGATGCACTGACAGTTTGGAAATCCTGTAGTGTTTTCCGCAAAGAAAACATATCATCTCTTACATGCAGACATTCAAATATGACAATATAACAGCTCAACTATCCTGTCAGGAACACATCATGATTCTTTAGCTGAATTATTTTTTTCTGGTTGGTTAGTCACCATGTCTCCCATCTTTTCTGTGCGTAATAGTGTGCAATTTTGTCATCACAGTGATGTAAACAACAACCACCTACAGTTAAACGCAAGTAAAATATGAATGTGGTCTAGTTTTATTGCATGCTGTTTTTTCCCCCTTAATTTAAGTTAAAAGTTTATTTCTATTAAATTGACCACTGTACAAAATAATTGCTCATCCTTTGGGAACAAAATTGATCAATCAAATTAATTTAATCTTCATATTGTGACAAAAACTTGATCTTGGGTATGATCTGGAAATAAATAGACAGCAGTGTTTTGTTACTAGTAACACCACTATAAAATGGAACCGAACAGTCTCCATCACATCTTGTTGGCATGACGGGTTAGAATCTGCCCGGAGCAGACAGACACTCATGTCAGGATACTGAAGTAGAAAACCATGTTTATTCTTCAGACCACAACAGAATGATGCATGATGCAAGTGCTTGAACAAAAACGGTTTGAATTATTGTTATCACAGATTAAACTAAATAAGGTAAAATGACTTTTCTACTACATTTCATTCTGGCCAATAGGGGGTGCTGCAGAACCCTCAGCAACACCCCCTTCCTGCTCCCATGCCAACACTTCCATTTGCCAACTGACATTTCAATTTTTTTTTTTCAGTTTTCTTCACCTCGTATTTCAATGACTAGCTTAAAGGGATATTTCACCCAAAAATGAAAATTCAGTCATTATTTACTCACCCTGATTGAAGGTCAGGTTTATTTTCACAGGGAGTTTCACAGGAAAACAGTGTTGCAGAATCTTCCAAACAATAGAAGAGTTATATGGACTAGACTAAACTAAACCTGACCTTCAGTCAGGATGAGGGTGAGTAGATAGTGACTGCTTTTCATTTTTGGCTGAACTATCCCTTAGAATGAGTACCCTCATTCTGGAGGATTATACCTTGTCTTTATATGCTGGTGAGGACACACACAGACACACACACACACACACACACACACACACACACACACACACACACACACACACACACACACACAGGCCTTTTACAGTACACATTAGGCCACATTATCATGCATAGGAGGATATTGTGTCTGTCAGAGGCTCTATCTGCAGCACACATACAAACAGATACACAAAGCTCCTCACTGTCATCCTCACTGCTGTCACAGTCACATTGTCACCCCAGCCAGAATATGAGCTGTCTGTCAGTCTGTATTCAACCTTTTGCCTCATGCATCCTCAACATCAACATTCAGACTGAGCTCTGTGAATATTACAGATTCCTCCAACATGCATTCATATTAAAGGTGTGGTTGTGTCCATGGCACAGTGTAGGTCATAAATATAAATAAATAAAGAAGTATTTTACTTAAGGACAGCAGAGGTTTACAGATTTCAGCCTCCAGTTTAGACTGGCTTTATTACACTAACTGTATTTGTGTGTTAAGTGCTGTATCATGTGCGTTTCACACCATTCAACAATGATTAAAACTTGCTCTTTAAAACTCTGTGCAATTCAAGCTTTTGATTTTTTAATATATTGGTTATAATACACTTCTTATAGTATACAATTCATATATACACATATATTGTATATATGTACATAATATTATATTTATTTACAAAGTTTGTCTTACAGAATCAGTTATTTTAAGTAAAGTGAAATGAAGTCTAGTCAGATCAGGTTAAAATGATAGTTCACCCAAAAATGAAAATTCACTCAATATCTACTCACCCCTGTGCTGATGTGAGGATGGATGAAGATCTCCAGTTCACAAAACACTCCTGGAGTTTCAGCGGAAAACAGCGTTGCAGACAAATCCAGTACAATTGAAGTGAATGGTGACCAGATTTAAAATGTAAAAAAAAGAACATAAAAAAACACACAAAATGTCTCCATACCACTCTTGTGGTGTAATCCACGTGTCCGTAAGCCACAACATTAAAATTTGACCCCAAAAGATGCCATTTACACCATGTTTTTATACTAAATGTCAACTGTAGCCTTTCAGCCCTGATCCACGTGCACACGCCTGAAGCAGGTACACAAGCTCTCGCCTAAGCGGCGCGGCTGCAGCAAAGAAATGATGTTCCTCTTCTATGTCAAAGTCCTTGGACATTTTCTTCTTTGTTGAAAGTTTGAGCAGATCTCTCTCTGTTGTCTGAGTTGCTTCCAGGTAGCATGTAAACACAGACGTAAAGGTATTGCGAGATCTCATATATCTCGTGTCGTGCTACTCACTGGGTGAGTAGCTATTGAGTGAAATTTCATTTTTGGGTGAACTATCACTTTAAGTGAAAGCTGCATCATAATTTTGTCCACTTCATGATGAAGGTGTATGCACAAATATGACACCAGTACTCATCTAGAGTTGTGTTTGTGTCCCTCTGATAAATGTAAAGCTCATGTTAGTTGGACATGTTGGTCTCGTGTCTTAAAATTAAGTCCTGGTCACTTTCTACCAGTCTTACTATGTCAGACCTATTATTACCTTTAACAGGCTCAGAGTGGCAATCTGGATATTCTTCCAGGAATAAAGTCATGATGAGGTGTAATGTGTGTTTTGTTGCTCTTATTTAGTACCAGCCAAGCAAACCAAGTGATTTGTTAATGAATAAGCACAAAGCACCATGAATTCAAACATTTCTGACTAGCAGTGCAGTAAGTTCAGTAACTTGTGGCTCTATTGTCTGAATCCAACTAACAAAACATGAAGTCTACCAACAGCTTTATGTGGAAAGACATCAAAAGTTTAAACAATGAAGATGCAAAGTGTGAGCTGCGCTCTAACAAGGGATCAAATGCTCTAGACTGAGGTTCAAGGAGTGGTTTGCTGCGACATTTCAAATCTCAGACAAAATTACAAATGAAAGTCCAAAGCTTGCAAGAACACTGGATTTATACTTTATTCATAACCACTTCTGGGTGAAATACTAGCAGATATGGCAGCATGACAGATTTGCCTTCAACGTGGTGTAATGCACTTCTCACTGGAGAAAGACAGACAAAAATCTTCAGAAGAATCCATCTGAAATATCACACCAAATGTACGCAGAGCTTTTTTAGAGTTTTGCTCTTTAACTCTGAGTGTTCATTAATTTCATTATGCCAACTATATCTAACACTGCAGAGCGCAGCAGCCTCTGAACGCCAACAGAATATGGAGTCTCTCTCAGCTTGGTAGAATGACTTTAAAAACACCAAATGATAATTTCATTATTTGATAATATTTAGAAATATCACTTCCATGAGGCTGTTCAGACAGACAGTGAATGCATACCAATAAACATTTTATCCTCATAGTTGTAGCAAAGCAAAGTTCAAGCTGCATGTGGTTTGAACAGTTTATATTATGTATGTATGTGTTATGTATTAAGAGCCATTTGAAGCCGTTGATCAGTCTACAATCACCAGATCATATTTTAAATGCCGCTGAAATGTGTGACAATTTGTGCCATGCAATACGAACATTACACATACAAAACATGACAACAACTCACTAAATGTTTCGTCTTTTCAGACTGAAAAGGATCAAAGAGTCTAATCCAATCGAGTGGTTATCTACCAGTTTATTATGTCAGAGCCTAAATTCAACCTTATTTTCATTTCCAAATTGTGGCAGTTTTATAAGCTGTCATCTGACTGATTTTGCTGATAAAAACATCCAGGGTTGCACAGACCGTCGGGGGCACACGCACTGGGTGAGAGGTGCTGCCATCTGATGGGGCCACAGCCCTGACTAGTGGCAGGCGGCTGCAGAATACCTTAACTGGAATTGTACATAATATAATAAAATACTGATAAATGGTTTAACCGACTTGTATTTCTGGTGCCGACTAGCAAGGATGGCAACTTTTAAACGTCTAGTCAAGTAATCACATATACGTCTCATTTCTGGGAAGAAAATTACTCCCTACTTCTCACCACATCACCACCATCTAACATTTCATAGGTAGACATTTTTTGCCCCCCAATGTTCAAACCAAGTCAGCACCCATGACTGGACCTGTCCATCCATGTAATGTCAAGCAGGAAATAATCAAATATAATATAAGAGAAAAACAAATTCTCAAGGATGAGGCTGCAGTTGCAAGTTGACACATTTATTATTTAAAGATAATGTTACTGATGTCAGTGCCAGTGCCATGAAAAAAGCCTGCTCCTGCAGTGATGACATTAACAGTCTGCTGGCTCCAAATGAAGAGAAGGAAAAAGTGTGGCCACATGAGCAGCAAGCTGATTCTAGTGGAGAGCAGGAGAGGAGGAGGAGGAGCACCATGACAGTTTCCCAGCAGGTGTTAGCTGGTTAGTGTTGAGTGGTGTGTTGAGTGCAGTGGGTGAGTGGGTTTTCTTTTCGTTCCTGTTGCTTCATTGCCATTATGGAACAAGTTATACATCCTATGGTACTCTACAACTAGTGTTGCTTTCGCCAATGAAAATTATGACGAAATATCGTTGTCAACAAACCTTTGTCACATGACGAAAATGAGACGAGACGAAACGTAAATGGTGGTTATGTGACGATAACTATAATAAAATATATAATGCAATATTGTTGACGAATAAAAATGAGACGAAATGTGGTTTACAAAATAAAAACTCTGCTAAAATGTCTCTTCACTTTTGTTGACCAAAACGAGACAAGACGAAATAATGTTTTAATGTTTAGTCGTGTTTATTATTTCGCAGTATTTCTGTTTCGTAGGCTGTGTGTCACACTGCGCTGACGCAGGCGATGTCACTTCCAATCCCCACTCGCAGCATTATTTAGATGCGATGAGTACAAACAAGTGGAAAACAAAACAGAATGTGTCGTGGAAAAAGATGGGGAGAGATGCGGCCACAAAATAACGGGGAAAAACACGACAAGTGTATAAGGTAACAATATAAGAATAAGATAACCATGTTTGATTTGTGAAATGGGTTTGACTAAAAGAAAAATCTGGTTTTGTCTATACCAGGGGTCCCTAACAGGTGGACCGCGGTCCGAGTCCGGACCCACATGAGGAGGGCAGATTGATCACTAATCAATCACTGATACTGTCGTCCTCTCGGACTGATTAAAAAAATAAAAATCACAAAGTTGGTGACAAACCAAACCTGGGTGTCCACACAAATAAAGTCTTTGTGTGAAACACTGCAGACTTTAACATCGTGCTGTTTACAGACAGAGAGACAGAGAGGGTCGTGTCTAGAAGGGAACCCTAGACCCACGAAAGATTGTTTGTTTGAAAATTTGAAATTTAGTTTGATTATTTTAGTAGAAATAACGAACACAAATCTCGCGAGAGTGCAAATAAAGAGTTACCTTCCAGACACGACCAAAAAAGGTGCGCAGCTCCAAAAATAGAAAATCATGTCATGGTGTCAGCGGCATGGTGGTGCAGTGGTTAGCACTGCCGCCTCACAACAAGAAGGTCCTGAGTTCGATCCCCCAGCTCCCCGGCTGGGGCAGGGCCTCTCTATGCAGAGCTTGCATGTTCTCCCCGTGTCTGCGTGGGTTCTCCCCGGGTTCTCCGGCTTCCTCCCACAGTCCAAAGACATGCATGCTAGGTTAATTGGTGACTCTAATTGGTGACCTGTAGGTGTGAATGTGAGTGTGAGTGGTTGTCTGTCTCTATGTGTCAGCCCTGCGATGAACTGGCAACTTGTCCAGGGTGAACCCCGCCTCTCGCCCAATGTCAGCTGGGATAGACTCCAGCAGCCCGCGACCCTTACGGAATAAGCGGTTACAGAAAATGAATGGATGTCATGGTGTCGATGTTTTTAATGTGGCGAGATGCCATAAATAAAACACTATTCACTGATCCACAGAGAGTCACTGAAACACTGATCACTGACCTGCTGTGATGGAAAAAATACTCACAATCTTTATCTAGGTATTTTTTAATTGTGGTTTTAGTGTTTTTACTTAATTACAATTTAAATATTTTGCATGTTATTGTTTCCTGTTTTGAAAAATCAACATTTTTATTGTTGTTGTTGTACTTTAATGGTATTCTTATCGTTATTTTTTTTTATTATTAAATACAGACCTGCAAACTCATAAGAAGAGAAAAAGGTGTCATGTTGAAAACCAGTAAACCAGTCCCCTGTCCTCTGGGGGTCTGGGAGCGTCCTGCTCCAGAAGAAAAATGTTGTGATTTTAACATGTTAACAAAACATTCTGGTGACTGTTTCAGTTAAAAGAGTTAGTTCCATCTTCTGTTTGTGGTTTCTGCAGACATTACTACCTTTACTTTTACCTATGTACTTGGAAAAAAGTAGAAAGTAAAGTAAAAACAGTAAAAGTAAATCTACAGTAAAAGTAAAGTTACTTAACTGAGTATTTTTACTTTAGTAATTTATAGTTGTTAATTTAATAGACCTGTCTTATTTTCTCTTTTGTATATTACCATTGTTCTTAAATAAAGCAAAAGTAATGTAATAGAAAAAAATGCAGAACAGAAATATCTGATTACTCGATTAATCACCAGAATAATCGATAGATTATGCTTTAATTTTACTGGTTCGGCCCACTTGAGATCAAATTGGGCTGTATGTGGCCCCTGAACTAAAATGAGTTTGACACCCCTGATGTAGACGTTGATACAACTACTACACTACTTCAGTTAGACATTATGATGTTCTGGACCTTTGCTTTAGGAAATTTTTTCTCTAACTGGACTTCTTTGAATTTTAGTTGAATACCCCTGGTCTATACTATACTAGGAAATTATAATATATTGATTGGGTTAAATAGAATTACATTACTAAAACGAGAGTAAAATACAATTTTTATTGACTAAAACTAGACTAAAATGTCATCAGTTTTTGTCGACTAAAACTAGACGAAAATAGTCATGGGTTATTCTGACTAAAATAAGACTAAAATGCTCAGACTTTTAGTCGACTAAAACTTGACTAGACAAAAAAGAGTATGAAGGTGACTAACACTAATAAAAACTAAAATGACAGTTTGACACAAAGACTAAAACTAAAATCAAAACAGGCCGCCAAAAACAACACTATCTACGACACATACAACACAACCATAGATTTATAGCTTCAAATCTAATTTTTAGCTAAACTGCAAGGGAACAATTTTATTTATATATTTTTTTTATAAATTTATTGATGCATGGTTAAATGCAACCAGCCCAAGAAAGGCTAAACAACAACAACATAAGGCTGCTGTTCAAAATTAAAGAATACATTTATTACTTGTGTACATTTGTACTTGTCATTTTATGTTTTGAATTTATTTGTCTCTATATTGAATGTTCTGTCTGCAGCTCTGTGTGTATTGCTCCTCTTTGTCTCCATGAGATTACCTGTCTAAATTAAGGTTAAATAAAAAAAACAAAACTAATTTTATCGAGCACAGAAAAAATTACACTAGCAGGGCGTTAAATAGGTTTGACATTTATGAACAACTGTCAAAATCAGCACGGTTAAGAGTGTAGAAACAGCTTTTGCAGCATGTCAGTATTCCTTAAAAAATTTAGTGTCACTTTAAATAAATTTGATCTTGATGGATGTCTAGTGAAGGTGAGCTTTTGTACCTGACATTGCTGTTGTAGATGTTGAAGGTGAGGCAGACAATCCCCAGCAGAATTCCCAGCCCAGCGAAGACAGACACAGACACAAAGAGCTTTTGGGACAAGTAGCGAAACTCCTCGATGACCACTGTCTGGTCTGCAGGAGGTCCTGAGCCTAGAGAAAAACAGAGGAGATGATGAGGAGAATGAAGAGCGTGTAGAGAAGATGTGAGCAAGAGATGAAGGAAAACTTGTGGATTAGTGGAGCAGAAAAGTTCAATGCATCCCCAGTGTTTGGTCTAACTATCAGTGTAGTGTCTCATTTGTCTCAGCCTCCACGTCCCACGGATGTTTGTAGTGAATCGCACACAGTCACAGTTGGTGTGTAGCTCCATTACCAAGGTTCATTTAATGTTCAGATCACAACCAGAACTAACGGGTACACAGACACAGCTCAGGACTGAGGAAGAAAAAACCCTGACGTGTTTCACTTCTTGCCTCATTTCATTCATTGACCTCCGCTCTGCATTATTCATGAGCCATTTCCCCATTTTACAAAGCAACACTGGTATGATGAAGCACAAGGTCTGTTCAATGTGATGCACAAGACTCAGTCAAATGAAACCTGAGACGTGCACAATTATGTGTTCTGCTATAATGTGTAAAATAAAATTAGCAGTTGTGAATTCCTTCAAACATTTATCTGAACCTGCTGATATCACAGCAGCTGCATCAGAAGCACAAGGCAGCTTTTTCTACAAGCAAAGAGGATAACAGAATCAGACGACTCTGCTGAGTTTGTGGGGTGGGGGGGGTTTAAGCTCTGATAGACACATCTGTAGAAGTCTGCCAGCCTTGGATTTGGTCGGACCAATCACATCTGATTATTTAATGTGGGACGGGTTATATACAGTGATTGACAGAATAGCATCATAGTCTCAGACTTGACAAGTCACATGTTACCCATTCCGCTGCTCTGATTGGTTGTAGGCAGTGGTGGAAAGAGTACGGAAAATCTATACTCAAGTACAAGTACTGTTACATTACTGGTTTGGTTTGAAATCCTGGAGCAGACAGCCCACATTGAGTGTTCGTCCAATCAGGTGTAGCCAGAAGTGTTTATGCAGTTGTAAGAGGGTGTAGCCAATTGTAGGTCAGTACGCTCATCAGGCATCCAATGCTGGAAACAGGCACAAACCCTCACATCCAAAAACACCCCTGTGGACAAAACAGGACTTGAAACTCAGATCAAACTGTCGAACTAGACAGTACTCATCAAATGTGGACCAAGATTCTGTTACTACATTGCCCATTTCTTGCCTAAAATGTTTTCAGAAACATAACTTAATGACTGTTCAGCTGTAATAGGTGAGGCATGACGATCAAGTGGGCATGACTGTGTTTCTATTTCCAACTGAACCTTCCAAAACTCAGCTCAAACCATCAAACTAAACAGTGCTGATCCAGTACGGATCACTTAATGTAAGGTCTATTTGTCACTTGTCTCACTGTTTTCAGAATCACATTTTAGCTGTAATAAATTTTAAATATAATAAAAACAACTGACCGCTCAGCACACAGCGATCAATTAATCAAGTCATCTGCTTGTCACAGTTTTACAAATCCAACTCTGCCCGAACTAATTAAGGTACAATAGGCCTATGTCACTGAGTGAGTCTAAATGCATGCTAATGTTAATTCTACAAGGCAAAGTATATAACCTGATCTCCCTATCTATCAATCAGTCATCACACACAGTTATCAGCACAACATAACACTCAACATAAAACTGCAGCAGAAATTCAATTAACAGCTATTTGTTGATCTCTCTCTGTTTTCATTATGTCTGGGACTATTTAATTATAGCATCAGGCCATTAGTGACTTCCTGTGTCTCCTGCCTTTTTGACAAGCACCCTGTAAAAAACTATTGGTTCTGTTTGCAGCTACTACTAGAATTGATACCAGTCTCTACAAGGTAGTAGAATGTGTAAAAGATTATTTTGGATCATTGATCCTTCTGCATACTGTGGAACACTTTGCTTTATTGAGAAGGCACTGCTGTTGATAATGGAGTGAGAAACATTTCATCAGAAATGCAGAAAGAAATGAGGAAAACCATAGAGTCCTTTACAATGCACATTGCTGGAGTGTGACATACACTTTGATACCACGAGCCACTGCAAATATTACATTTTAAGGTAACAGAGATATGAGTCTATAGCCATACAGCAGTGCTTTGAGCTAAATGCTCAAATGGAATAAAAAAGATGGTATCTCTGGTTCTACTGCATTCATTTTGATACTTCTTTTTTCTTTGAATATCCATTCTGAGCCTGACAGTGTTATAAGAGTGCTGTGGTGGAAAATTCCTGACATGTATATGTAAACTTACTGAATCACCCATAAAGCATCTGATAAAAAATTCATTGCAACCTTTGACATGAACATTAGAAGATCAGAAAAGCACACAATTTCACAATGTCAAAATTTCTTGAGATATCATTGACTTTCTGCAGTAGAATACCAGAACTACAGAAAGTAGTCCCTACATGAAACTGCTCACAACAAGGTGTGTAGATTATCTTGAATAACCATTTCATCGTTTTTGCAAGTCCCGAAGGGACAGACATCCAGCTGCAGACGTCTCTGCAGCTGATATCTGCAAAACACTTTGGAGTGAAGTGTCCCTTTAAGACTAACTAACACAGCTGCATTAGACACACCCTGAAATTGTTTGACAATAACCTTGAGTGCTTTTCATTGCATCAAATTGTTTCCGCTCCACCATCATGAAAGATTTTCTAATTGCTTAAATGCACCTGGAGAAGCTCAGAGTGAGGACACACCGCGTATCCTACACCGAAGTCTTTTATCAAGAGGAGTGATGTTGATTGGACGGTTTCTGTGATTGTCATCCTGCATCATCAGGATCCACACAGTGAAGACAAATTCTGACTGACAGAAGTTTCTGCAGCATTTGAATGATTGTGATGTGAATATTTATGTCCTTCAGTGTCACAAAGAGCTCATGAAGAAATAACTGATTATGAGCATTATTAGTGGACTGAAAATCACCACATATTCTGAATAATGCCACAATCAGGTAGAAACAGGATGGAAAGGTGTCTGGTAGAGTGATGATTCAGGGATTATTACTGTGGGATCACTGTCACACACTCTTTAATGGACTAACCAGGGAAAAACCTGCAGTGGTGTGTTTACTTTATAGTGTCATGTACAGGGATCTACAGATAATAAAATAAAACACTGTTACATGATGAGATGTGATATAATAAGATAATTTCATTGCAAAGAGTTGTGGCATCACGCAGCAGCAGTTTGTCTTTTTAATTTCAAATTTATTTATAAAATCAACACAGTTGTGTGTGTTCTTGTGCAGATAACAATAATGCAAGTAAGTAAATAGTCTGAGTAAACAAATAAGACTGATCTGTATATAAATTAAGTGATTTAAAAGGAATATTAAATGATGATTAAAATCAATATCAGTAAGTATATTACTGATAATCAGCTACTTTACAGTTTACAGATCTACATGAGTGCTGTCAGGTGTTGGGACTCTTCTTAAAGGAGAAGTGTGTGATTTCCAGTGGCATCTAGCGTTCAAACCTTAGATTGCAACTAAGAGGACCCCCAACACCGCCCCTCTCTCACCAAGAGTACGGTGGCCGTCAGTGGACAAAATGGCGAGCGAAAGCTATTTCACAACAAACTACAATTATGTGTGTAGGATGAATTACCTGTCCAGCAGAAAACAGGCAACCTCGGCGTCACTGTGAAAATGTTTGTCCACCATCAGCGATTTCCATCATGTAAACGCTATGCCGATGTTGATTCGTGTTTTTGCCGTTTCCTGTCATGCTTGCGTTTACTTTCTTCGCGTCTCCGCTTCTTGGATGACGGGGATTCACTGTCCGCTGCTTTTTGTTCTGGTACAGCGTATGTATGGTCCTCCATTTGTCAAAACTGTGCCAGTCAAGGTTCACAACGCTAAATGGTCTGCCAGCAATCACCCGCGTCTATCCTCCCTGTCTACTTCCGTGTTTACGATGCGGCGTCTATGTCAGGCCGCCATGTGCTTCCCAAGACTCACTGTTAGTGCAGTTTGTCCGCTCTGCGCTGCCGTAGACGGCGCAGGATGATGATCTCCGTAAGTCGACTCGACCGTATGTAACTATAAATGGCTATTTCTAAAGTAACGGGAACATATAGATTATGAGTTTATGTTGATTGATAATAATAAATAACATACTTATATATAATATATATCATTTATGTACATTAATTCCTGTAATTATTACACACTGGTCCTTTAAATAAATTTCTGTACCAGACAGTTTGACAGCAGATACAGCTGCCATCAGTAACTGACATTGCTTCAGACTGACACTTCATCTCCTCCGTCCTCGCGTCTCTTCCTCGCATCTCTCTCTCATGTCCTCATTGGATTCAGCTAAGACGCAAGGAGAGGAAGCGAGTAGAGGAGACGAGGATACGATTTTCCTGAATGAAAAGTATTCCTTGCGTCAGTGATAAAGGTTTCATTGTGTGATAGAACATGATGACATTTGAGGGGACAGAAGTTTGGTCTCTGCAGCACCTCACCATGTCTGTGAAGGTTGACAGTCATGCAACACAGCCACAATGGTAATAGAAAGTTATGTTTTCAAATGTATCACCATAATGTGGACACAACCTCATGCTGCTCAGAGCTCATAGTCACCCATGGGAGAACGACGGTAAGCTACTCACACACCTCAGAAGTTGACAGGCCTCTCTGTAAGTGGAGCAGCAGGTATGATGGTTGTAAAAGGCAGAGCTGTGACAGAGAGTCATCCTTCAAGGGATATAAGCCCTTGGAAAATTTTTGCTTTGGAAACAGTGAAAATATTGCATCAGCACGTAGCTATAGGCTGGAGCTTTCACCACAAATACCTTGCTACTCCTAAACTGAAGTAGAATGTAATGAGATTTAGCTTCCATTAAATTTACATTCCATTTACAACAGGGGCTGTGCATGGCAGAGCATGTGTGAGAATAGGAGTGCGTGTACGTCAGTGCTGCCTACTTAGCAGCGTTTTTAGAGCATCTGAAGATCGTGCAGTGACAGAGGAGCCTCCGGCGATGCAGTGCTGTGAGCCTTGGCATGTTTGAATGAGATGTTAATAGTAGCCACGTTGCCATGGAGTCTTAAGGTCAGAATAGCAACAGAAGCTTCTTTTGCCTCAGCAATGTGTTGCTACAGAGGCTGCTGCTTCGTATGCAGTTGAGGATCTTATGTGTCACACTTGAGAGTGTGATGCAGAGGACGACTTTGAGAATCTTACTTCAAAAGCTTGGTGTTTGTTATTCAAAGAGCAGCTATTTTTGATTCATGTCATATTCAGGGAACACAACACAAAAAAACTGGGAGGCAGATGGAAGCAATGGCAGCAAAAGAAATCTTTAAGAACACAAAAAGGATAAAAATTATCCTTCATTATCATCAAGCTGAGCAGATCTGGAGAGATTTGCTGTTGTGTGGTATGAATGCCTTAAAGGGCACCAGAATATGAAGCGTAACTAAACTGATTGGTACAAAAGAGGAAGTAGAGGGATTACACTCATTTCAGGCTATCAGGAATCATCTGTATTTATACTTAGTAACAGAATAACACTTGCATTAAATTCACTTCAGGTAACTGCCCATAGAAAGGGAAAGTGATCAGTTATCCCTTTTTGACTCATAAACACTGACTGTAATACCCACAAACCACATCATTGACTTCTTTATAAATGAAATGTTTATTGAATCTACATAAAGAACTAATAACTACTTTGCATATGAATGAATTAATGAACAAAAACAGTGATAGACAATTAATGAAGTAATGAGGAGCACTGTATACTGAATACACCTATATCTGATATTTTGGCACAATGGATTAATCTGGGAGAACCACCACATCAGGCCTCAACAATAAGGGTTGCCTGATTGCCCTGGGCAAAACGCCATGTTGAGCTAGAAAATTTAGCAACTCACATGCCTGATCAGGCAAGAGGTAAAATAAAAAGGACACTTCTCTGCACAGCCTCACCACCAAATTTTCCAGTGGCCACTCACAGTATTGCAGAGAAGAATTCCCCACTGGCCCAAAAAATATTTTCCCTCATAGGCCATGATTATAAAACAGACAGGACACCTTCAACTGCAAACGAGGGTAGTTTGGACTCTTTTAATTATGAAGTTTTGTTTTTCGATTTGTAAGTTTCCTTGAGCTTAAAAAAAGCTATTTAAAAATCTGTGACATCATCACAATTTATAGTCTATGGATGGGGAATGGGGAGTTGTAGACAGGGGCAGGGGGGAAACACTACTGCATATATTCCATGGACCGTATAACCAGGAAGTTAACAGAAGCTAGAAAACTTTTTGGCTTATGCGCCAGGCAAGCAACCCTCAATGGACTGAGTGGGTCCCAAAGTTGCATACACTGTCTATGGTCTATGAAATGATTCATGAGTTATAAAAGGGGCATGACTAAAATATAAGGGGTGGAACATAATTTGCTACTGAAAAAGGGTTCCTGCATTTGGATGGAAAGCCTGACATTAACCAGGTTAATTGACTTGAATGTGCAGCAGCAGAGACATTGTTGGGAAGCCAATGCATTGGTAGGTACTATGGTGGTACAAAGTTATTTAGACAAAATTACACCAGTAATTACACAGTATGCTGTGTGCTGTAATCTAAAGCTTTACTGTGTTCACTGATTTCACTAATACTGTAGCATCAACCCCAGATCACAGGGGTAAAGTTGCAAAAGGGGGGACTCTTGTGTCTGCCACTGTCTTACTATCTCACTGTCTCTAAACAGGCAGCAGGATAATGACACTCTGTCTCACAACCACTTGCCTAAGTTATGATGGGAAATGCAGTGGCAGTGGTTGCCAGATGTTTCTTGGATTCAAAGTGTGTCACAGTTCTAACTGTGGTGTAGTGAGAACACAGAAGTCTGGAGCAGGTTCCTCTCAAACTGGAAGTAGCACCTTCAAGGTTTGCTAGACGCAGGCCTTCAGGGATCCAACTGAGTTCTGGGCGAGTGGGCCAAACAGAGCTGGGTTTTCATGCCAGAAAGGTGCTCGAGTTTGCAAAGTTGACAGAAGTGTCAGCAGCATAGAGGAGAAACAGAAGAAGAGGGTGGTCTTTGTATTCCTCCTGTTGTTATAGTTGCTATTTGGTGGGCAGCGTCTGATGCCAATAGCGTAAAGCTTTATTCCTCAGATCCCCAATTCTTTCCTGTCTTTTTTTTCTTTGTTCTGATTTCTTACTTAAGCTTTAATTAAGTTTCTCCACGTCTGATGCTGCCAGGTTTGAAAGCTTGGTGTCTCGGCCGCCTGTGTACATTCAGTGGGGATGGTCATTGGTTGTAATTAGATTAGTGTGAGATCAAGCCTGCTTTAATTTGACCATTCGTCACTGAGCCTTTCATTAGTGTCCTCTGAGGATGTTTCTGGGCCCAGGGGTCTTGTAAACAGACAGGTTAGCAGAGTTCACTCAGTTCAGCCGAGAAAGAACTCCTGATTTGCACTGATGTCTAAATGACCAAACAACAGTCAGAGTGTAACATGAGCTACATTTCACAGTCAGCCACATCATGGTGCTTATCTCCAAAGTTGGATTTTTAGCATTTGTAGCACACAAAAACTTGATGTTAGCACTGCCAGAGTTGGCAAGTTACTTGCACCTGTAATATATTACTTACTAATTAAGCTGGACGTACACAGTATGATTTTAGAAATGGTGTTGTTTGATTTCAGTTTGTACTATAACACTGTGTGAATGAATCCAACGCTCATGATTTATGTGCTCACACAAGAAAATAAAATGGCCCGTCAGCCCCTCAATAGACTGTTTGTCTATTGAAAAGTGTCAATTAAGGTTTGTTTGCAACCTTAGAGGTAAGTAGTAATGTGCTTGCTAGCAATAATGCTAACAAGGCAGAAACATGCTGCTTTGATCATCTGTGCTATCCTATGTCCAAACTTCTTTAAAAAAAAGAGAGGCAGCAATATATTTGAATTTACAGAAAGACGTGGACAGTATGGCTTGTCCATTTTGCAGAGAGAATTAGAGGTAAGCTAGCTATATTTCACTGTATATATTTTGCATGAAGCATAATGTATCCATGATGCTGTCAGATGCTTGGGTGAGTAAAAAGGCTCTGACCTCAGGGAATCAACTTGTGGCTCTGCTTCAACTGTGCAAGAGCCTGCCAAGAGCCGACCAACATTTGTCACATGTCAGAAATTCATCCGAATGTCTGATGGCCGATTGGGAGCAGCTGATTGGTCCTTGCTCCCCTCTGCACACTGCACAGCAAATGATGCCTGACAACGCTGAAACTGGGCCTGATTCTAAAAATGTTATGCAGCTTTACTCTGCAGCACACTACACTAAGGTAGTGAACATGGTTAAAATCAGCATCATGTTAATATGTTGTCATTTTGAGCATGTTAGCATGCAGACATTAGCATTTAGCTCAAAACAATGCCGTGCCCAAGTATTGCCTCCTCATAGCTGTTAGCGTAGCTGTAGACTCTGTTACTTTAAAAAAATAAGATCATATTTGCATTAGCTCATGATAAAAACAATATGCCACACTGTCATGATGTGCATATTTAAAGATTACATGATTTTTCCTGCTTCCTTTTGCATTTTCCATGAAATGTTTCTCACCACATTTACATCAGCAAAAAGACTAAAGATGCAGAATCATAACTCACAAAGATTACACACCATGCATGTGAGTGGGTGTGAGTGTTTGCTGAAGGCAGATATACCTGTGCATGTGCGTGGGTTACGGAGACAAAGTGAATGTGTGCGTGTGTGTATAATATGTGTGAGTATGCGAGTGTGTGGAAGCGAGTGTCCTTTGGGAAAATGTGTTCTCCAACACTAATACTTCTCCCTGCCCTTGATGGTGGAATCGGGACAGTATGTTACCATGGCGACTGGCCCCATAATGGTTACCACGGCAATGTGAGAGAGAGGCAGTGATGCAGCAGTGGTTGTCAAGGAGACCGAAAGATTGAGGGAGGAGAAGAGAGGAGATTGTGAACAAAAAGTGGGAAATACAAGTGAGACAGTGGAGTAGAGAGGAGATGAGACGAGGGAAAGATACCCACAGACAGGAGGTTAAAGAAGGGCTTAGGGAGGGATGGATTGTGACATGT
Organism: Lutjanus erythropterus; assembly: GCF_056507025.1. NCBI lineage: Eukaryota > Metazoa > Chordata > Actinopteri > Lutjaniformes > Lutjanidae > Lutjanus > Lutjanus erythropterus. The sequence goes on along the minus strand of NC_139332.1, from coordinate 1,947,814 downwards.
TGAAGGAAGAGACAAGATAAAAGGGAGGAAGGAAGAAAACTAATATGTGTTGAAGTGAACACAGAGCGACACGTCAGCATGTAAGAACCAATCAGCAATCTAGTTGTAGTCACCTTGAGGAGGCCTGATTCTGTCATGTCACTGTCCTGGCTATTTTTGGTGTTCACCGCCAGAAAGGTTGCTGCTGACCAGCCAGACTGGCAGGGAGGAAGGAGGGCATCCTGACCAATGTCTCGGGGTGACTGGCTGTCACACACATGAAACCGCTTCCTTGTGCCGTATCACTCGTCCTCTGTCCAAAAGCATCTGCTGACTTCCAAACACAGTCCAGATGGCTCAGACAGCCTCAGTGGAGGCAGCGTGACCACAGGGTCAAACACCAAAAACACAGGAGGTCGGCACTTCCGCTGGCCTTCCCTCAGGTCTCGTCAGAGCAGAGCACGGGGCCACTTTGATGACCTTGCTGTCTGTTGGCTTGGTTACAGAAAGAAGTTTCTGGCACATGGCCAGTCATGTATCAGGGCTTCCAGCATTTCAGTGACAGTAGAGGAGTGACGTCACCACCAGGGGACATCACAGCTCAGCTCTTGTTCTCACAGCTGAGATGTCGACCAACACTTGAGAATCAGCAGCATAGTTTTCAGAGGAATGAGGGCGAAACGTCTTGCTGTGATCATGATGGGATTATAGAAACACCTGTACCTCTCTTAATGAGCTAGTTTCTCAGCACTAATAGCTGATTTTCATACCGTTATGAAATGAATAGAAAGTTGTGGTTGTTATGTGTATGACAGGCTGTAGACAACAGCACTTTAAATTACAGCTTGGTAATACCATGATAATGAGTTTGAAGTAATAAGTAATAAGTACCATGTAATTACCAAAATAACCTGGTAATAGCCTGGTATTAACAATGGGTGCATCTTGGTAATATTAGACTGAAATTTACGTAACAGTAATAATAAGTAATAAAAGACCAAAAATGCAAGATAAAAATGGGGAAACACTTTTTAAAATAGCAATAAGGCAAACTATAATAATAACTAGTAATATATTTAAGATTGTAACCTGCTAACAATAAAATGATTACTATAACTGCAATATTTGGATTTAACATGGCAGCATTAAACATATAATTTGTACAATACTACACTGAAACAAAAGGGAATGTTTGGACAATAATGGCCCACACGCAGAGCTGGCCTGGCTCAACTCGGTTTGGGCTTGGCTCATCAGCCCAGCACGGCAGGGGTTTGCATTTCCATGACAACAGGGCTACCCACTTGAAGGTGTGTCTTTTAAGTGAAGACGAGGTTGAGGAAGTTTGAGTCGAGCAGCTGTAAGGCGGTGGATAAACCATTCATAGACATCTCTGGGATAAACACATGGGACACAAACAGGAAATGTTTTCATTCTGGGATTTCATCAGCAGTAATTTAACCCGACCCTGACACAGCTGAAAACAAATATGAAATGGTAAAATAATGGAGATACCTGAAAGTACAAACAGCAACACAGGAGAGGAACTATATTTCAAAGTACAGAGATTCAGTTAGAAGCAACAAAAGTACTGAGCTGAACATAAAGAGACTTTTAAGAATGTCTCTCTAAGCTCTCCTGCACACACGTGAGCTGAGTGTCACAACACTTGCTGGTTCGAGGGGGAGAAAGGAGGGTTGTCACAGCAGCCTGCTTGGAGGTGGGTTGGGTTCGCTTTGGTCCCACTGCTAATCTCAGGTATGACTTAGTACAGCTCAGCACAAGAAAAGCAATGGAAATGATTTGACTCAGCGTGGCCAAAAGCACCAGTAGAAAAGCCTCAAAAGAGAGTATGAATTTTTTAATTTAGAATATGCTTATTACCAATTTTGTGATCTTGTGATTATGAAGGTATTATGCTAATAGCAGCCTATTATATCATGAAAACATCAGGGCTGGATATGTTACGTTTGATACCAGCACCAATACTAGTACCCTTAAAGTGACACTGATACCAACAGATATCAGTGTCACAGATAACATTTTTGTTTTCATCTGTTATTTTTTGCTGAAACATGCATCATCAATGACAGAAATACACTCATGTTATGGAAAACCAAAATATGTCAGCATCCTCCAACTCCCCAGCCAAACTGGCTGGATGCACCATGTGATCACCTGAGGAGGAGTGGAGGTGAGCGGGAATAAGAGACACGCTAACCCAGTTTGGACTTGAAGCTGCTCTTGGCGTCCAGTCAGGGAATAAAGCAGACAACATGACTGGACTCAGGCTGAACAAGCTGCAGGAAACCAGAGACTGTTGTGATCACACAGAGAGACCTGCCCCACCACAACATTCTGGATGGTACTCTGAGCAACCCGCAAGACTCTGGCAGGAAGAGGGAAGGAGGTGATGATGACGATGCTTCATGCTCAAACACAGTCACAGTTGATGGACAATGGGCCTCATGCATGAATCATTTGTACAGACAGATTTCATCTTAAAGTGTGTGCAAACAATTTTAGAACTTCCTGCTTGTTTTTGAGTAAGAATATAATTGATCCAGACCACTTGTATAGAAAGTATAGAAAAAAGCCAACTCACATCTACTGCTGAGGAATGTTAATATTGATGAAGAAAACCTAATTCACTTGATGAAAACACAATGTTATACAACTATTTATTCATTTATTAATTTTAAGTGTTTAAACAAAATTTGATTACTGAGACAGAGTCTTTACAACCTACTGTATGTGCTGCTCTGGGGCCGCAACTTAGAGACAAAATCATCTAATCCACCTCATCTGCCAGTACTCACCACTGTTGCTTTTCTGGCCTTCCAGAGAGAGTTTGGTGATTAGTTTGACATATCCCTGTACACTGTTTTACCAATATTAAAGCTGGATTACTCTCAAATGGACGTTCACACATACTGTGTGTTGTCCTACAGTATTACAAACCACTGCTCAGCAGACCAGATTAATCAACTGTACTCATGTGAACATCAAGGCTCTATCTCCACAACTGCTGTCCTTCTTCAAAAGGTAAACATCCATCAAATAAACATCCAAATAATTTGTGATGCACAGAATCATGAAAACTGTGGCTTACTGGCTGGACATGGGGGTACAACTTGCTGCACTCTGACAGAGTTTATCTTTTTTGCTGTCCTTCAGTGTCATTTCCTTTCCTTTCCTTTTCTTCTTTTTTCTGAGTTAAACATCACCTGTCAAATGTCAGGGCTTGGTGGTTTGTGGTTTGTATATGGCACTTCACTCTGCTGCCCACATATAGATTAATTGGGATACTTCTATATTCTGACTGCAAAATCCTTGGCATGTGCATCCAACTTATCAAACACGCTTCAACACACCCAGGTGGGTAAGAACAGATCTATCTGTCAGAGCATGTTTCATGAATCCCACATAGGATTTTTATCTTTCCCTCATTTGTTTAAGAACAAATGTAAGAGAAAAAAATATATATATTTATGCATGAGGCCCAATATTTCACAGACGTTGAACTTTTTATGAGAAGATGTTGACCATAGTATCATCAAAATCTTTTTGCTGTTGATGGCATTAGTGCTGTGGAAACATATTTAATGGTGAATTTATCAAGACAACAGGTCAACATGGAAGAAGTGTGGAGTCAGAGGACAGGGGGACATCTGACTGAAATAAAACAAAATATATCTTTTAAAAACATGGCTATATAATAATAATGCCTCCACCCCATCTGCCAGTCAGTAACCGATGTTTCACCTTGTTTAGTTCTGAAACAGTCGTCCTTCCTCCACCCACCTCCACAACCTTGAATCAGTCAGTGTAATTTTGGACTACAGGAAATCCAATCAGCTGCGTGTGAGACAGTGCTTGTGACAGACAGTCGAACATATAAACAATAAACACCTGAAGTTCAATCCAAATCCACCACACCCCATCCATTCCTGCCTTTCACTGTTCATCACTTGCTTTTGTTTTCAGAGCATTAGCCGCTGTTAGAGATCTGCATCTTGTCAGTGTTCAGGGAGGCAGAACTGACATGGACACACACACACAGCTCCCCTGTGTACTGATTAGGGAACACAATTTCATTCCTCAAAGTCAAGGTCATACAACCCAATCCCATTACACCACCACCCAGACCGTTTCTCCTGGTTTGTTTTGCTTTGTCAATTAGCATCTTCTGTTTATTGCATTGCTGTCAGGGCTTTGAACTGGTTCTCATGTTTAATTAGCAAAAGGGATGAAATTGTCGCTCCACAGCACATCGGCCCATCACAGCACTTTACTGCAGAATCTCTTGGATGTGTGGTGAGCTGTGAAAAGTTAACAGGGGTGGTGCTGTTCCCACATGCTAAATAAAACCTGGCTGATTGATTGATGGACATTCGCAGCCAACCTTGCGTGAGTAGAGACTGGGGGTCGGGGGCAGTAAAGTAGGAAGTAAAGAGGAATTAGAGGGAGAGAGGGTTAGGCTACAGGGTCAGAGAAAACAGGAGATTAGAGGGTAGAAGGAGTGCAACAGACAGTGATACAGAGACAAATAAAGGAGCAGAGGAAGATGAATGTCCCTCACCTATCCACTTGTCATTCCCATACCAGGACAGATTGCCTTTAGTGCTGTCGTAGTATCCAATCTTCTTATAGCTCCCTCCTGTGAGAGACAGAGAGGAGAGAGACAGACAGGGTCACACTGGGCTCTAATCAATGTTCCACCATGCAGGGCTGGATATCCAGCTGCAGTACCAACGCAAATGTGTGCAGAGCAGGGACTATCACAAATCACTGAGTTGGTGAAGGTGGCATTTAAAGGGATAGTTCACCCATTTCATTCTCCTCTTCCATGTTTTCTGTGGTGGAGGTTAGCAAACCAGCATAGAGGTTCATTACTGCCACCAACTGTATCTCTCACATTGCGTGAGAACGTGGTAAGACGTTCTGCTGCCCAAATCATGTTACCTTGCAAGGCAAAATCACAAGATCACACAAGAATCCAACCCTGATTTGCTTCATAGCCTGCTAATGCAGTGGAAGGGGTTTTGTCAAACGTCTGTTTCTACTTTCACACAGTATAGTCAGTTATATTTCCCAGCCTGAGCTCTGAGTATTTAATTCTGGCAGCAAAATAGCACTGATTTATAGTACATGCTAAGCAGAGCGCATGAATGAAATGTCAACTCAGAACAATATAAAAGTAAAATAATAAAAAATATATTAGTGTTAGCAGCCTGAATATATGGTATATATGTCTATCAGTCAATGATTTGTAGCATAAACCCCTACAATATACATGTGAGCATCAGAACTGGACCATGGAGCTATTGAAGAAGGTGGTCTAGTGTTGACAAGGTGTTGACTTGGCCTTCAAATTCCCCAGATCTCAATCTGATCTGTGGGATGTGCTGAAACAAGTCTGATCCAAGGAGGCCCCCAACACAACTTACAGGACACAAGGAATCTGCTGCTAACACTCTCAGAGGTCTGTGGAGTCCAGGCCTAGAAAAATCAGAGCTGTTTTGGTGGCATGAGGGGGACTTCCACAATATCACAATATTAAGCGGGTGGTTTTAATGTTGTGGCTGATCAGTGTGTATACATGTATACACCCAGAAAGTATGTATAGTATGTGAAATGTCAGTGTAAAGTTTCTAGTAAATTATTGATGATGGGGTGGTGAAGATGAATGAAGCAGTCTCTCTGCCCGAGGGAAGAAGCTGCTCTTCACTCTAGTGGCACAGCAGTGGATACTTCAGTATCTCTTTCCATGGCAGCAGGGTGAACAGGCTGTGGCTGTAGTGGGTGCTGTCTCTTAGTATCCTCTGAGCTCTGCACAGACACCACACATCCCTGATATCACTGATGCCTGGTAGATGGGTACCAATGATGTTCTGGGTGGTTTGTATCACATCCCTCATTATATGTGTACACAACCTCACTGCAATGAAAAGACTCTGGGAGCTGCACACGGTCTCCACACCCAGCTGTTGATTAACAAGAAATAGTTCCAGCATGTAACTGCCCATAAAACCACACACTGTCATTTTTATATTTCTGTTTGTATACAGATTACAGAACAGAGATACAGAGCTTAGAGGCAATGGTGCATTTTTGAACTTTGGACAGAGCCACATTAGCTGCTTCCCTCTGCTTCCAATCTTTATGCTAGATCAAGATAAGCTCTGTACTTAACACACAGACATGAGATATCCATCTGGTCATTTCACTCTCACAAAGAAGGCAAACAAGTGTATTGAATGGTGGCAAAATGATACATATACTGTATAAATAAATAATAGTATGCAGCTTTAGTTAAAATCCAAATGTCATTTTTTGACATTCACATCTTTTTTTCTTCAGGGAAATCATGCCAGACAGATGCCCTGCATCCCCGTCCTTCTGCTCCAAGAACCAATACACTTTATGAGATATTTCATTAATGAAATCCAGGCCGGAGGGATCCCTGCGAGCCTCTTTTAATGAAAAAAAAACAAAAAAAAACTACCCATGTGAGAAACCGGCCTGTCATCAGCTGCAGCACATTCCTGTGGTTTACTGTAATAACACTTCATCTCAGTGCAGCAGCACAGAGAGGCACAGCTCAGGGCGTCCGACCACCAAACACTGGACTCACTCCTAATTCTCATGTAATGATTAGGCATAATTTCTACAGTGAACTAACAGGCCTCTACTAAGAAGTACCCATTATACTTTAAAGCAAGGGCTGAGGCAGCTGAAGCATTGGCCCTGTTGGCACTAGTTAACCTGCCAGTTTAACAGTATAATTGAGGTCGATGCCCTCCACAGCTAAACACAGTCTGTGAAGACCTACCATGTAATTTTATTCTCTTGGCTCAATGTGTTTATTAATTTAAAGGATAAGGCTAGTGTTATTCTATATTTTTAGCCACACTAGCAGCAGGACTCCAGGGGCGGCAGTGTTAGTAAGTTAGAACCAGACTATATATCTCAAAAACTATTGGAGAAAAATTTAGTACAAACATTCATGGTCCCCAGGGAAGGAATCCTGTTGACTGTAGTGATTTCCTAACCTTTTATCTAGTTCCACCATAAAATTGTAATTTTTGATTCAACATGGCAATTCATACAGACAATTCATGGCAGTAGAAGTGCCCTATATAGAACACTTGTGACTATATTATTTATTTATTCATTTATTTATGTATGTAAATATTGTTTTGGGGCATTTTTGCCTCCATTCAACAGTGACAGCTGAAGACATGACAGAGAAGGGGGCAGGGGGGCGACATGCAGTGAGTGGGCTGCAGGCAGAAGCCAAACCGGTGGCCACTGCAGAGGACTGACAGTCCTATCACATGGAGTGCACGTTCCACCAACCAAGCCACAGAGGTGCCCCATGAAGTCACCATTTCAAAAGGAGCGCTTATCACAAAAAGAATCCATTGGTGATTGATATTGATGATGTATTGATGTACTTTAAGTCCTGTGTGTAAAATTCATACAGATTTATTGTCAGAATACAGCAGAAATGGTGCTTCCAATGGTGGCCCAGGTCAATACGATATACAATACAATTTTTAAAATCATTATTATTACATATTTTTTCACCTGTTTTTTTTAATCAGTTGATATTATTCGTTTATTTATTTAATTATTTTTGTTTCCTTCCTCCCTCTCACTCTCTCTCATTCACTGACTCTCACTAACTCTTATTACCAACTTCACTTTTCCCAATTTTATTATTCCTTAACCTGTCATTATACTTGTTTTGCTTCCCTGTCCTCATGTTGTAGTTTGCACAGGTGTACACACGCACATATACACAGGTGTCCCAAACCAACTACCATCCTAGCAGTAGTATCTGCTGGCCCTCCCTCCTTTGTTTTTCATTTTATTGTTGTTGTTATTACAGTGTTTTTTTTTATTTGCTTGGTTATGGTTGTGTCTAGAATTATAGCTTTATTGTGTAATGTCTCTTGTCACACTGTCTCTCACTTAATGTCTGTATCTCCTTCTGTATTAATAAAGCCTGCAATAAAAAGAAAAAAAGAAAGAAATGAAATACAGTAGCCCAGGAAGGACAAACCAATCACTGGCTTTAGATATGCCTTTTCATGTTTTTCGGAGGTTCTCCTACATGTTTAGAAGGGGAGTCGAGTTGGCTGCTATCAGCTACCTTACCACTAGATGCCACTAAAACCTACACACTGGTTCTTTAACATAATCAACAGTCATTGGCTTTTTTGTTGTTGTATTTATAGTCACAAATAAGATGCATTTTGTTTAAAATATTCACACCACAGTTCCAAAAGACTTGGAAGGCAAATTAATGTCTTGGTCACTTGCCAAACTGGATAATGATTGGACATAATGAAATAGGACTCAGAAATTTGCATCTCATCTGATTAGTTCTAAATTCTGCACAGTTCAAGCCAATAGGGTTCAAAGGGAAACCACTTGCCTATCACTTGCAAGACAGCTTTAACTAACAACTTGAATGCTGTTCCATTCAGGTGTCCCAGTCAGCCATAGCAGCGAGCGAGTATAGACAAAGCCAGGGCTCTGAAACTGAAACAGCAATTATAAACTTGTGTTTCACACTGGTGAGTTGTAACACCTGCACAGAGAAGGTAGGATGTGAGGAGACTATGTGACCCTCCTGCTGGGAGTTTGTCTCTTAGCAGTAAAACAGAAGTAGCTGAAGGACAGAAATATGTCTATCTACAGCCTCCCCAAGACAATAGAGGAATCTGTCAGAATGCTAGACAAAGTGCAGGAGAACTGGTTGTTCTAAATTAGGAGAAGAAATACCCCCAATAGATCAATTTTATCAGAACAAATGGGAACACGTCAGTAAGTCGTGACTTGCCATTCTTGGATATGATAATTACAGGTGTGGCTCATTAGCTATCAGGGAGATTAAAATTCAGAAAAATACACCTGCTGGTTTGATTGTTGTAGAGAATTTTTCAACCTCAGAGGAAAGTAAATTTGGAGGAAATAGATGTTATATCTGCATGTTCCTTGTATAATAATAAATCTGAATGAAATATCTTTAAACAATACTTTTACTGTCACCATTTAATTTAAGTTTGTGTAAAGCAACAACAATGTGTTCTGAGTTTGTTACACCACAGATGTGTTATTAAACACCCAGCCAAATTTGAATGTTTAAAAGGTCTAGAAATCATGAAAAATGATCAGTTTTCTCTGCTCTAAAACACTTGGGGTGTGTCCACTCCACTGTCTCAGTGTCAAACTACCATGGACACGCCATCAAGCAGCTTTATTGGACATGTCCAGACATGTTTGAGACACCAGAGCCAGAGGATGGAGATAGGATGGTATTTTTCATTTTCTGTGTCGGATTGTTGGAACTGAAGTGAGCTGAAGTGAACTGCTGGGCTGATTTGGACTGAGATCTGACAGCTCTGACATGTCAACAAAGCCATGTTTCAGGTTCACCTAAAAAAAACTCCTGACCACAGAAATCATGAACAACAGTTTAATGGTCTAACCATGGTCTAACTACTATATAGTTCTGTCTTTTCACACGTTTTCAGCAACTATGTTCTAATGTAGAATGTGTTTCTAAAAAAAATCTCCAGGTCTCCAGCTCCAGGGTTGCTAATACTTTAGAACTCATAGACAATTAAAACCCAACTCCGCAGCTCTATGCAGCTTTTAGCTATTTTAAGTACACTGAATTGGTTTTCCAGCCTGCACACCCTAATGTTGGGTTGGCATAAAAGCTGCAGTCTCATCAATAAATCAACATGTGACACCATGTTTTGAGGATCCCCTGGCATTGGGGCCTGCACTTCCTGGAACACTGTGACTTCCTGGAAAACAGAACATCTTCAGGGTTGAACTAAAAGTCCAACCAATAAATTCAGAATTTTTTTCACAACCCTGCCTCTACACTTATTCTATCAAATCACAATGCCTCTGTAAGGTTTATAAGTTTAGTTAATTAATTTATTTTAGTAATATGTTAAAAATATATTTATGTCTGTACAGTTAACTATTTACGCATTCATGTTTAAAATTATTATTTACATATTTACAAGTTAAAATATTTACAGCAGCATTGTTAAAAACAGTTGAATAGGTTACTGGATCTGCCCCTTTAAGTCTCACACACATTTACCTCAGTCTAGGTCCTTCTAGCTTCTCATTGGTTACTTGAGAGACATGTGACTATAACAAGGAAGTGTAACCAGGGAAAAAACGTTGTTGTGAAGCTCCTGAAGTGTGGACCACAGTAAAGTGCTGCCTAAGAAAATATCCGTCTCCATCCTGCTGTTTATCCTCAACTAGAGTGATCCAACCACCACACATCTAACTCGCACGTTATATTTGGTGGCAGCGGTGGGATTATTTTGGTGGTTTTGTGCTACATGGGCTTCTTACACTCTTTTGGAGCAGCAGATGAACTGTAAGCTATTAATTTCTGGAGATATTAAGGATTTTTGCAGTTTTTCCACTATTTTTGCACTTTGTTGTTGTGTGGTAGAAGGCTGCAGCTCATGCACAGAGTCACTCTCATCAGCAGACATGATGAAAAACAACCGGTTCAAAACTCACCAAGAGGTCAGGGGATGTCTTAAGGACCAGTGCTGCCCCTTTTGCCTCACATGCTGGTACCCTGAAAATTGACCTTCCACCTGCTTTTAAAGGGGATGGGACTGAATCTTTCACAAGTTGGTCTCGACGCTTTGAAGTAGCAGTGCAGGCTATGACCTAACCTGATGCAGATCTGTGTACAGTAATGGCCTCCATTCTCCCTACTAGCCTAGCTGATGCTGCATTTCTGTATTGGGACAGCTTGTCTCCTACAACCCAGAGAGACTATGATTCACCTATGATTCATGTTCTTCCAGACACATGTAAATGCTCGCCCTCATAAACCAGGTGAAAGTTTGGATGTATACAGTGCAGACATCACTTGTCTTGTGCTGGAAGCCTTCCCAAACTATGACCACAATGCACTAGAAGGTGAGAAATTTCGCCGCTTTGTTGCTGGCTTGGACCCCACTTTACAGTCAAAAATTCATGAGATGGGTGCAGAGGACCTTGAGGAAGCCCTGTGTATTGCCATCCTCTGTGAGAGAGCACGTGCAGCACTGCAGCTGACCACTGCAGGATCCCCTCACACTCAACCTTCAGAACAAATAGCTATGATTTGTCCTAAACCTACTGATGACAAACTCCTTCAGGCAGTTGAGCAGCTAACTCTTACTGTAACCAGTCTGAAACATGAAGTACAGCAGTTACATGAGAAACACAGTTACCTTGCTCAGCATTTAGACTCCAAGCCTGACAGATCCCCTACCACTGAAGCTCGATATGGTGCACGCAGTGCCTCTCCATCACCCTACCATACCAGACATCACCGCAAAGACTATTACTCACCTGAGCAGTATTATGGTCGTGATCCAGAGTCCCATTATGAATGTCGTCCTCCTTCCCCTGTTCATCAGAGATGATATGAGTGGGAAAACAATGACAAACGTGACCAGCACCACTCCTCATCACGCCCATCCTACCAGCACTCCAGGTATTGTCGCCATGACGATGATGCTAACAGACGCAGTCCTAGTCCAGTTCCACGACGACACAGAGATGCAAGTCCACACACTAGAGCCAGCGTTCGCTTCCAGTCTCCTGAAAGGTATGCACACTCCAGCTCCAACCGACAGGGAAACTTCCATTAGCTGTTGTTGAGTGGCAAACATCAGGTATTGCATCACAGCCCCAAAATGATACCCTACAGCTAATGCCTAATGACAATGGTACACCGCCTGATAGCTCTGTTTCTTCTAACATCTTTTCTATTGTTGAAGGCATTGAAGTGTATGCTTTAATAGACTCTGGCTCTTTTGTCTCCATTGTGAGTGAAGATTTTCGAAACTCTCATCCAGCTCTAAAAAAGCGCCCCATGACAGCTTCCTTGGCCGCAGCTCGTTCAGTCAATGGACAGCGCCTAGACATCTTGGGTAAGTTAACCACTGGACTCAGACTCTGAAAACAGGTATGGCAGCAGGAATTTGAAGTTCTCAGAGGTGCTTACCAGCCAGTCATACTTGGTTGGGATTTTCTGGAAAAACACCATGCCCTGCTCGACCTCAAAAATAACGTGTTGCAACTTTGGGACATGAAAATTCCTCTTCTGTCCAAAGGACACGAAGTGGCCGCCTGCTGTAATGTGTCTGTTTTAGAACCCACTAAGATACCAGCTATGAGTGAAACCCTCATCACAGCCTGTGTGTCACCAGCTACACCTGCTTCTCCTGTACCAACTGACTACTGTGGTGTTCTCATGCTCAACCCAGCCTGTGACATCATCGTGGCACACTCCCTCAGTGAAGTTCAAAATGGCACAACTGTTGTTCGAGTCTTAAATCCCTCCAGGGATGACATTGAGCTGCATTCTGGTCAACACCTTGGTGACTTTCATTCTGCTTCATCCGTTGACATTATACCAGTTGAAGAGACATGTTGTGCCGCCTCACCTGTGAATGATCTAGCCCAGGGGTGCTCACACTTTTTCATCATGCGAGCTACTTATAAAATGACCAAGTCAAAATGATCTACCCACTACAAAAATGCAAAACATATATGTATTTATAAATATATTGAGGATTCTTTGTATGTACAATGTATGTTGATGTACCTTGCATAACCGCATGAGCCAATATTGCACAACACAACACAATTAACTATGTACATTTTTTGTCATTACCTGAGTTTACTCTGATGACTTGCACTGAATTGAATCAGCCAGGGATGCATAGTCCGGACAGTAGCTGCTGACAGCCAGCCTCAAGCACACTTCCAAATGTTCATCAGTCATGGTGGAACGGTACTTGGACTTAATGATCTTCATGTGGGAAAAGGCTGACTCACATAAATAAGTGGAGCCGAATAATGCAGTCAAGGAGGTAGCACATTTCCTCATGTTGGGGTACTTTACCTCTGTGAGTAGATTCCAGAACTGTCCATGAGCTCTGGACTTCAGCTCAATGTCGGCTTGTAGTGTCAAAATCTCATCTTCCACTCCAGAAGAGTTCAGGTGAAACAGTGTTGCAATTTTTGATGCGAGTGAATCAACCTCAGCATCTTCCCGAAAAGGATAGCACATGAATGTAGCGACTGGCTCGAGCAAAGAAAAGTCTTGAAAGCGTTTGTCAAACTCTGACAGACAATTGTCAATCTGCTCTGTGTAGTGTGCACTGTCAAGTTGCACACAGGCCTTCCCTTGCATCTCCAGCTCTGACGCCAGATTCTGGAAGTTTGCCAAATCATGGCGCTGCAGCTTTGAGGAGATATGTTGCATCTTTCGTTTGAAAGCATTAACTGAGCTGATCATATTGATCACTGTTTTGTCTTTTCCTTGCAGCTCTAGATTAAGGTCATTCAACATGTTTGTCAGATCGGTTAAAAATGCCAAGTCTAACAGCCACTGACCGTTATTTAGTTGTTTGTATTCTGCATGTCCAGCTACACGGAAAAACTCCTTAATCTCCGGACAGAGCTCTCGAAATCTTTGCAGGAATTTCCCTTGACTAAGCCATCTCACGTCAGTGTGTAGCAACAACTCAGAGTGGTTGCAGTCAGCCTTCTCCAGATGTGCACGGAATAACCGTCTTTGAAGAGATCTGGCGCGAATAGAACAGGCGATCTTCGTTGCCACATCCATGATCTCTTTCATGTTGAGCATTTTAGCGCATAACGCTTGTTGGTGGATTATGCAATGGTAACTCAGGAAGTCCGGGAAAGCATCGTCCTGCCTGCACTTGGCAATAAATCCATTCAAGCGGCCAACCATTGCGGGTGCTCCATCCGTGGTGATAGACACCAATTTGTACACTGGGAGCTGGGTTTTCTTGATAAAGTTTTTGAACGACTGAAATATGTCCTCTCCTCGCGTCTGTTCTTTCATGGGCAGTACTGTTAATAGCTCCTCTTTTGCAGTGATATCCCTAAACACCATACGAATGAAAATGCACATCTGGGCTGTGTCACTCACGTCCGTAGATTCGTCCAACTGCAGTGAGAAACACTCGCAATCTCCGATGTCCTTCCACATTTGCTGGGTTAAATCCTCAGCCATGGCTTCACAGCGCCGCGTAACTGTACTTCTTGACAGCTGGAGAGCTTTGATCGAAGATAATATTTCTGCCTTATTTTTAAAGTCTCGGAACAATGAGTCAGCTGCTTCAACGAATGCCTCTTTTACCATCTCTCCGTCTTGGAAGGACTTCTTGTTATTAACGATGACGTGACTCACCCGGAACGATGCTTCGGTGGCGGCTTTTGCTTTTGAAGTATGTTGTGTGAAAAATGACTGCTGTCCGGACAACTGGGATTTTAGTTCCTTCACCTTTCTGTTTCTCAGCTCGCTTTTCGGCGGGAAGTTGGTGTCGTATTTTCCATGAACAGTCCGAAAATGCCGCTCCACATTTCCCTTCTTTGGTATTGCGATGGTAGACTGGCAGATGAGGCAAACGCACTTTGAAAATGTCATCGTGAAAAAAAGTCCTCCTCCCATTCCTTATGAAAGTGATAAGTTTTTGTCTTCTTACTTGGTCCAGCTCCCCCACTCATTTTTATACCCTTTCTTAAGTTTTAGAGGAAAAAACCGAGGGCTAAAAATTGGAGGTAACTCGCTGACTAGCTTGTTAGTTTTGCTGCACTTGGCGCCGTTGTTTGCGCATGCGCAGTGACCTAAGTGTCAGAAAAATTCAGATGTCATCTGACTGGCTGCCCTGTATATCAATCAAGTGACGGGATGGATGATAGGCTGACGTCTATTTTTTTTAATGTCATGCAATCTACCAATACTACCTTTGCGATCGACTGGTAGATCGCGATCGACGTATTGAGCACCCCTGATCTAGCCCCACCTGTACAGATAAATGAGACAAGCCTGTCACCTCCCCAAGTTCAGTCTCTGAAATCTCTGCTTCACAAATATTCAGCTGTATTCAGTAAAAACTCAGAAGACAGAGGACGCACAGGCATAATCAAGAATCAGATTCGCACTGGTGATGCTGCACCAATTAGACAGAGAGCCTACAGAGTAACACCAGAACAAAGAGCTGAAATACAGATTCAAGTTGAAACTCTGTTGAGAGCACATGTTATTGAGGAAAGCTATGGTCCTTGGGCTGCACCAGTTGTCTTGGTACGCAAGAAAAATGGCACATGGCATTTCTGCCTGGATTACAGGAAACTCAATATGGTGACAATCAAAGATTCCCACCCTCTCCCCAGAGTCGACGATGCACTAGACGATGCACTCTGCCTGGTTCTCCACAATGGACCTTCGACATGGCTATTGGCAGATTGAGCTGGAAGAGGAGGACCATGAAAAAACAGCATTCACAACAGGCAGTGGACTGTACCACTTTAAAGTTATGCCGATGGGACTCACCAGTGCTCCGGCCACATGCCAACGCTTAATGGAAATGGTACTTCGTGGCCTCCCATGGAAAACCTGCCTAGTGTACTTGGATGATGTACTCATTTACAGCTGCTCTTTCAGTGAACATCTCCAGCACCTGGAAGAAATCCTCTCCAGATTTCAGTCAAGTGGCCTCAAGCTAAACCCATGAAAATGTTGTTTTGCCACAGACCAGGTACAGTTTTTGGGCCACGTTGTATCCAAACACAAGCATTCAGCCAGACCCACGAAATGTGAAGAGTGTTCAAGACTGGCCTACTCCACACTCTGCAACAGAAGTTAGAGCATTCTTAGGACTTTGTTCATATTACCGCAAGTTCATCAGGAACTTTGCACATCACAGTGTCCCATTACATGCACTCACTGAGAAAAATGCACCTTTCCAATGGACTTCTCAGTGTCAGGATGCATTCACTTACCTGAAACATGCACTCTCAAACCCGCCAGTTGTTACATTTCCTGATTTCACCTTGCCATTTTCACTCTATACTGATGCTTCATGCGCTGCTATTGGTGCTGTGCTGTCTCAGAGACAGGGACATCAGGAAAAAGTAATTGCCTATGCTAGCCATGTTCTCACAAAGGCAGAAAAGAAATGGTCAACCTACGACAGAGAGCTGTGGGCCATCGTCTGGGCGGTACGACACTTTCGTCACTACCTCTGCAAGCAGCCCTTTGTTATTGTCACAGACCACAAACCTCTCTTGGGTCTCAGAAAAATACCCATTGACAATGACAGAACTGGCTGTCGTGCACGATGGGCTCTTGAACTTGATCCTTTTGAATGGACTGTGATTCACAAAACTGGCCATCACCACCTGAATGCAGATGCATTGTCGCATCGACCTGCTGACACTAGACCGACAGACCAGAGTGCCCTCTGCCCTGCTTCTACCAGTTTACACCTTGATGACAGACACCCACAGTCTGTGAGTCCATCTTGTCCTGTCAGCTCCGTACATCACCACAGCTCCAGCAGTGCTAACCCCAAATCAGTTTCCTGTAATGAGACCAAACCACATCCTTCAGGTCCAGACTTACAGAGTACTGCAACGTCTGTCTCTTCCACATTTGTGCTTCAGCTCCCTGAGGAAGATCTTAAAAAGGAACAACAACAAGACCACATACTGTCAGAAGTCATCAGCTGGAAAACTAGAGGTCAGAAACCGCCATACTGGCGCATGAAAAAATGCATGGCAGCTGAGGAGGCACTTTGGCAAGAGTACCACAGACTAACCTTTTATAATGGTTTACTCTGTCGCAAAGTTTTCAACCCATCCACTAAGTCAGTGCTGCATCAAGTTGTTGTCCCTCATGCTTTAAAAGACACTGTCCTACAGTTGCTGCATGGAAATCCAGTGACTGGTCATCTGTCCGCAGATAAAGTCCTGAAACGTGCTCAGCAACTGTGCTACTGGCCATTCATGTCACATGACATCAAAATGTGGTGCAAACAGTGTACTCCATGTGATGCAAGACGGAGTCCCACACCTCACCACAGAGCGCCAATGAAAACAATTGTTGCTACTGAGCCATGCCAAAAGGTTGCAGCTGATATACTTGAGCTCCCCATCACAAGTCGTGGCAACAGGTATGTGCTAGTTGTTCAAGATTATTTCTCCAAGTATGTCAACCTGTACACCATTCCAGACTAGTGCTCCACAACAGTTGCAAAATGTCTGTTTGAAAACTACATCTGTGAACATGGTATTCCAGAAATGCTACACACAGATCAAGGACGCCAATTCGAATCTGACCTGGTGAAACATCTGTGTGAACTGTTGTGCATCCAGAAAACACGCACCAGCCCATATCATCCTCAGTGTGATGGCATGATTGAGAGGTTCAACAGAACACTTATTGATCAGTTAGCCAAGTTACTTCTTCAACAGCCAGGTGAATGGGATGACTGCCTTAACCAAGTTGCTTTGGCCTACACCAGCCCACATTCTACAACAGGTTTCACCCCATTCTTCCTCACACATGGCCATGAGGCAAGGATGCCTGCCAATCTTTTGTCACCTAATGCCACACCATCATCCACTCCAGGTTCTCCTGCTGACTATGCTGCACAGTTAACTCGGAAACTTCAGTCAGCCTTCAGTTCTGCTGCATGGAACAGAGACTGTGCCCACAACCAGCAGAAACAGCAGTATGACAAAAGTGTCAAGCACACTCCCTATGTTTCTGGAGACCTCGTGTGGTTAAATGACCCCACTACATCAAAACAAAAACTCGCTCCTCATTGGAAAGGCCCCTTTGAAATACGGGAGTGCCTTGGATCGGATGTGGATTCTCCTGGAGTGACATACAGGATTCATTACCTCTTGGACCAGTCTGACAAGTCCCAGGTTGTCCATTACAACCGTCTCAGACCTTACAATGCCCCTGTGCCAGATCGAGGACATAAGGCACCTGCTTCTGACTCATCTTTGCAGCCTCACCTCCCTCGCTTGACTGCATTGTCAGGTGCATTGCCCTTTACACCTTTACGGACTGCAGCAGTGAAAAGCTACAATATACCTGAACGCAGCAGTACTTCCCCATTGGCCCCTCAGGCTTGCCAGCCAGAGCCCCAACCTCGGCCGCAGCCACAATCCAACTCCCCCCGAACAGCTTTGTCCCAGACCCAGAGTTTATCTGCCCCCTCCTCTGACCTGGTGATGGTTCACCACTCTGACGCTGTCCCATCTGTCACATCTGAGGAGGGCTCTGGTTCTTTACTGCTCCCCACAAGATGTCAAGTTAGACCTCCAAGATACCTTATGGACTATGTTCTCAAGTGAAACAGTTATTTGTTCTTATTGTTGCCAATTATCTGTATCTCCTTGCTGTATGTGAAACGATGACGTTTCTTTTGTGAGAGAGGAAGGAAATGTAAGGTTTATAAGTTTAGTTAATTAATTTATTTTAGTAATATGTTAAAAAATATATTTATGTCTGTACAGTTAACTATTTACGCATTCATGTTCAAAATTATTATTTACATATTTACAAGTTAAAATATTTACAGCAGCATTGTTCAAAACAGTTGAATAGGTTACTGGATCTGCCCCTTTAAGTCTCACACACATTTACCTCAGTCTAGGTCCTTCTAGCTTCTCATTGGTTACTTGAGATACATGTGACTATAACAAGGAAGTGTAACCAGGGAAAAAACATTGTTGTGAAGCTACTGAAGTATGGACCACAGTAAAGTGCTACCGAAGAAAATATCCGTCTCCATCCTGCTGTTTATCCTCAACTAGAGTGATCCAACCACCACACATCTAACTCGCACGTTACACCTCTAAGGTAGATCCTGCATTGTCTTTTGTTCTATCTTATTAGCCTGCTTAAGCAGCAGCTACATCATGGAAGTCGTTGGCTAGTTACAATGTTTACTCTAACGCATTTGTCTTTTATCACTGTTACTATAATTACCAGTTTCTTACTTGTAATTCATTTTAACATCAGCATGTATATGTGGTATATTGTCAATGCACAGTAGTTTTGACCCTCATATAACTCTGAAGTCATGCAACCATCTTGAGTTGTCCCATGACATGAACACATGCAAGTCACACACTATATATGGGAATCTTTCCCAACACTATCTACCAATATGAATATTATATGGTTTATACTTCCAGGTAAATGTTGGATTATTTGTGTGTTTTTAGTTTGGACGCTGACAGCTGTGGCACTATTCTTCTTGTAGTGTATACTATCATGTATACATAAACCATAAACCATTCAGTTCTGACTTTATCAAACAAATCACCATTTAGATGTTTTTCATGTGGGGCCACATGAGAAACTGATCAGGCTGCTGTGGACCAGACACAAATGATATAACCTCCTAATAATCTCTAATAATGAAATGGTCAGAAGTGTTCTATATAGGACACTTCTACTGTTGGTCAGCCTTTCTGAATTGCCATGTGATGAACTGTGGACTAATATTTTGTTGTCAATGTCTGAACTTGATGTTTTACAGTGAACCATGCAGAATGTATACAGGTTGTAATGATAGTAGCAGCAAAAGAAGAACAACATAAACAACATGGATGTACAACAGTAAGTGAATAAAGTTACAGTTTAATATAAAAAATACAGTTCATTATCATTACCAATGAACACAGCACTGAGCCCTTTCAAAATAAAGGTCTGATAATGGTTTAATGCTATTGAGTGTCTTTGTTAGTTTTTAATTTTTGGTATTCCCATGATGACCTTGGGGGGCATGTGAAACCTTTCAGTGGGCAACATTTCACCCACGTCTGGCATGGATGGATGTAGGCTTAGGCACCATCTATTTTTTCCTTCATGCCTTCCTGACATTTTATATTTTACATTTATGGTTCGGGAATCATCATGGTATTTGTGTAAAATTTGTGTAAAATGGCTCCACTCAGCACTACTCCACTGCAGACAGTACTCCCTCAATGAAGGCGGAGCTGATCATTGTAGCAACACGTATTTCTGCAGATGGGAAACAACACACACCCGGGAGCTCTGCTTTGGTGTTGAGAAGCTGCAGCCAGTCCACAAACAAAGGCAAACTCAAACATCCACTGTACATTTACTGCCAGACTGACAGTTTCACTGCTCACCTTTTCTCCCCTCAGTGTGCAGTCACTCTCTGACACCACAGACAGCCATTAGTCTGCTACTTGCCCTCTCTCACCCACTAAAGTTACACATTCACTAAAATGTGCTCTACTGACCAATCAGCAAACTGTCGTGTTTTCTAGCTTACCTTTATCATCAGGACTAGATCCAAAATACTACCAAACTAACCTGACACACCAGATGCTTTGTTACACAGAACCATCTGGAAAGTTCTCCTTAGAAACAGTTTGGAAAAGGGCAAACACTTTCAAAAAACACTTGGCATGTGATTGGATGAACCATCTGTCTATCACATCTAACATGGGATAACTTCAACCACTCAGAATCAAACTCTGAAGACAATAAAGTGGGAGCGCTGCTGGGTCTTTCTGTTTGTCACGATACAGGTGCTCTTGGGATACTTCAGGTATTTTGCACTTATTCTTCAGGTGAAGGGCTCATTGCATGGGTCTCTCTTTTTGCTATGTAAAAAAAAAACATCTTAATCTTGCCAAAGCTTTCTAGGAGAAGAGCGAAAACATCTTTTCCGTCAATAAAAACTTTCAGTGTTGTTCTTTGCTCTTCTTTCAATGAAGAAATACTCTGACACTATCACAGTATCTACACTAAACCTCTTCAAGAGCCACCACTGTTTGTTCAACGACGATGAGTCACTTCTATGGACGCTTCTTGCTGGCTTCACACCTAAAACCACAACCGTAGCTGCCTGTAGTCCCTCCTAGGACACTGACTGGCTGCACCACTTTTGGTGTGGACACAAACAGATAACTTGAAGCCTGGAGAGATGGATTCTCATATGATCTTGCATATCAAGCTGCCTTGCAAGGTAACAGGCAGAGGAATTTTTGTTTTAGTTAGTTGTATACCTTTATCATCCAGATGCCATGTTTCTGCACTCAACTGTGCTGCCTTGTCCACCAGTAGAGAGACTGACCTCTGGTGGTGTGTGCTCCACACTACAATAGACTACTACAATACAGTATCTCTGTATTATTTTAACAAAAGGGGGAGCATCTGTATTTTGATGGTATTGAAAGTATACCATCAGCCTAACTTCCCTGTTGACTGAACACAAATTTTAATTTAGACTTGTTGACTAGTCTAACGGTAAGAAAACACTCAGAAAGCAGTTAAATTGAGCGCAATGCATTAACTGACAATATTAAACACCGCCTGAAAAAAATTGTATTATGAGCCATTTGAGGCCATTAATACATTAAAAGCACCATCACCCACTTATCACATACCTGAGATAGATGTGTGCTTGTATTCAGTTGGTAAAAGATGAGGTATTGAGAAGAAGGTTGGCACTGGGAATAGCTTTGCTTTGTTTTCTATGGAAATGGATAAGAATAGTTCTTTGACCTGATCATACTGCCTTTAACAGTGAGCACTACAAACACAGCAGCTGAAGCTGATCATTCACAATTCTTGCAGTGTCATTTAAATATCTGTTGACCCAAAAAGTACTAATGTTTTTGAGACCATACACGTTGGCTGTAGCAGCATCCTCTATGTAGCTGTGTATTCTACCTCCAAACATACATGCTGCCTGCAGCTCATGACTGAGAGGCCTTTGTCTTCAGAGGAACACAAACTTTCACTACTTACTTGTCCTTTTCAAAGCTTTACATCAGCTAAGCAAAACCAATTAACATTTATGTTGAGAAGCTGACAAAAGGCTTGAATGAGCATTTTATTTTCATGTCTATCTTTCCACTTAGCTTAGATTGGACCAAAGAAGTGCCCGGGGCCAGCACGGTTCCAATTACCATCAAACACACTGCAGCTCATCACTGACCCTCCCCTCGCAGGATGACCTAGGCCAGCACCAACAAAGAAAATCGGCATAACAAGCTTAATTTTTTATCAGTCCCAAGACCACAGAGAGCCTCCGATAGTCAGTCAGACAGATCTCAGCACTGTCAGAGAGACACGCAGCACAGACAGACTGAAGAGAGAACACAGGCTCAGTGATCAAAAGGCAGCCAGCCAACCACAGCCTCACGCCACTACTGATAAGTCACTACCACCGCCATGTGATCACTCCACCACCCCGATCCTACTCCATGAAAAACACAATGATGCAACCATCCAACAAGAGGACTGGTAGGTCCCCGGCTTCACTCAGAGTCATAATTTGATTATTGTCGAGGAGATGTAGTTGTTTTTCTGCATGCTGTAGACTACTGCTGGACAGCACAGGCACACTGTTGGCCTTGGGTTCCTGATAGAAGAAACAAACAGAATGAAAACATGAAACACTTCTATACTGCTCAACTGGTCTAATCCAAGTCTCCTAAAGTCCCAACATGCCAAGTTAATTTAAAAAAAATGTTATTTACATACCATGTTTTTATCCTGAATCTTCACTGTAGGTCCTTACCTTGGAGCCATGTTCAAACGCACATTGTGTGAACTGGGTATATGTGGTGTGATGGTGTGCAAACAGCATGTCAGGGCTTTATGAGACTTGATTACACCAGACGAGCAGTATGGAGACATTTTATGTTTTCTTTGTTTGTTTTTACTGTTTGAAAACTAGTCACCGTTCACTTCCATTGTTTGGGAGATTCTGCAACACTGTTTTCCTGTGAAACTCCAGCAGTTTTGTGGACTAAAACTAAACCTGACCCTCAATCTGCAGTTTTTCCAGACAAAATCAAGTAATGCTGCCAACAACAATGACACTGTCTGGTATTCTAAACCTCCACAATAAGATGGTAAACTCATAATCAGTCATCAATATCAGCCACAAGCACTTCGCTCAATCAAGAAACAGTGTTTGGTGTGGTGGGAGCAATTCCAGTCTCCTGCTTGGCACATCCACAGAGGTTGGATCACATGGTCAAATGTTTTGTTAACTCGCCAGCTAATCACAAATCACAATACAGTTG
Source organism: Lutjanus erythropterus (assembly GCF_056507025.1). Classification (NCBI taxonomy): domain Eukaryota; kingdom Metazoa; phylum Chordata; class Actinopteri; order Lutjaniformes; family Lutjanidae; genus Lutjanus; species Lutjanus erythropterus. The sequence goes on along the minus strand of NC_139332.1, from coordinate 1,924,870 downwards.
GGAGATGTCTATCGAATGGGCACATGACAATGTCTACAGCAAAACATCAGGATGAACTATGATATCGTTGTCAAAGGAAGCAGGCAAATCAACTCTCACATCCCTGCTGTGCAGGGTCTTCATCTCTGCACCACATGTCCGTGAAACAAAGTTAGCTGGTTGGCTATACTGATGAAGCTGAGCGAAGAAAATATTATAACAAAAGCATGATTGAAAGAAACACTAACTGCAGAAAATATAACCAATATACCATCAATATAACTGAGTGTCTTGGGTTCACATAACTGGGCAGGTTTAATAAGAAATGAATAAACGGGTCATGGAGACCATAGTTTCCTAAATAACCACCAGCAGCAGCGGCTTCTTTTTATTTTCTCTCATGCATGTCAAAAGAGGAACGTTGCCAACAACTCCTTCCTTACAGCAACTCTGAAGGTATCTTACAATGGTATGATATCAACCCTGCCTCACAAGATGTGGCTTGGGTTTGAATGGTAGATACTTTATTGATCTGGAGGGAATGCAGCTGAAGGAGGCGTCTTCAAGCTAAATTTGGGTTTTAAACTGCTCATTCTTATAGTTTAAACCACTGATATTGGCGAATTTGTGAGGCAAAAGTGTTATTTAATGGTCCATTTTAAGAAGAAAAATGGCTTTCCTGATATCTGCTTTCAACAGAAATTCTTGGAATTTCTCCACTGTGAGTCACTTTACAGAATGTTTCTTTAAACAACAGTGATGCCAGGGAATGGCAACGAGGATAAGCTGCCTTTATTGAAATGGCAGATTGTGTTCTGCATTTCATAAAAGCTAATTTGGCAGAGCTTTGAGATTGACTTTCTCAAATTCTCCAACTTCAAATAAAGTATTTAAAGAGGTATTGACTTTTTCTATGTAAGAAAAGAGGGTCTCACTTTACCAAAGACACTGGCCACATGAAATATAAAATAAATATATTAATATTCTCCAAACACACAGTACTTATATGTACACATATACACACAGTTTGAGTCTGAAATGTTTGAAAAGCTTCCATGGCAAATTTTTAAAATACTGCCAACCGTATATGCATACATGAATACAGATGGATATATATTTGATAGGAAGGACATGATGACCGTACATTGCATCTAATAAGCCGATTATTAAAATGGATTCCATTTAAAAGCAGGGACGTGTGCTGTGGCATACCTTGAAGCTGTTCAATAAGAGTCCAGGCCATTCGAGAACCTTGAGCATCAAATACAACATGGCCCTGAAGGAAAAAGGCAGAATTTTAATGTTGTAAAAAGTCCCTCCATCCTCTCTCTCTCTCTCTCTCTCTCTCTATCATATTACTATCCATAACTCTCAGCCCTCTCTCACTCTGCACCTCCTCCCTCCTCCAGCTTCTGTACTTACCGAAACTCCTTCAAAGGAGCTGGTGTTCAGGGCTCGGTAGATCTCAGCAGTGATATCTCGGTTGTTGTAGTTGAAATCTTCTAGCCGGTGACCCTTGGCCTTCAGCGGCCCCACAGTCTTGTTGAGGGCCAGGGCTAGAGCCCACACAGCGTCGTAGGCCAGAGGGGCCTCTTGGAAACCACCCGTCTCCTCTGGGTTTTTACCCCCGAGTTTAGACATCAGCTGCTCCAGAAACTCCTGAGAGGTCTGAGGAGGAGAGAAGATGAGCAGAGATTGTGCTTGGTTACAGATAAATACAAAGTGGGCTTGGTTACAGTTCTGCATGGTGTAAACTGGTGATACCATTTATCATTTGTTTATCTTAATACCCAAGCCTGATTCTGAGAATTGATCTAGAAATATGTCAGAAATATAGGTCAGGGTGTTGCTTGCTGTAACCCTGAAGTTACTTGTAACTTGGCCTAATTAAGGGCAACAAAGCCTATAAAATTAACTAAGAAAATATGCTGTTACTAGACATATCTGACCTATTGTTGCAACTGCGAAATTGACTATGATTGTTTCCTTATCTGCTGCAAATTAAAGGAAAACTATAGTTTATTTCACCCAAGATTTATTTCTGTAGGTCAGGCTATGCTTGGGCAGAATAAAGGTATGACAGTGTAGCAGGTTATTAAGAAATCCTGATGTTCCTGATGATTTTCATCACTGTCATAAAAACAAATGCTCTATTAACCCCATAGATACTGTAGTGCGCAGAATACGCCAGCAGGGGTCAGTCTCTGCACCGCAGGACAGCTGAGCAGACAAACATCTGAGGGATAAAGTTACAGGACTAACGAGTAAAAGTGTATTTTGGATTTATATCGCAATGATAAAGGTGATCCAACAAACACTGTAGAGTACCAACTGGCAGCATATCATAGTGAGCTTGTAACTTAAGCAAACGTGACAGAGGAGGGTAAATGCACACTTGTGCAGAGGAAAAGTGAGTGATGAAGTTGTTGCTGTGGCAGTGTACGTACAGAGACGGTGCTGTAAGTGTACAGGGAAGGTTTGAGGTTTACAGTACATAAAGATTGCTGCTTCTCAGATCAAAGCAGAGCTCCTCTGTGTGTGTGTGTGTGTGTGTGTGTGTGTGTGTGTGTGTGTGTGTGTGTGTGTGTGTGTGTGTGTTGGTTTGCAGCTGTGAGACTAGCATCACTATGACAGTCACTTTCACCTGTGTTGAGGAAGTACTACAGTACAGTGGAGTACAGTCAAGTTGAGCTGTTTTACACAGGTTTTACAGAAATACTGTCACCGTATACCCTGGTAAATTGTTCAGAAGGTATGAAGGTATGAAAAAAAAGATACTGCCCAATCCTTGCTCAGGCCATTGGTTCTGTCAACTATACTACTACTGGTTTCACTAAAGTAAGTGCTGAAATCTCAGCACGAGAAACACACAGAAAGGGGTCTAACAGTGCAACAAACATAGGTTATAAACAAACCAAGGATTTATTGAGCTTATCTAAACGATGAGCGTGCTCAGCTAGGACAGGTATAGGTCAAAGCAAGCTAGTCTGTAAACTGTAATGCATGTTTCCAACAGTTTGGGTAATACATTTACAGAGGGGAGCTCCATGAAATCTGATCATGAAATGTGAGCTGAAGTGAAAATACCCAGCTTGAAATATCTTAACCTTAAGCTGTTCCACTAACACAATGTAGCTCGGTTTAGTCAATGCTGCCTAAAGCCAGGTTTGAACAAGCTAGCATTGTGAACATGCACAAGAACATAAGCAGAACAGAACAGAGGATACTATGTCACAAAAAGAGGAAAAAACAAGAGTGGTTTTCTTCTCAGCATGAAACAAACCCTGCAGACTAATGAAGGGATCATCATGAAATGGCATCGTGCAAGTGGTCCTCTCTCTCATTCCTCCTTTTCCTACCTGTTCCTGTCTTCAGCTGTACTATGTAGCAAAAAAGCCACAAAAAAAAACTTTTAAAAAGTTATACAAACCTACAAGTTGTTTTATTTGTATTTGTTAATAAATGTCTAACCTCGCTGCAGGGCACAAGTCACTAACTAGTAATACTGATACTACCAACTCCATAATCAGCTACTCTTTCAAATATTTTCTGTTCCTTTTCTTTTTGATTTACATGTGTCATCTGCTCATTGGCATTCAAAATCCAAAAATGGACAAGAAGTTGAAGTTGTAGATGAAGAAACTGGAGACATAAATTTAAATGCTGCAGAATGTACTGGACTTGATTTAATGACTGGATAAATAAATAACACCAACACAACTTTGGCACAGTTTTTCTAATGAAACTATAAATCAGAAAAAGATTTCCTTGTGGTCAGGGAGTGTTATTTATACATGTCTGAGCAGGGGAGAGAATTCACAATCCACCTGCTAACACCACATTATTAACACACATATGGGGATTTGAAACTGTGGCCTCATAGCTAAAGGACATGTCTTTAGACCACAAGACCATCAGCATTGAAATCAATGAGAGTGAATAATTTAATGATCTCTAACACTTCAACATGATAAAATATTCTGATGGTGATGGCTGATCACTGTATTGTAGTGATTCTGTAAAATAGCTTGGTCTCTTATTGCCAGAGAAGAAGACAGAGGGTTTAACATAGAATCCATTAAAATCGGCTGAGGTCTAAATGAACCATGTGTAGATACTTTCCTGACGCCCTCTCTGACCCCGCCTGCTGACTACTGACTCCGCCTACTGGCTGGCTGGTTTTGAATTGACCACAGGTTGAAATGAGACAAACTTTTGTCACAATTCAGCAGATGTGTTGAAGAAATTTCAGCTCTGTATGCATTTTTTTAATGTTTGGATTGTAAAATTAAAATTTAGATTAATTTTAATAAGTCACAGCCACTGTCTTCAACTGCACTTGAGCTATATATATATATATATTTATATATATATATATATATATATATATATATATATATATATATATATATACATATATATATATATATATATATATATATATATATATATATATATATATGTAAAGGCATAGATCACCCAAAAATAAAAATTCAGTCATTATCTGCTCACCATTTTGTTAGTCCACAAAACACTGCTGGAGTTCAAACGTAACAAAGAACTGGGGGGAAAAAAGAAAAAAAAAAACATAAAATGCCTCCATACTGCTGGTCTGGTGTAATCCAAGTCTCCTAAAGTCCTTTGTTTGCACACCGTCACACCACACACACACCAGTTCACACAGTGTGTATGTGCATGTGGCTCCAAGTTAAGTCTGCACCTTATTTTATTTTACTTAATTATTTTTACTATTTATATTACATTATATTATATTTTATGACCAGGACATTGTAGCTGCTACAAGAGATGTTGCCAAACGGAATTTCATTGTACCCCTTGCAATTACAATAAAGCTTCTTATCTTATCTTATCTTATCTTATCTTATCTTATCTTATCTTATCTTATCTTAAGGGTCTACAGTGAAGATTCAGGCTAAAAACATGGTGTAAATAACATTCTTTAGTCAAGTTGGCATGTTGGGACTTTAAGAGACTTGGATTACACCAAACAAGCAGTGTGGAGGCATTTTATGTTTTTATTCTGTTTTAAGTTTGAAAACTGATCACCATCCACTTCCACTATTTGGGAGAGTTTTGTGGACTAAAAAACTAAATCTGACCTTCAATCAGTGTGAGGGTGAGTAGATAATGACACAATTTTTATTTTTGGGTTTACTATCCCTTTAAGCACATTGCAAGTCCACTTATAAAAGTATAATTATAAGTTATTATCACTGTGGTACAACCCTAAAAGTAGCAGCACTGTGAGTCTGTTGTTCATTCCATCCAACACTGTTTTCGTTTACCTACTGCCTGAAGTAAAAAGTGTCAAGGAGATCTCAAATAATTTTCAAGACCAGGAAAAGGGGCTCACAGGAAGACAGAAACTGTTTGATCACAGTCACATTTGGTTCTGATGCTGACAGGAGCATCTGGAGAGCATCCAGGAGCTTCCTGGAGACAGCCCGTCAACCTGCTGCTCCAGCTGTGCAGCCAGCAGCAGCACCCGCAAACAGAACAGACAGAATGGTGATGAGGGAGGGATGAACTGGTGATGTACCAGCAGTGAGACATTGATCATAACATCTCTTTGCCATTATGAGGCTGCAATCAATGATCAATTAGAACAGACGCACCTATGGTATTTATGCTAAGTGACCATGGACAGAGATGGAATGGTCTTAAAACAAGAAGCACTGATAACAGTAAGTGAAAAATAGAAATGGCATATGCTTGTAAATCATCCATGCTTTGTCATTTATTTGATTCAGAATAGAGAGACTATAATTTTGGAGTTAAATACTTCAGCTGTGCATGTTGTTTCAGAACCTACATGTGTCTTCTTAATCACAGACAGAGAGCCATAGTCAATGTCTCAATCAATCAATATCAGTATTCCTGAGCTGTTCCTCACTGACAAAGGTAACCTTCACTGGTTACCTGTCATTTATAGAACTGATGTAAAGATTTTATTGGTGTTTTTTTTTTAGAGTCTTCACAGTCATGCCTCTGCTTATATCTGTGATCTCTTCATTCCATACAATCCAGATCACAGCTTGAGATCATCTGGCAGAGCACTATTACAATCTGACCTTGTCACAAAAAAACTCTTTCCACTGCAGGAACTTCAAATTGTGTCAACTGGAGCTTCCAATAACCTGAACTTATAACAGCCTGTGAGGCTTTGATAACAGACTCTTTGGATCTTTTGACTATATTTTCCAAATCAGGATGTTTTACATATATGCTATGAAAGAAGACTGGACCAGATGGCTCATTCACAGTCTTTGTATAGACAAATCCAGAGAAATACTGGAAGTTAACAAGCCGCCGTTACTGTGGTGTAATTTCTCCACAGTACCTCCATTGTACCTCTTTCCTTATCCTGCACAATCCATCATGAAACATACATACAGACATACAGAAGAAAACAATGCACATTTAAAAATACTCATCTAACAGCTGGTTCAAACTAAGGTCCTGCCTGTCACTGGACACTCTACAAACAGCCCTGGACAAGAGGAGCTCTGGGATTGAACCATCGACTCTACAATGAATGGCCACAACACTCTAACTCAGTCATTCCCAAACACTGGGTTTGGGACCCTCAGTTGGGTCACATGAGATTTTATTTGGGTCCCCAAAATAAATGAAAATAATTTTAAGATTTCTATCTGTAGTACAGCTTTAATATTAAAACATTTAAATGTGTTAATTGTTTTACTGATGAGAGGGAAAAAAAAGCCTGTTAACTCTGTCTACATCTCTCATTGATAAAGAAGCTAAAATGTCCAATATTGTTTTCCTGATGAGAGTAAATGACAATCAAATGTTATATTAAATAATGTTAAATAATGTGTGTATTTGTTTGCAATACAAAGTGTCAAGATAATATAAGGTGATGTAAAAATGGTCAGAAACATTAAATTACGCACAAATGTGTAAAAAGCTGAGTTGGGTCACAGGGGTTTGTCATTTCAAAAAATTGGATCCCCAGGAAAAAGGTTTGGGAAACACTGTTGTAAGTGAGCCACACATGCTGCTGCTAGGACAAGGACTCGATGAAATGTGTGGCTTCATTTAGTGATCAGATGAGTAGTCAGCCCATCACACTGGAAGCGTGATTGGTGATGTGTGTATTCTGAGCAGACACACAGCTGAAGATGAAAGAGAGGCAGCAGCCTGTGCTTTTCCTGGGTGATGTCTGTGCCTCACACAGTCGGTGTCACTTCACCGCACTGTGATCAATAAGAGGCCGTCACTGCATGTCAAGTGCTCCCCTGTTCGCTCCAACAGAACCCCCAGACAACAGGGCCAGTAGATAACACACTCCGAACGGTAAGAAAAGTCTACGCTCTGTGTTCCAGGTCAAATAAAAGATTCATAGACAAGAGAGAGAGCAAAATAAGGTGAAGACCTTCATGTGGAAGAATATCAGTAGTTGTGGCTTGGTGCCATTGTTACTGCATCCTCTACTTGCTTCAGGCCAGAAGAAATGCCTCCAGTTCTTCTCTAGATTTCATCCCTCTGTTCATGTAAGCTCTTTTTTGACCAGTTCTCTCACAACTTACCGCTCACATTTCTTTGAATCTTACTGGGGCATGTCAAAAATACTTTTATATTTTACATTTACATCAATAATTTAGGGTTAATTCTAAACCAAGATTGAAAAATGCATGTTTCTCAACAGTCATAAAAATGACTCATTTAACTCAATTTGCAGTGTCGCTGCCTCAATGTTGGTTTTTCTCCACATAATGAATAACACTCATATTAAACATATCTGCACTACAACAACACACTATTCACCAGCACAGTTTACACATTCTGTTCATAGCAACTAAGCATTAAGATTGTTATCATTATATGAGGAAACTCAAAACATTTACTTAAAGGGAAGATTTGATATCTTCTATGTGTCTGTGGCTTTGGCAGTCAGTGATGATGTTAAATGTTGGAAAGTGAAGCAATACATTCCTCAGTGCATCTTTATTGACAGGGAAAGCTCTCCTGTTGAAAAATCTGTTGATATTCCTGCATCCAGTGATGTCATAGTGATGTCACAGTGATGGTGTTGATGTTAGAGAAGAAGTACAGGTTATTTCACCTTGGATTTCTAGTCTTCTCCTCTCCAGGGGGCACTATGAATACCTTTATTATGTTTACGCCAAAAATAGCTATAAGCATTTCGGGCTGCACCTAATGGAGCTGTGATGCTTATTTGTTTAATCACTACTCACTGTGTCAACCCCTCACTGAACTGGACAATCAGTATTTTAACTTTAAATTTCATAGCGATGCTTTGATGCACCATATGCAAATCCACATATTTTCATAACTGATTATGTCGATTACATCAACGAATCACCCCAGCCTTACCAGCATCAGAAGCTCTCACACACAGCATCCTGGTACATGTAGGCACTGCCAGCATGGCTCTGTGAGCAGGAAAACTCAGCTTTCTCTGTCAGTATCGCAGAACTGTGGAATTTATTGGTTCGATTAACTACATTTACCTTTAACACTGACTGGACATCCACATAAAAAGTGCTGAATTTTCCCTTTAAGGTTACAGAAAGAAACGGATCTTGGTTATACGTTAGAAAAGTCACAGCTGATCTGAAGTACAATAGGTAGCTTGACAATTTTTTTAATTTAAACGGAAGCCTGTGTGGTTTCTGTTTTTAGTAGAAGCATTTGTACAAAAGGCTTGATATTCTTACAGAATAAGAAACTGCCTCAGGTTTGACAATATTTCACAGACATGACAACATGAAAGAACAGAGAGAGAGAAATTAATGAGAGAAGAGGAAAAAAGGAAAAAGAAAAGAAAAAGAGAGGAAAAAACATCTAACCTACCAGTTTCCCCATTTGTCCAGTACTACTTGTAATTATTGAATTTGTTTTCATTTTTGTTTGTTGTTCGAGACAAAGAGATAAATGGTGACCAGATCTTTAAAAATTGCTTTAGTTTATCATTTAAGACAAACCTAATTTGCTCTAGGTGGAATGTATCAATTAGCTCCCTGATCCACAGCTTCACTGTTGAGGGCTTCAGCTTTCTTCAAAAATTTAACAATACGTTGTTGTTGTTGTTTTTTTAGCCTCTAGTATCCTGTAGGAGATACAGTGTTCTGGAGCATTGTTTTTCTCAGTTAGTCCCTCTTGCTTTTGTATGAAGTGGACAAATACAAGGCAGCACATGCATACAGTGCTATGGCCCTGATCAACAGTTGGCCACCACCAACTTTACATGTTCTCAACCAGAGAAGAAGAAGCCTGAACTTCGCAAGGAAGGAAGGAAGGAAGTCTCACCTACTCTGTTGGAGGAACTATTCCTTATGAATGTAACCCAGGTAGCCCAGGTATTACAACATAATAGTCGACTAAATATGTATTTGACTGACACATGTAAATTTATCAATAAATTCTGACAAAACTTCATTTGTGTATAATTTAACATTCCTGACCATTTTTACATCACCCTCTATTATCTTGACACTTTTTATTGAAAACATATACACATTAATCATTTATAAATGAGATATACTTTCTAGGGCTGCAACTGATGATTATTTTCATAGCCCATTATTTTCTCTATTAGTCAGGCAAAAGCTGTTTGTTTTAAAATAGTTGAAAAATAGGTGCAAACATATGGAGCACAAAGATGTACATCAGTAAACCTTTATACTTTATCTTTAAAGCTGTACTACAGATACAAATCTTTAAATTATTTTAATTTATTTTGGGGACCCAAATAAAATCTCATGTGACCTGCCTGAGGGTCTCTACCCAGTGCTATTTGTTAGTCACACAAAAGAGAGAAAAAAAACCCCTCAAACTCCATTGGTTAGCTGCTCATCGTTGTTAGGCCCGGGGGACTTTTACAACACAGATCTTTTCTCTCATTGCACTGAGGTCACTGGCACGCTGCTGCTAACTGTGCTGTGGCTGCCATTAGCTAGTTAGCACAGTTAGTGGTTTTATGAGACTGGGACACAGCCTCTGATGACAGGGAATACATTAATTATGTCACGGCAGCGTTGAGTGCACTGTGACTCTAGAGACAATGAAGACACAGCGGGGTCGGGGGGGGCGGGAGGTGTGAAGCAGTTGAGAAGCGAGTTGGTAGAAAGGTATAATTAGTAAGTGTAACATAAATGTGTAACCACTAATCAACTAATGGCTTGAGCTAACAGTTACTAAGGAAAATCTTTAATCAGGTGCAGCCCTACAAAACAAATGAGTATAAAAATTGACTTATGGATTTCTTGATTAAACCAAATTCAATCAATCCCTGTGAATTCTGTGTGACCCCGCAATTCTGTCCAAACGCTGCAACATTTCAGCACATTTGACAAATCATTGTGGTGTCCTGCTAGATCCACCAATCACAGCAGTGCCCCACACAAACATCATACATCCCAATGAACCGATTCAGAGTTTTGTGTTATTATTCACTATTTTTTGCACATATATATTTTTTTATTTTGTCATGGGTAATGGAAAGAACACATTTGTTCTAGTTATTGACATTTTTGAATGGTCTATGCACTTTTTTTTTAAATTTTGTGCTGTTTTTGAGTTTGAGTTCCAAAAGATTTTACTTCTTTGTGGAATATGCACTTCTTCATTTACAGTTTTTGTAATTCTGAGCCTTTTTTGTAAGGTTAGTTAGAACACTCACAACAGAGTGTGGTTTTGGTTTTTAATGAATTATAAAAAAAAAATCTTTTGCGACATTATGTTGCAATCTTCACTTGGTTCAGCAATTTCAACGCAAAAAATGCATACAAGTATTTCAACATGCATCACAATTTTTAAGAAAAGTTGCCAAGGACAACAAAAGTATCTTAACAAAAGACAGACAAAAGCAGATTGCTGAATTAGTTATGACTGAAACAGTAATGGATTCAGGTCAAATGATCCTAACCAGAAAATGTTGAGAAATCTTGAGAAACCCAAGAGTTTATTTCTTTGTTTTTGTTTAAATAGGATGTCTGGAGCCATGAAAGAACCCTACTTCACTAAAGATTATCTGGAGTACACACAGAAATGCTTTTTAAAGAAGCACACAGTTTATTTTGCTGCTGCTGCAAAATATAAAACCTGCATTTATTCATACATCAAGTCCCAGCAGCCCCTGAAGCTGCAGATGATTGTGTTGAGCCCAACTGATAAGCCACATTATAATGTCCGTCTTACCAGGTTTGAGGCTCCTCGCACCGTCTCTGGGTTGAGCATGACAATCTCAGTGGTCACATGACCCTCCACAGCCTCTGTCATCTGCTCCACGGTACAGTTAATGGACGGGTCCTTGATCTTAAACCAGTTGTCTGCGTACCAGCCAATCAGGAACCACACATACTTTTTCCCATACAGCTTCTCCTTGTACACCTGCAGACGGACGACAGGAGGGAGACGACTGTGATGCATCAACAGCTGCTGAAGGGAAGAACAAAGAGATTCAGATCTGACACTGATACATGATATCTGAGACACTGAATGTGATGGATGGATTTGCTGGACAATTTAACATCCATCATGTCCTCTGAGACTGCCTGCCTGAAATGTACAATGTGTTGATATCACTAGTAATAGTGGTGTTGCTCACATAGGGTCAGTGAGTCATTATGTTGGTATTATAAGACGCTATGTGTGATCTCATTGGTTTTGAGATACTACGTGTTTTTTTATTCTTCAAAGTTACAGGCAGCCTGTAGTTAAATCCTGTCACATTTTACAACAGGGTTCTAGATCAGGTAGATTTCAGATATCGCCTTCTAGCGTTGAGAACATTTTATTCATCTATTCATTACATTCTGGCATGGAATTATAAAGTTCTTTCTGAATAAGCATGGCAGAAAACACTGTTTTTCTTAAAAGAGTGGACATTTTACTCTTACTTTGCACAAAATCAGCATATTGAAGGTGTCCTGTGGAGTTTGTGACCACTTGGAAATGCCTCAATAGAAGTATGGTAGAAGAACAGTTCTACCTAGTTCACTGGCCACAAGTGAACCGACCGAACAACTCTTTGAAGAATGACTCTTAGAAAATTTCATATATCCAAGACAAAACTGACAAATCCTTGTGTTACTTCAGCACCATCGACAGCTGCATGCTTTTAATAATCCACAGCACAGTTAGACTGCTGATATTTCAGAGCCATGGTCGGGGCCATAGACTCTGAGGGCTCTATCTTGCACCCGGCGCAAAGCTGTTGCACCTGTGGTGCAGGTAGATTGGCTATCTTACACCAGTGCAGCTGCCATTTTTACAGTGTCTACAAGATAGCAAATAAACTTGCGCATGGTGTGTGCGACCATGAGCGACAGGTCTAAAATTGGAGGCAAATCTAAGGCATGGCCCAGCACATTTGCTAATTTATGCTTGGCACATCAGAGTTTAAACTGCTTTTGCTTTAAATTGACTAACCTGGTCAGAGCACAAAGTCTATGGCACAGTGTGTGCTTCATCTCTACAATCACAAAACACCTTCATTTATGTTAAAGAGAGCATGCATGCATCCATGTACAGGACTATGCTAAAGTGTTAGGCAAGTGTGAAGAAATGCTGTTAAGTAAGAATGCTTTCACCACCCTTTACCCTCAAAACAGCATCAATTCTTCTAGGTACACTTTCACACAGTTTTTGAAGGAACTTGGCAGGTCGGTTGTTCCAAACATCTTGGAGACCTAACCACAGATCTTCTGTGGATGTTGGCTGCCTCTGATCCTTCTGTCTCGTCATGTAATCCCAGACAGACTCCATGATGTTGAGATCAGGGCTCTGTGGGGGTCAAACCATCACTTCCGAGAGTCTGTGTTCTTCTTTATGTTGAAGATAGTTCCTACTGACATTGGTTGTATGTTTGGTGCAGAATAAATTTGGGGCCAATCAGACGCCTCCCTGATGGTATTGCGTGATGGATTGCATGATCTTCCTGTATTTTTAAGCATTGAGGACACCATTAATCTTGACCAAATCCCAACTCCATTTGCAGAAATGCAGCCCAAAACTTGGAAGGAACCTCCAACGTGCTTCACTGTTGCCTGCAGACACTCATTATTGTACTGCTCTCCAGCCCTTCAGTGAACAAACTGCCTTCTGCTACAGTTTTCAAATTTTGACTCATCAGTCCAGAGCACCAGTTGCCATTTTTCTGCACCCAGGTTCCTCTGTTTTCATGCATAGTTGAGTCACTTGGCTTTGTTTCCATGTTGGAGGTTTGGCTTTTTGGCCACAATTCTTCCATTAAGACCACTTCTGGCCAGACTTCTTTGGACAGTAGATAGGTTTACCTGGGTCCCACTGATTTCTGCTAGTTCTGAGCTGATGCCACTGCTGGACTTTCATCTGCTGCACTGAGTTTCCTTGGCTAACCACGGCGTCAACGGTCCTCAATGTTAAATAAACAATTAAATGTTATATTTTTAAAGCATTCTTACTTTACAGCATTTCCTCACACCTGCCTAAAATGTTTGCACAGTCCTGTATGTGTAAAATTGTTCTCACTAATAATAACTAAGGAATTATTGTTATACTTTTAAGTGTGCATGGAATGGGATCTTGTGCTTTCTTATGTCTTGCACTTTAGATCAGTGTAAGACAGGGCCCTAACTGTCACAAACCTCAGTCAGACAAAGAATCAGTGAGTCAGGCACTATTTGTTTAAGTACAGGAGGGCATCTACAGTATGACATGCGCATGCATCCACACACACGCTTAAATTGTGGCTGGTTTCAGGTCAATTAACCAATGCATCTATGGCGGCAAGTTTACATGAATAAATCAATTAGCGAATGTTATGACTTCATGAAGAGTTTTATCATTTTATCACATGAACAGTGCTCTCTGTCTCTGTCTCTGTTTGGAAAAAACGCCTCTCCCTGCAAAAACAGCTCTCTGTCTGAGCAGGGACATATATTTCAGCGATGATTCAGTCTTAAAAAAAGCAGACAAACTGAACTTTGAATTCATGATTTTCTCACTTGGAAAAAAAAAGTGGTGGAGCGTCCAGTGCACTCTGGTGTGCTCCTGTTCCTATGCAGATTAAACAAACAGTTTCAACTAAACAACCCCTCTGCCCCTGCACTCTCTCTGCTGCTAGAAAGATGGAGAGGGGGCGAGGTGCAGGTGACATAATACACAGCCCTGCTGTCAGTTTAACACTATTCCACTAATTGACAATTTGCTGTGTCAACGTACCAAGAAAAGTACCACTGGCAGAAGAAGACTGCAAGCTAACAAACATGCATGTAAACAATTCATGCTTTGCATATAAGAAGTGTTGCAACTGTTTGATGAGGAAGGAAATGCAATACTCTGAAATACAGTGTGTTTTGGTGGGTAGCTGAATGTAAACATATCTATAAAAAAAACCTCCACAGGGCACCTTTACTTTCTGAAGGGAGTTATGATAAAAGATATTTGAGCACAGATAACAATAACATCAGATCACTGAAGTGTTTCACAAGCAGACAACTAGAAACCTGCTTTTAACTAGATGAATCTATATAACTTCTAGATGAATCACTCTAAATAGTCACAGTAACTTGGGTTACTAATAATATCACTAATTCAGGCTAACAAAGATTAGCATGGGCTGTGTAATCACTTTAGCAAAAATCACCTTTTTAACATGTTCAAACAAGATAAATAATGACTAAAGTTCACCAGTGTCATTCTCTATGTGTTGAAAATATCAATCAATATCCTATTTGAGGTTTCTTAAAACCTCTGATTGAGCACTTTTCAGTTTCTTTAGCTCCAGTCACAGATATGTTTAGATATTACTAAAAAAAAAAAAAACTACAAACCCTACAAAATATTAACTCGTCAGAACGGAACAGCCCAATATAAAAGATGAGAAAAGACTCTCGCATTCAAGCACTTTGTCTTTGATACTTTAAATTCATGTCAGCCAAGTGTGTCACACATGAAAAGCAGAGCTCATTACCTCACAGAAGACCTTCCTGGCCTCCGTCTCATAGAACAAGCCAACAATAATTCTGGCATCTTGGCGCTTGGACATGAAAAAGAAAAGGACAGTGTCAAACATGAAAAGCACAAGTTAGATGCCCTGCAGTGAGGATAGGGAGCACATGAGCCAACCTCCTGTACACTTCCTCTCTGCTGGGTTACATTCATGCTGTTACCATGGTTTCTTCTGCAACGGCCAATTAATCCTGCACACCAGAACTAGGCCAGCATGTTGGCCAAGGTCATTGGAAAGTGTGTGTGTGTGCCAAGAAAGAAGCAAGTCAGGCCGTCAGGTGAAGGAAGGAGAGGGGGGAGGAACGTAGGCACAGGGCTGAAATGAAGCTTCAGACATTTGAACTCATTAAAACAAAAAGAGGGCTCAGTCCAGAAAATAGAACTGTTTTGTTTTTCTTTGCTGTTGCATTTCAGTGATGCAGTTAGCCAGTCACAGACTGCCCTGAAACTAAAACAATGTGTTCATTTTTGAAATTCTGGTGAAATTCAGTGATTGTTAAGAGTTACATCTGTTGTGTCTTGTGGAAAAAAATACTAAATTTAAAGCCACTGGAACCCGAAATCCACAACAGTCTTCTGACTATGTAATCTAGGGTCTTATTTACTAGGGATGTTCCTGGCGACTAATTTCCCTGTCGATTAAACACAAAATTTAATTTAGACTAGTCGACTAGTCTAACACTAAGAAAACACTCAGAAAGCAGTTATTGCTAGTAATTTAGCAGAATTTATTAATTTATAATGGTAAACACTGTCCAAAAAATATTGTGTATTAAGAACCATTTGATGCTGTTAGTCACAGTCTACAATCACCAATCGTACTGAAATGCGCGCTACTTTGCGCTGTGCAATGTAAACTTTACACATTAATGTACAAAACATGACAACAACTCAATAAATGCTTCACCTTTTCAGACTGAAGAGGGTCACAGTGTCTGTGGGTAAAGGACCCAGAGTTAACGTTAGCTGCCAGCCTGACACACAGTGTGGCTAACTTTAGCAGTACTAGTAGTAGCAGCAGCAGCAGCTCCGCCTGCAGGTTTATGTCTGTGTATGTGTTTAATGTTTCTCCAGTCGAGTGAATATACATCAGCTTATTCTGTCACAGTCTACATTCATCTGTCCGACTTTGCTGATGTAAACATCCGGGGTTGCCAGGGCGATTGATCAGATCCGAACTGACATATTAAAACACTGAAGTCACATAATAACACAAACCAAGTAACTGATGACCAGCAACTCTTTTGTTCTATGAGTTAAAATGATTGTTTTTGTCAAAGGAGTCTGGTGGCATTGAAGAGAACAGTTCCCTGTCAGAAAGGTCTGTCTGGCAGCAAAGTTAAGTGGTGAAAATATAAATAAAGCACACATTTTTAGCTGGCTAAAATGTGTTTTGCTGCTGATCCTGTCCACAGCAGGACATAGCTTAGCTTCCTACACCAGTACTCCTCAAAGCCTGATCTGACACGTCTTCACAGTGTGGAGAAATGCTCTGGACAGCAGTAGTTGAGCTGTTTTTGATCTGATTTGAGGTTTTCTATTAGTTATGAATGTTTTCACTAACTTTATTTTCACTCAGAGCTTTGTGGATCTTTAATGAGACACTCAGCTTTGATATCATATATACATATTTACTAGGCGTGTGTATCTCACTGACTGAGACCATTTCAATACATATCTCGATATACATGTTCAATGATACTATATATCTCAGAATTTTAAAATGGCCAACAATTCGGTTCAATTCGATTCAGCTCTGTACGAGACAATGCAATGAGTGAATCTTTACATTTTGATTCCATTAATGCTACATTTGTAGAGTGCTGTTATTTGCAAAAAGACATCCTGATAGTTTTACTAAATATAGTAACAGTAGAGACAGAGAGAAGGAGACATTACAGTGGTGTTAACATCTTATTATGAGTCTCATGTGAAAATGAGATACTGTAGGCTAAATGAGAATCTTGAACAAACTTTAAAACTGTTTATAATATTAGTATATTTGCAGTAAGATGATGTTCTGCTCTGTTTTATATTAAGAGTGCTGTGGTTTGGATTATTGTGGAGGAACAGTGATGCTCTGTGTTACCTGTTCTCACAGTGACATGACGTCTCTGTGGGTCAGACTCGTTGCATAAATGATTTGCAGCAGTGTTTCTCATCTTTCTTATAAAACCCAAAACTTATTCTACACTTGTGTGCAACACGGTACAATGTCACTTCTGTTGCAATTTTCAGTGTGGTCTGTATTGAGGAAATGAAGAGGAGACGCAGGAGAGCAGAAGTCCAACAAGAGCAGTGCAGACAGAGGCAGGAGGAGAGAGAAACAGAGGAAGAGAAGTTACAGTGGCAGCTCCCTGATGTCAAAAATGAAACATATGCATGTCATAATGAGATGGATCAATTCGCTAGTGCTGTATTGATTTGTATCCGATTCATGTTCAGCTTTTTACCGATACAGGCTGAACCGATGCACTCGTATCTTACACATTAAAGTCCTATGAATCTGATGCATGAGTGAGTCGTTACAACACTAATTTTTAGTGTTGTAAGGCAAATTTCCAGAGGCTTTAAATTTGTATTTCAAAAAATGTGTTGTCACTTTTTGATGGATCTTTACATGTTTTAAGGATCATTAATGGTGCTGTATCTGAGAACACTTCAATCTTGGCACCTTTCCGCAGTTCTGACCACAGTTTTGGCAACTGGGTAGCTTGACTGGAGCTACAGAGATGCAGCGTCTTACTGAATGACTCCAAATTGTGGGCATGAGTTAGTTGGCAGGTATCCAGGAGTTCTCTGTGGTGAACTGGCTAATCAAGGCCTGACTGATTGCTGTTCAGCTGCCTGGTGTGTAGAAGAAGAATGGGGGTTGGGTGGGTGGGGTTGGTGGGGTTCTGGCACCTTGAGGTTTTTGACAGCCACAGCAGGGTCGGTGAGGAAGCTCTGACGAACACTGATTTCAATCCCTGCCTCCTTCACCCTCTCCTCCAGATCATCCAGAGTCTGTCAAAGAGAGAGAGACACACATACAATAAGGAACGCACAGAAGACATCAGAACAAGAGAGACAGCTACAAAAATAGGAGCATGAGAGATAATGGAGTGGTAGGTCGAAAGAAATTAGAATAACAGTAAACAGCAATTGAAGAAGGAACAAAGTAGTGAGGGGGAAGATGAGTTAGTGATTTGGAAAGAAGATGGTGGGTGCGTGGGTGACGATAGCAACAAACAGACAAAACAGCAGGTGACAAGAGAGAGGGAGAGACAAACCAATCAAAGATGGTAGAAGTGATAGAAGTTGGGGGGTTGGAGGGATATAAGTGAGGGGAGACAAATGGAGAATGAAGAAACAATTTTCTTACTTAGTTTTCAAGTGCTGTGAAGAGAATGCATTCAAACCACTGTTCAAATGGCAGGAACACCACCTCCAAAACCCAGCCAAGTTTTTATTCCCAGCTTCTGGGTTTTCCTCCACACTTCTCTAATTGCCTAAAACATACCTCCAACGAAATTTTAAAGGACACACAGTATAATTATGTCAAGAAAAACCTGTTTTATTGACTGATAAGTTTAATAGTGACTGCCGATTTCTCACCCTAAAACTGACATCTATAGAAAAATTCTGAACAGGCATAACTTCCACAGAGACATGCAGGGTCCAATCTCTGAATTTGCAACAACAATTATTTTCAATTTCAGCTTTTGTGAGTTTCTCCAAAAATGTACATTTCCATATCTACTACACTGTGGTAAAGCACCTGGTTGCTTGTAGTGTTTTAAATCAATAACAAAATTTAAATGTACAAGTTTGAATTCATTATCCCAGTTATTGTTGCCTTATTAAGTTTACACAGTTACATCAGGGGTCTGCAACCTTTAATATTAAAAGAGCCATTGATGGTCAAAAAAATACAAAAATGATCTTCTTCATTTTAATTACATTTTTGGCAAACCCACAGGGAGTCACTGGAGATGGACAGAAGTGATGCATGCTGCTCTGGAGTCACAGGTTGCAGACCCCTGAGACAGAATTATGGCGTGGGGGTCTGGGGTTATTGTAAACAACAAAATATGATGCAGTCCAGAACAGAGCTATAAGCTGTTTTCTTGGCGTGCATAAAATGGCCACAAAACTTGCTGTATGTGGTGACATGGGATGGGAGCCATGTGAAGTGCGGCATAAGGGTGACATGTTGCAATTATGGAATAGATTAATTAATATGTCCGATAACAGACTTACAAAACAAGTTTTCTGTTGGGACTTTTCAAATAAACATTTCTGGACAAAAGAGATTGCAAAAATGTTTGATAAAGTAGGTCTTCAATATATCTTCAGAAACAAATTATCTTGTAATATCAGTCAAATTAAAACAATTATATTTGAAAATCATAAAAAGAAATGGTCAGAAGAAGTTCTGTGTAAACCAAAATTGAGAATGTATAGTATGATTAAATGTATTTATTGCCCTGAGCACTATGTCACCCTTAACCTGACTAGAGCACAGAGGTCTGTTTGTGCCCAGCTGAGATGTGGTATCTTGCCTCTGGCAGTGGAAACTGGTCGATTCCATTCAATTCCAGAGGAGAATAGAAAGTGTCGTTTGTGTGATTTGGGTGAGGATGGAAATGAAATGCACTTTTTGTTCTATTGTCCATTGTATCATAATTTTAGACAGGCTTTTTCTTAAAATGTCTGATGATTGTTTGGATTTGTTCTCCATGTCTGATGAATGTAGAATTAAATACCTGTTTACAGACAAAGTGTTTTTCTTAGCTCAGTTTGTGTTAAATGCCTATCAGCAGCGCACAAGGTCACTTTTTATTTGATGTGTTAAAAGACAGTGATGTGCCTTAGATATGCTCAAGATATGTGATATAATCCTAATAAGCAGGTCTGAGACCTCAGTATTTGATTTGAGTTTGTCATGTAGGACCTTGTTTCTTTCGCTCTCTTTGTATCTTGGTGTTTGCTCCTGACTTGTCTTGTTTTTGTTGTTTGCAGTGTCTTATAAGCGCATGAGGGCTGGGCACCTTTTTGGTGCTTGACACTTTGAAAAATAAATTACCTTACCTTACCTTACAGTTACACTATTCTATGCATCTTAAAGAAAACTGACACTATATTATACAAAAACACTTCATTCAAGACTTCAAAACAAATCTCCACTGGTTGCATCTGGCAAATGTGGTGGCATTGCAGTAGGTGTTTCATCATGGAATGCCTGGAGGAGATCTGCACTCTACTGAGTAACCTTTTCTTTGAAACATGTCATTAATGAAACATCATGTTTCAGATACTGCAGTTGTCCATCCTCCCATAAGGAAAAGAAACTGTTGTTTTGTTCTGTGTTTTTTTTTAATATACATGTCTCATAGGTGCAAACCTTGTATCTCCATATTATGACATTATCACCAACTCTATTCTTCTTCTCACCTCCTTGAGCTTTTTGAGCCTCACTGTTTTATTTTTTCAGCCCATACATTCACTGTTTGGTTCCAACATATAATATAGATATGAAAAGACAAGACGTATACTGCAAACCATTTAAGGGCTTTTCACACTGTAGTTTGGCCCAGGCTAAGGGAGCTGTTAGCCTAGGCTGAAAGACCTTTCACACTGGCACAATCCTGGCACGTTCCAGACTGGGCTAACTCCAACTTTAGAGCTAGCTGGCCCTGCTCCAGAGCAGGGTTAGCCCCGAGTTTGTGGGGTTATCCCCTGAAAATCGACTAAACACAGGACTAAAAGCTGCCACTGTGAAACAGACCTAAAAGATTAGAAGAAGGTAATCAGCCAGGTTAATGCAAAACACCTATGTGTGTACAGAGGCTTTAACCCAGAGCTAGAAGAAGGACAGTGTGAATCATACAGCCCTGGGCTTAGCTTAATCATGGGCTAACAATATATGTATGAAAAGAGGCTAAATTATCCCAGTTATACTTTAGTCTTTCTATTATGTGCCACTTTCTACTTTAACTCTACTACATCTCAGAGGGAAATGTTGTACTTTTTACTTCACTACATTTATTTGACTGAAGGCTTTTATACAGAATACATATAAAGAGTTTATAAAAGACCGTCACTGATTTTTGTTTTTTTTTACTTTTCTTCCCCCCACAAATCAATGCATGGTCACCTTTTATGTCTGTCTGTGAGTTTTACAAATATTTAACTGTTGAAAAGTATTAAAAAGAGCTAGTAACTTTGACTGAGCAAAATTCAATTAACTTAAAAAGAAAGGGTTTTTTTGGGTTTTTTTTTTTCAATTTCCTGAAAAGTAACAGTTTTGGACATAGGAGGTTTCTGCCTGACAGTGACGATATGTGACATCTAATGTCTTGCTAAGTTTTTATACACACTTTCAATTTCCTTTGGTTGCCCAACTCATTTGAGCTGAGCACATCTACAAAGTGAGCAAACAACTGCCTTTCAAACATGAAAGTAAGTAAAGACAGGAGAGAAAAGAAGAGGAGGAGATGGTAGCAAAGCTCCCTAAATTAGATTCTTTTATTTATTTTTTTATAAACAGTCTCCAACTCACAGATGACCACCCTCCCAGCAGCAACGCAGCAGTTCAGCTGCCCTCAGTGGTGTGTCAACAACCATGCAGCAATGCGTAGCAATGTTTGTGTGTGCTTCTTAACTAGTAAATAGTGTGTACTGTCCCATTAAATCTACCTCACACCACTGCTGGTCATATTCAAGTCCAAAAACAAAGCATCTGTTACTTGATCTAAATCAGCTGCAAATGTGTATTTATGATCATAAAACATGCAGAAACTGGGAAAATTAAAGGGATAGTTCACCCAAAAATGAAAATTAAGTCATTATCTACTCAGCAGCATGCTGATTAGTTCACAAAACTCTGCTGGAGTTTCACAGGAAAACAGTGTTGCAGAGTCTCCCAAACAGTGGAAGTGAATGGTGACCATTATTCAAATGTAAAAAACAACTGGAAAAAGAAAACATAAAACACCTCCACACTGCTCGCCTGTTGTAATCCAAGTCTTTTCAAGACCCAACATGCCAAGTTGACCAAATAATGTTTTGTTCCACCATTTTTTTAGCTTCAATCTTCACTGCAGATCCTCAGCTCAGAGCCACGTTCATGTGCACATGCACACTGTCTGAACTGGGTGTGTGTGTTCTGATAGTGTGCAAACGGCATGTTGGGACTTTAGGAGGCTTGGATTATACCAGATGAACAGTATGGTGCCATTTCATGATTTTTTTTTCTCCAGTTGTTGTTTACATTTGAAAACTGGCCACCATTCACTTCCATTGCAACTCTAGCAGTGTTACTCATGATGATGAGTAAATAATAACTGAATTTTAATTTTTGGACAAACTATGCCTTTGACTCCAAAGTAACTGATTAATGTGACTGCTGAAAAACAGACACTTCACTTCTGAAATGCTGATGTCACAGAGAGTCTTGACATCTACTTGGGGTAGACAAAAGCAGATTCCCATTTGAAGGTGGCCATCAGTGTAGCCTGCTGTTAGTTGGACATGCTAATGATAAACACACTGTTTAATCTCATTGCACTTCTGCTCTTGTGCTTTTGATGTCTGACTGACTAAACAAAATTCAGTAATTTTAATTTACACAATTTAACAATGTAACTCTTTAACTAGAGCCCCATGCATAGAGTTACAATTATTAAACTATGACTGGACAATTGCTATACAGGGGAGGGGCTTAGCAAAAAGTCAGTTCAGGAATTAACTCAAAATATAATCAGTGAAATGCTGAAAAAAAATTAGGATGCTGAATGAAAATGAATGAAAGTATATTTAAATGACAATGAGCGATGTCCTGGATTTTAGTGTACTTGTGTAACTTTGTGACTTTTCAACATTTTCAGTTAAATTCTTGACTCACTGATGTAAAAACTTCTGTTGTTTGCTGAATGGTGGCAATCTTGGTCCATTTCCACTTCTGGAAGAGCTGCACTCGAGTGGGGTTGTGCAGTGTGGCAGACGGATGAGTGCGGAAGAAGGTGGGAAAACGCTGCCGGTTGGAGAGAGCCGGAGAGCTGGAGCCATACGACAACTGAGACACAGAGAGACAGAAACAAACCCGTTACAGTCGGTCCCATCCTGATGACTTCAACTACAGCTACATGAGAAGTAATAGAGAAATCAAGTGCAAGAACACAATGCAAAAAAGGTAAAAAGGAGAAGCTCAAAGGTAAAAAGGAGAAGCTAACAAAGTATTGACATTTTCAAAAAGCAAAATGTAAATCTTCTGAAAAACAACCAGACTTCAGATGTCTTCACTAAATGTTACTGTACTGCTCCCACAAACTTCAAGATGCACTAAACAATATGTCTACATGAGACAGCTTTCTAAAAAGTATCACTCGTGACAACAATCTCAGAAAAAATTAACACAAATGCTACACATCCTCTCAGCTTTTTTAGCCTGTTTTTGCTCATTATTTTGGTTTTCAAGTCATAGAACAGCTAGAACAGTCTGGTAAGTTCAGAAATCACTTTACTGTAATGCAGCCTTTAACACCAGGAAAAGACAACACTTATGTTGTTTCACTATATAACAATTCATATATCTGAAAGACAATGTCAGTATCAATAAAATATCAATATATAGCCCAGCCCTTCTTTTATCCATCCAGTGCTGAAATAATCTAACAATGCTTCAACAATCTTTTTTGTTATACTTTTCAAATTTGTTTGAAATAAATAAAATCTGGATTTATGGTTACATTGTGACTGACAGTCATTTCACTATTTAGTGGGGGATGGAATTGGCATTGCTCAGTTGAAGACTGAGGGCCTGCAGACAGCCTGGAAGAATACATGAAAATGGAGCCATAATCAGTTTACAGTATCCTAATGTTTGGTTCAATAGCCTTCAGATAAATCACGCTAAATTAAATTTGCTGCATTATTCAAAGTTTCCATTGATTGTCTGTACTTCTGGGCAGTACATTATGAAGTGGACAATGACAAAGATATATGGGTCACAGTCTCACTGCAGGAACTGGAGGAAAAGCTCTCTCTAATGTAAAAATAGCAGTGTGTATGAAAAATGAAGGAACATGTCTGAAACTTTTTTAGTGTGAGTGCACTTTACGAGCGTTCCCCACAGAGCAGAATGACAGTAATGCTGTAGCCTATTTCACTCTGAACTGAGAGATATTGGTCTGAAAGGACCTGACCTCCAGACAGCTGAATGCTACATCACAGAAGTCTTCAGTAGACACAAGCAACTGTAAGATTTCTGTCTAAATCCCTACCAGAGGCCCACGGTTGTCATACAGCAAACAACAGATGTGGGTCTTTGTGGCATCTTATATACCCTGGAGCTACAAATTGTTTGTTCTATGGCTGGTGAGAAAAGAGCTCATGGAGTGGGAATAAAAAAAAGATTCATCCCTGTGTGGAGTGTGAATTTCAAAGCATCTCTTCACAATTTGGAATTTCTAGTGTACAAGTAATGCTTCTCATTTTTTTCAATGAAATTGTGAATTAAATTATTTAAAGAGTGTAACGTTTAAATTGGACTGGCTGTGATTTGAATTATAGCTGAGGGCCACCGCATGCTTTAACAAGGTGTTTTTCAGGTCGCCTGACAGCGTCTGAAACATCTTTCAGACAGTGCAAAAACATTTTCCAACTTTCTGAAACATTCTGACATTTTGAAAATCACAGCCACATTATACAGGGATAGGTCAGGTGTGTGGAGGTGAGAAAGTAGGCCGGGTGAACTGGGCTGACCTTCTCTCTTAAGCGCTCGCCTTTCATTCGTCACACAGCTTCTCACATGAAATGTGTACGACTGAGTGCAGCACCATGAACACCTCGCAAAACACACTGAATTCTTGGAATGAGATCAGGGAGGCAGTGGGAGGCAGCCAGGAGGAAGCTAGGATGGCTCACCTTTGAGTGTGCATTTTAAAATCTGTGTCTGGGGTAATGTAAACAGCAGCAATATGATAGTGATGATATTATGGTCGACATCTTTACATTAAAAACTGGACATCTGGGAAACATTCTCCATTTACTTTGACTTTGCTTGAACATCAAGCATCATTGATGGAAACACATATATTTAATACATATGTACGGTGCTGCTTGAAAGTATGTGAATCCCCTCAGCAGTTTAGAGTTTTCTGTTGTTTTACCATGGTTTTCTAATTTTATCATCACCAGTTTTTTTAATTGTGTGAGTAGCCAAAAAACTGCATGAAACATATTTAGTGCATGTGCAGAAGTAAGCAAACCCCCAGCTGCACTGGTAAAGTCAAATAGGTAATTGGGTGCTTAATTGATCAATTAAATAGACCAATCAAAGGAGACATCCTTAGGAAAGGGTTTGGGTAGCACTGGAGACCAACCAAACCACTGTAGTGCCAAGGTGTACAGACACAGATCAACTATGGTACGGAGATCTCTGAGGACATCAGGAAGAAGGTAGTGACAGCCCATCAGTCTGGGGAAACCCATAAGACCATCTCCAAAAGATTTCAGCTCCATCCATCCACTGTAAGACAAATCATTTACATACGGAGGGCATTCAACATGACCACAACTCTGCCTAGAAGAGGACATCCATCAAAACTATCATCAAGAGGCACCTGAAAAATAATCAGTCAGGTAAAGGCCAACCCACACATCACCTCTAGAGAGCTGCAGACCTCTCTGGCAGCATGTGGACTAAAAGTACACGCATCTACAATCGGAAGAAAATTAAATAGACATGACATTCATGGGAGGGTTGCAAGAAGGAAGCCTTTGCGCTCAAGAAAGAACAAATCTGCACATTTCAACAAACCAGAGACCTACTAGAAGTCCATTTTTGGACAGATGAGTCCAAAAGTGAATTACAGTATTTGGTCACATTCAAAAGCGCCATGAACCTCCTCCCAACAATGAGGCATGGTGGTTGAAATGTGAAGGTCTGGGGCTGCTTTTCTGCCTCCGGACCTGGATGACTCCATATTATCCAGAGAACATGGATTCTCAGGCCTATCAACAAATTCTTGATCAGAATCTCCTGCCATCAGTCAGGGAGTTATGCAAATGTTTAAGAGAAAGAGGATTCATATTCTGGATTGGCAGAGACAAAGTCCAGACCTCAATCTGATAGAAATGTTGTGGCCAGACCTGAAGCAGGCTGTATATGCCAGATGTCTCTACTTTCCTAAAATTGTTCAACCTTATGTATGCAGAGAAATTTGACATCACAGTAGCATTAGAGGAAAGTTCAGATGGTCACCAAACACTGAATCATCATCTGAATATTCTCAGCACGTTCTATCAAAATATAGCCATTTATTTTTGAGATACCTTGTGATGGACCAATCATCCTGTCAGTAACCACCGCACTGGTTCCAGGCTGTGTAGTGAGCACAAAGAGTGACAGCCCCACTGACAGCTCGGAAAACAAACAGTAAAAAAAAGTGTCTAGAAAAAGAAAAAAGGAAAAAAGAAATGCCATTAAAAGTAAAAATACAATGAAGGAATACAAATTGTAGTTTGTTGGCTTTTTTCCAATTGAGGAGCTAATTTATTTTAAACTCAGATCAAACTGTTAAACGAGATGATGCTAATCAAATATGGATCAATGGGCCTCAAGACACACTCATACAAACAGATTTGTTCTTAAGTGGTGTGCACAAGTGATTTAGGAGAACTTTAGGAGAACCAGTTTTCTTGTATTTTGAATTTTCTTTCAGATACAAATAGAATTTAGAGGTCCAGACCTCGCAGAGTCATGTGCAGTCAGTCTGCTGTTACTCAAACCAGTTTTTCCACTAATGACTGAATATTTCATTAGTTTGAAGACATTTTGAGTTTAAAAAATAAACTACACTTCATAATTAATGTTGATATTATCCTGTTTGACCACATTTCAAATTATAATATTTAATATTATTTTATATATATAATTGTAAATTTACTTACTTATTACCTGCTGTCAGGTGTAATGGCTGTATATCTGGACATGCAGGTGTATGAAGTCTCTGTCCAGGGGAACAACTTATTCTGTCCTGTCTCCATGATGAAAACGTCCCTTTGACATCCTCCTGTCACTGCAGTCATCGATCACTTTGCTGTGGTGAGTGATTTTTTTTTTTCCTTTGAAGTTGTTTTCATATCTAGACACTTCTTCTTTATTTTACTAACAGTCCGACCCTCAGGTTTCTTTCAAAAAGCCAACCATATTCTTTTTCCTTTGTGTCCTGCCTGGGCTGCCGTCTAATCCTTCTTAAGTGGAAGGACATGACTCTGCCATCACACGCCTGTTGGGTCAAGGATGGAGCAGCACACCTGCTCTGTCTTTGACCCAGCAGAGACACCATAGCCAAAACTCTATTAGAAAATATCACAAGGTGTGGCAGCCTCTGCTGGGTTATTGTAACAATCCCCCCTCTTCCAGTCTGACTGACAAAATATTTGTAGCAACTGGACAGAGAAATTTCTCACACCTAAAGCTCACCGACACGTGTCTGAGGTCAGCCATGCTTTAATTTGATATTGAGCCTGAGGTAACAAGATTGATGGACAAAGAATAACTTCAGGAGAATGAAGTTCTAGACAAGACAACCTCCGATTGAGTCTGTAGTTGGTATTTTAACACAATTTAGCAGAAATAAAGTTGGTAATAATAAAATCAGACCTCTTATTCTTCTTACAGTTGCTGTAATCTCTGTCTGCTGCTTGCTGTGCCTCACCCTCTGTCTCACTTACTGAAGTACACTAAACTACCAGTAACATCTCGTTCCCAAGCAGAGTATGGCACTGTGTTTGTTGTTAATCTCATCTGAGGGAACTGTTTAAGATGTTTTTATGTACATTATACTGTACATGTAGTTTGATTCATTGCAGACTAGTAGATGCTGAGATGGATGAGGCTTTTCTTCATTCCAAAGCAAAAATGTCATTACTTCTGTTTCTAATGAAGGAAATGGTTTGAATTATTTCTGTGTTGAGCTGCTCATGATGCTCCTTATTTTCTCTGTCTTGTGTTTTTTTTTAACACTCAGACTCAGAGTGTTAGAGTATTTGTCAACGCTGACATTAAAGTGTTAACTGTGAGAAAATGAATGAAAGAATGAATATACAATGAAGGATGTAGGGATTGTGCGGTGGATGGAGGTGGACAAAATAACATCACGGTAGTGTGAGGTATTGTTGTGTGAAGTTCTGTCTGTTTATGCTGATAATCATATTGTGTACGTGTATAAATACAGGAGCAGACAGAGAGGCAGAGCTGTGGCTCTGTGATCTCTAAAAGAACTGATAAAATCACCACAGACTGACACCTTCAACTGCTCAACAGACTTTGAACTGATGTTAGTTTTAATCAGCTACACCGTGTCTGTTTGAAGATAAAGTTACTTCAGTCTGGTGTTTCTCTGCTTGTGTGATGAGTTTTTCCTCACATGTCCTCTGACTGGACCAATTGGTTCCATTTTTCCCAACTTGTAAAAACTTTTCCCATGTTGAAACATGCTGCTCTGTTTGCTGAATGTTATCAATCAATCTTTGTGATCTAAACTGAATCAGACTGATCCTGATGTGTCTCCTGATCAGTCTAGTTACTAATTTATGGCACATATGTAGCCCTCTGTGAAAAAGCACCTCTGCTCTTTTTCTGTAAAGGCTTAATTCAAGGATCACCAGCTGGAGAAATCCTTCAGCTGCCTTTAGGCACCAGATCCTCAGAGACACTGAAACTCAAGGTTTGCTGTAATTTGTTTCTATAATTCAATTCCGTTATTTCATTGAAGGGAATGTTAAGGCGATAAAAATACACAAAATACAGTAAGTAGAAGGAACAAGAGCCCAGAGCTCAAGTTGATCCCAGGGTTAAACTGGCCCTCATCTTATGTATAACTAAAGTATTTTCAGTTTTGGAACCATCCTAGTTTTTCTACAGAATGAGGACAGTTCTAACTTCAGTCAGGTTTAGTCAAGTAGATGTTAGTTCTTGTCAGTGCTAATACTCCATATATCCCTAAACACACACAATATTTTTTTAATGTCTATAGGGTGTAGATAAAACATCATGTGTAGCAAATATTTTCCTGAAGTGGTTTAAGTACCCCACAATAATTCGTGAATATCAACAAAACTTTCAGAATCACCCTAAATTCAACTAAATTCAACCACAACAGTTTACAAGTCTCTGTCTTTACATTTTGCAGAACAGTGAACACATAAATGAAAGATGAGATAAAAAGTGAAATGAGTCCAGATGTCTGCACATTAGTGTGGCGGATCACTTCTGGGCATTTTTCCATCAAAGCCAGCACTTTGGTGTTGGTTTGGTTGTAAAAAATAAATAAATAAATAAAGTACAGGAACAATAAATCAAATACACCCTTCAAGGCACTGTGTGTGTTTAGGAAGTACAGATATGCAAACAGTTATTTTGGCAGGAGTTACACAACAACTGAACACAACACAACACTGGAATAGAACTCAACATCATGAAACATCACAGTGTACCTTTGTCATTTTACCAGGGATTTTAGCAAGAAATGACACCAGAAAAAAACAACTGCAGGACACAACTGCCTAACAAAGAAACAACTTCAAGAAATGACTGTCAGACAAAGAAACAACTGCAAGAAACTACTATTAAGTGAAGAAACAAATGAAGAAACGACAACCTGACAAAGATACAACTGAACAAACGACAGCCTGACACAGAAACGACTGACTGATAAAGAAACACCTTCAAGAAACAACTGTCAGACCAAGAAACGGCTGCAGGAAATGGCAGCCTGACAAACAAGTGCAAGAAGCCACTATCTGAAAAAGAAACAACTGAAGAAACGGCAGCCTGAAAAAGAAACGACTGAAGAAACAACAGCCTGACAAAGCCTCGGTATCAGTCAGCTGCAGGTGAAGGTGACGTCAGCAGCAGTAACTGAACAGTTTTGAAAAACAGCAGGGTTCCCTCCAGCTCAGATTATAACCCCACAGGTCTGTCCCGGGCACAAACACTGTTTAGAAGCAGTTTATAAGAATACTAACTGTTGTTTATGTTGACCAATGTTACTACCTGTGTTTTCTTGTTGGAAACATGACTGTGAAGGGTTGCTGCTGTCCCTTCCTCCCAGTATTGAGTATTGGCGCTGAGTCTTCTGGTGGTAGTGACTAACGGATCGTATCGGCCTACTTTCACCCCCGGATCTTAAGCAGGATGCAAGTCAACTGCAAGACTGTGAAGAAAAGAAAAGCTGCTGGGCTCTGTCTTGGAGGGAGGCTGTGATATTACAGCCCTCCTTTTAATCCCCAGTGTAGGGGAGCAAAACCAACAGTCATGCATGAATGACCGAATGAGTCAGTAGCACAACTGTAACCAAGTATTCTGTGTTCGCTTCGTTAATCTGACTGTGAAATCTCACTGTAACAGCCCTCAGTTCACTGTCTTCAGTGTCTTTGTGTCTTCGTGTTCAGAGTGTCTTCCTGTGGTGTCACTTCAGAGATCACTGTGATCCAGTGTTTCTGTATACGGAGTTCTTTTTTGTTGTGTCATGGTGACTGTCACTGTTCATGCTAACTACCAGCTTTTCTTCTGTTGTTTCCTTCTGTGTATAAATGTAAATACATCACTTTCCTAATAGCAGGGAAAGACCTCCCAGGCAGTGGCAACATCCTGATTCACTGTGTGATTCACTGAATTAAACATAAGATAAGTGAAGTATGACGATCCACAAACAGAGAGGGTTCTTACCACTATGAGGTTCCACATGCGAGCAGCCTCGGCCACCAATGTGGACACAGAGCTGCAGCCTGGCATCAGCACGATTTTAATGGGCTCTGTGTACAGAAGATCATACAGCAGCTTGGTGGCTTCCCCTGGATCACACTGTGGACACACATGGACAAACAGCATGACAGTCAGCATAAGAAACACACTGTGCCCAATATTCTTACATACAGTTACACAATACTGGATAAATAAGAAGGACCCTTGTGAGATTTCCAGATTTATCGCAGGTTTCAAAATGAAAAGACAATTTAATGCTACGTGGAAAGCTTTAAAATGTTTGGCTGGTGAGGTGTCCATTGTCAGGAATTAATGGACAATATGCAGGCTACCTCCATATAGACAGATTATGGACACCTTGTTGGGCATCAGTGTTGCCAACTCTTTCACAATTAAAGTAGCTAACACTACTTCCTCAAGACACTAAAAGTCAGCATATGCTCATTTGCATATGAGTGGCATGATTACGTTTTAATTTTCAGAAAGTTTAGTGGTAGGTTGTGTTGACTATAGCAAGAGAGAAATCACCTTCAGCCACAGAAGAGGTAAGAGGTAAATTGAAC
The DNA here is from genome assembly GCF_056507025.1 of Lutjanus erythropterus. Taxonomy (NCBI): domain Eukaryota; kingdom Metazoa; phylum Chordata; class Actinopteri; order Lutjaniformes; family Lutjanidae; genus Lutjanus; species Lutjanus erythropterus. The sequence goes on along the minus strand of NC_139332.1, from coordinate 1,893,571 downwards.
CAGAACTACTGCCTCGTGGTAAGTCTCCACCAACCAGGCAAGTTCCAAGTAACATCCATGTCTGTCCACACTCATATAATGGATGTTGTGAAGACTTTAAAGGAATGAAATCAAAGAATGAAGGTAAGTGTATGATTTATCAGTATATTGACACGTGTGATTCCAGTGAATAATTTCCAGTGAGAAACACTATCTTTACTTAAAGACTATTTTTACAGAGGACAGAGGACTGATCGAGAGCTGAACATTATGATGTCACAGTGAAGTTGACCTTTGAACCTTTAGACATAAGACTTTATCATTTAATCCTGTTAGAAGTTTGTGTAAAATTAAGCAAATCACTTCTTGAGTTATGGGCAAAAACATGTTCTTTGAGGTCACAGTGACCTTGATGACCTATTGACCACCAAAATCTAATCAGTTCATCCTATCCTTGAATCCAGTTCAGTCCAGTTCTTCAGGTTGAAGAAATTCTGTCTGAGTGTTCCTGAAATATCTTGTACATGAGAATGGGATGGACAGACTTTAGGTCACAGTGACACTGAACTTTGTTGCTAGTCACCTTATAGAAATAAAGTCAGTCAGACTGGTCAGGTCTGAGAGGTCACTAAATCTATTGACAAAGTCATCAAGTTGGCAATAACAATATCCTGCTTATACTACAGTCACCAGCCAAAGAAAAAAAAATAAGTCAAATAATAATTTATATTTTTATGTGTTTTGTGATCAAAATCTAAAGTTTTTCACAAACTGTGTTCCCCTGGTTCACCTGAGGGTTTGACTAATACCTGGAACAATCATTACCATCTCATAAGGCTTTTATGCAATGGAAACACTACCCCAGTAAATACAACAAATCTTAGACATGACTCAGCAGTGGAAGAGATCTCTAGCCTGCTCAGCTCACAGAACTCTTTGGTTCAGCTATGAGCGCTATGCTAGCAAGATCAGAGTCAATAGCACTGCATATAGAAGGATGGGATTGGCAGTAAAAGGACTTAGAGATCTACCTGTCAACACACAGAACAGTTAGACTGCTGATATTTCAGAGCCATGGTCGGATAAAGGATCAGTGAGTCAGTCAGACTAACCTAATCAACCCTGCACTCTCTCTGCTATGAGAAGATGGAGAGAGGAGATGGCAGCTTAACAAGGGGGAGGCATTTTAGTCATTTTGCTAACAAAGGGGATGACATCACCCCCATTAGATGTAGCTTTTTAAATGTATTATTTCTATACATTTTTTAAGCTAAATGGAGGCTTTGACTGCTTCCCTGTTGCTATGGTTACTCATTCCAGAGCATTAATTTACAACAGTTAACAGACAGTTTGACTGGAACTACTTATTAGGTGTCCATTATCAGTAATGAATGGGAACCCTGCGTCCAATCACAATCAAGTTTTCACCGTGGTATAAAATGAAGTGAAATGACAGAAATCACACTGTTTACAGGTAACCTACAGCCAGAGAAAGGTCTCATATTGTTACAGTATAAGAAAAGAAGACTGCTTAAGACAGTTAAAGGGACACTAAACCCAATGCTGTATGTTTGAGAGGTTCTTTAAAGGGATAGTTCACCCAAAATGAAAATTCAGTCATTATCTACTCACCCTCGTGCTGACTGAAGGTCAAGTTTAGTTTTTTAGTCCATAAAACACTGCTGGAGTTTCACAGAAAAACAGTGTTGCAGAATCTCACAAACAATGGAAGTGAATGGTTACCAGTTTTCAAATGTAAAAAAACTACAGAATAAAAACATAAAATGCCTCCATACTGCTTGTCTGGTTTAATCCAAGTCATGACTGAATTTTTATTTGTGGGTGAATGATCCCTTTAACCTGACTGTGGATATAAGGTCCATAATCAGACTGAGTTACCAGCCTACACCATGAATTAACACTGTGTCCATGTAAACCAATTTCTGCTCAGAAAGGCTGTTTTTTGCCCTAACTAACCAGTAGTGAGTGGTTATCACACTGCTGTCATTTTCAGTCAGTGATGGCGGCAGTGAACTCAGGTTTTCACAACAATCATAAAAATATACAGATTTAAGAGCTCTTTTTCTCCAAGTTCAGTTACAGCAAGTTGTACGTTCATCCTGCTCAATCAGGGTTTTTGAGGACAAAAAAATCAGACAACTGGATAAATCAAATTTATAACATAAAGCACATTCAACTGTTAGCTAGTGTGGGTGGGTCTAGAACTCTTCGCTCCTGCTGGTCTAATAACACGGGTGAGGGAGGTGTGGGTGGGGATGAACAGTCCTGCAGCTCCATATCTCTCTGCAGCTCACATCTCACTATATTCACACGGATTTAATTTAAAACCCTCTTGTAACTAAACCCTGCCCACGCATACAGTTTCACTCCATAATATGTCACACTAATGAAGCAAAACATGCTTCTTTAAAACAAGGCTTTCTTTTGCCAAAGAGTGGCCACTATGGCCACAAGTGGCAACTGAAAGACAATGGTAAATGCTAAAACTTACCATGGTAGTAGCATGGGCAGAGTCATAGAAACAGTGACGTGACTCAGTCATAACAGTTCTACCAGTGTTAAATATACGAACTTCTGCTGTGCCGATATTAGTCACCATGTGCTACTGATCATACATGAGCAAGTACGGCTGAAGATGGTCACATCAGGCCCACAGAATGGCCACTAATGAACATAAAACAACATTTATATATTTGCAGCATTACAAACTGTCTGTGGCAACATTCCTGGAAAAGAATTCTGCATTAATATGACATGTCTGTCATATTCCATGTCATATTGCTGTTTTCACTGCCAGGCAGTAGAGGACGCTGTGACATGTCATCTGACAAAAAATTGTTCCTCAAAGAAGAAGAACGCCACTGGAATTGAGCAACAGCAGAAGAAGAAGATGTTACTGAACATGAAAACATCAGTGCTCAGCTGCTGCAGATCCACAGGTCAGAGAGCCCTGCGACTCGGCCACAGAGCCTGGTCACAGAGCTCACACTGCAGTCCCCAGACCTCAACAGCAGCCAGGATATGGCAAGGCTGCTGACACTGCAGCCCCTGGGACTGACGGACAGAGTGATTCTAATGTTAGCCACACTGGTGACAGTGATGTCACACATGTAATATTAAGTGACAAAAAAACAAAAATAAAAAGAGATGGAACAGTCAGGCGCAGCCACACTGAGCTGTTAAATGAAGAGCAGCAGGTGACAGGCTGCATACTTCCAACTTCTCAGACAGGTGACCAATTCTTTTCATTTTGTAGACTCATGCTGTGTGCAGCATAAAATCAGATCACGATTGCTCACAGAATGGTGGGGAAAAGGCCAATTATTGTCTGACCTCTTTATTAAAACAATTTGTTGCCCCCAGAATTCTTTGAGCTGTAGTATTAGACCACATTTTCTTTTACCACTAGTAACCACAGGTGTCACATGCATGATAATGGTAACAGACTTAAAATGGTTTAAAATTAATATAGAAGTAACTGACTACAAATACTCAATTTACTGTAATTAAGTAGGGTTTTTTTTTTTTTTGAGTGCTTCTATCTTAATGAGTACATTTTCAGGTCTGTACGTTTACTTGTACTTAAGTATGCATTACACTATGTAGTCTACTTAGCTTGATTTTTAAAATCATAATTGAGTATTGAGTACAATTCAAAGGAATATCCAAACCTTTCATCTGCATCTTTGTAGCCAATAAAAGTGATCTGAATGCAAAAGGGCCAATGAAAACCAGGACATATGGACAAAAAAATAGACACTTTAGCAGCACAGGTTTAGAGTCAGGATGTTTATGATCAAGCATTAATCCATTAATTGCCATTGAGAATTTAACCAATTAAAAATGTAGTCATGGGTATTTAATCAATAGTCAAGAAACTGCACCTCATTTGACATCAAAAATTAAACTTAAAATGAGAAATGAAATGACATAACAAAACAAACAACAAAAAAAGAATATGTGAAAATAAAAATAGAAACAATAGAGATAATAGAATATATATAATAGTTAGAATAATACTTTTATATCTTGTAAATTATTAATGATTAGTTGATTGCTAGCATTTCCAACTATCGGTTAAGGGAAATGGTAAAGGAGCAGTTAAGGAAAATGCACAACATTGTGTTTTAAAGACAAATTAAATACCCCTTTTATCGAAAAGCCGCTATTGACAATGTATGAAACACCAACAGATAAAAAGTAATAATAATAATAATACTCTGAGTAGTTTTTGAGATGAGTACTTTGCAGAATTTTTCTAATGTGTACTTTTACTTGTAATTGAGTAATATTTTAGTAATGTAAGAGTACTTGCGTATACTAAAGTACAGATTTTCAGTACTCTTTCCACCACTGAATATTTCCTGCAGAATTACATTCTTCAATTACATTTCCAGAGCTGCAGAGCTCTTTCTAGCTAAAGGATCTAGTGTGTGTTTTCACACTGATGTAGGCTAATAAAAATCACATTCTTTTTGTTGGAAAATGAGAATATTGAACAATAATAGACTAATTAGGGCTAAATATTATTTTACTGAAAGTCTGCCCCCCACAGAGTCTGCTTAGAAAAATTCTGGCCTTTGGCAAATGTGTAAGATCCCTGCTGTAGAGCAACAAACCCCCCTGAGTGTGCTGAAATAATTTCTTCTTTCAAAAGCTACATAGTCTTGTTTCAAAACTGCCATGTTTTAATTGGACTTTTTGTGTTGTTGTTTCTGTGATCACAGCAACTATCAAATGACTGATGGTGGACACTGTTGTTTACATAAAAATTACACAATGTAGGTGAGAAGTGGTGCAGTTTATGTTGCCTTAGGTGACATGCATTTCTGTTTCTTGTCTGATACTAACACTAGGGGTGGCCAGTCAGAAACTTCCCTGTTCTATATATCAGGATTCAAGGATATGCAGACTTTCTGGCAATGAGGGATTTGGAATCTGTTGGACAAACTGTTGGAGTTTTGGTGGTAAACAAGGAAATCAATAAACTGTCATGTTGGAATATGTAGCATGTGTGATCATGTTCTGTTTGAGACATGGAATAGATGAATGTCAAAGGAAACTGAAAACAGGAAGATGTAGCTCACTAAAGGCAGGGTATATAATGTAAAACAGACTGTTTCCTCTACATTTAAATGGACATGCTACCTATAACCACACACACAGAGTGGGGGGCAGAGCCAGCAGACAGGGGGACGAGGTGAAGCACGTCCCAAGGTCACCTCAACCTGATTCCTGACAGGCTTGTCTGTGGAGGCAGAGACAACATTTATCTGCGTAATGCTGGGGAAAACATTTACCCACCAGTCAGGACACATTATCTCGATCCACACATTACAAATGGTGTTCCTCACTTTCCATTTACAGCCTATAGTCAATGAAAAATCAATAAGCTATTTAAATGATAATGGTGGAGGTGTGATCATTAATCATCTACCAGACAGAAAGGGGGTCATGTTTGGATGGCAGAATTTGATTGTGGTTTTTGTCATTGTGCCATTTTTCCACACTGAGTATTCAAAGTTTGGACTTTGCTTTGCTTTGTTTGGACAGGCATTTTTCACGAGTTTTGGTTCTCCTACATTTGAAAGAGACATGAGTCAGCTGTAAGGAATTCAAAACGCTTGGTGTTTCAGTTGTGAACAAAACATGCCCACATGGATGCCAAATTCATCCAAAATTTACCCTGATTCCAAAACTAAATTCACTCCAGTTTCAGATTTTGTCTTTTTTCTAAAAAGTGTCATCTTAAGTTTTAGCTTGTTGATAGTGAGTGGGATGTTTCCTTATGTTATTCACCTCAGGAACTATGAACACACCCTGGTACCTTGGACTTCTCATCACATAACCAGATATTTTCTACTATAGTTGTTTATCCTTTGAACTGGTGATTCACTGAGCAGAGTTTAAAGGGACCACCAAAATGAAAATTCAGTCATTATTTACTCACCCTCATGCCGGTGTTGAGGGTTGGATTTAGTTTTTTAATCCACAAAACACTGCTTTAGTTTCACAGGAAAACAGTGTTGGAACTGTACTATGGAAGTGAATAGTGACCAGTTTTCAAATGGAAAAAAAAAAACAATGAAAGAAAACATAAAAAGCCTCTGTACTGCTGGTCTGGCGTAATCCAAGTTCTCTAAAGACCCAACATGCCAAGTTGATTTGAAAGATATTGTTTACACCATTTACACTAGTTTTTAACCTCAGTCTTCACTGTACATCCTTAGCTTGGATACATGTTCACATGTGTGTGCACACAGTCTGGGTGTGTGTGCTGTGATGGTGTGCAAACATCATGTTGGGGCTTTAGGAGACTTGGATTACACCACACGAGCAGTATGGAGGCATTATATGTTTCTTTTTTGACTGTTTTTTTCCCCGTTTGAAAACTGGTTACCATTCACTTCCATTGTTTGGGAGATTCTACAACACCGTTTTCCTGTGAAACTCCAGCAGTGTTTTGTGGACTAAAAAACTAAACCTGACCTTCAATCAGCATGAGGGTGAGCAGGGTGTGCGATATGATGTGTCCACGATCCGCCATTACAGAGAAATCTTTCCATCGCACTACTGTGCATATTTTGTCTGCTGCAGTTATGCTGATACACATGACGCATCTAGAGTCTTTTTCTCAGCCAAATCAGTTTGCTAGTCTGTTTCTTACCTTCCCTAGAGACACACAAGTGACTTAATCATAGGAAACATTTGTGCCTTGGATTTCTTCTGCTCCCCTTTTATTTCTCAAGCGGGAAATCATGGATGGCGAAAACACCAGCAAAGTGTTGGTCACAGAACAGGTCTTGGGGCTGAATTATTACAGACTCTAATATTGAGCGAATATTAAGCTCAGATGTTATTGGTACTAAGGATACTACTAAGGTTTGTAGCAATTTATTATCCTATGACAGCAGTGCAGCTTGTCTACTTGTCAGTGTGTGACGGGGCAGCTCCTCCACACACAGACGGGGTGAGGTCAGTGCACAGCAGAGCACAGACGCCACATCTACGCTCATTATTGTAAGTAAGTGCAATAAAACCCTTGTGAATTAGAAAAACAATACTTTATCAATACACCTGATCAACCAGTATTAACATGTAAACATATGGAGAGTGATACTTTAATCTGCTCTGCCCGCTGTCTGGTCCACCATGTCTGTTTTACACAAACGCAGCGGGCTGGCTCGGCCAGAATGTAAGCTGTCTGTATGTTGTTAACTGTTTAGCTTAGTTTGACATGTATGCTAAAATTTGCTTAATTGTTGTAAACTTGTTGCTGGATGAGACAAAGAGCCCCTCCTCTCTCTGCAGGCAGTCAATCAACTCAGCATCAGAGGACAGGAGGAAGATACTGACTGATGTCTGAAACTTCAATGTTTTGATGTCGGGAATATTTTTTATTGCAGGAAAGTAGTGTGTTGCATCTGACTTTTCTGAATTCAAATTTCAGATTTGATTCCCGTGAGATATTGAGTTCATATAGTGACTTTGCTGTTGTAAACAGCAGTTTACAGTTGCTGCTATATTATAGTAATTAGAACATTTCTAAAATCTCTGTTAGGACTATATGTTTTAAACAGGCAAATTAGTTTGGTTGGTTACTGTTCTGTAACTTGCAAAATGGTCTAAAAACCACATGAAAAAGAACTGCGTTATAATTGTGAGTGTGATCCTGACAAAAAAAAAAAAAAATATGATCTGATCTTTTCGCCCACCCTGAGACAGGCTCATATTATGTTTACTAATCAATCTACATTATGCAGCAGCTACTCCTCCCAAAACACATGTGAGCCTATGCCTCATTTTCATTCCTACTGGAGACAAAAATATAACTGATATGTTCTTTTACATTGCCAATAATGTGAAAAGAGAATCATGTTTTGAGTGAAGTTTCTGTAAAAAACAAAAGAAAATTATCGTGATATAAATTTTGTACTGTCATACCGCCAACCCATTATCACAGACAGCAACAGAAAATAGCTCCAAGCATGGATGACGCAGCTGTGCAGGATGCTGTAAATCTGCAATAGTGTAGAAATTAAAGGCATTCATTAACGGCATTAAACTGGCAAAACACCAGAGGGATTTTATTGCAAAGGAATGTGTAATATATTTTTCACTGACATTACTGCCCATTTCAATTGTTGTTATTGTACACAACAGGACCTGGATATTTTAGGCAGCTTGTGTTGATGTTTCAGTTTTACTGATCACAGGGAGGAATGTCAGGACACAGCAAGGCTCTTTCATCCTATTATGGAAAACCAATTGCGCTGCGCACACTTATCCCCACCGAATGTCAAAACAATAGCTGTTTTATGCCTTTCATGCCTGAAATAGTCTTTCATTAAGATTGATCTATTCATGAAATAGTTAAAACCACAGTCAGTAAAATGTCTTTCTGATAATTATACTGACTGCAATGACTTTGGTTTCATTCCAAATGGACAAAACTCAGTAACAGCATGTGTTGGTGCAAAGTGTCCCCAGTGGAGCTGCAGGAATGGACCTACAGAGAAATGTTTCTGTATAACAACTCAATATATGGTGCTGTGTGGGGTTTCCAGACTTTAGCCTGGCCACCACCCTTACTTCACTATATCCACCTTTAATGACTTACATCAGGATACCAGCTGAGACTGAGAAGACAGGCTCAGACCAGCCCACTCACAAAATATACACAGAGAAGAATACATGCATGGAGAGAAACATTGAACCTAAAGGTTACATGAATTTAAAAGAATCAGAAAAGAAAAAAGAGAAGAAAAGTAAAGTAAAGAAAAGAAGATCCAGCCCACAATTTCTTATACTGACTGTAGTGGGGGGTATTAAAATGACTTTGTAGGGGAAGAGATGGTTGGGCTGTGTGACAGTGGGATATGTATACAAGGCAGGTACATGAAGAAGAAATTGTGCTGCATTACTCTTCTTCATTACATCACACAGCTGGAGGTTTACACTGAGTCTTCTGTCTAAGATCTCCTGTCCGTGCCTTCACTGCACCAACCGTCTGTCTTTTTTTGTTTGTTTGTTTGTTTGTTTGTTTGTTTGTTTGTTTGTTTTAAATCTCCAGTGGAACGTTCATTCCTATAATAAGTTCTGACTTACTCTCCTTTGTCATTCTTGGTCAGATATGTAATAATGATTAGTTCATGATCTGTACAACAACAGAATGCAGTGAAATGTGTCTAAATCTTTTTAAATTTAGTTTGTTGGTTAAAATTGTGAGCACTATCACTATTTCCTGTGGTTGTAGCACTGTAAAGGCTTACCACTGCCTTCACATTAAAATGGTTTTGTTGTGAAATGCATGCAGTGTAATGAAAGCTTTCATCTACTTATGGATGAGAGGTTCGTGCTCTCGACGGTGCGGGATGTAAACATTAATGCCGTCCTCCTCAGCTGACCGTTAACATCTTGTCCATGAGCAGATGCACACTTCCTTCTGCACTTTGATACAGTTGTTAGAGAGAAAACAGTTCCTACATAAAACTTCTACCAACGAGGTGTGTGGATCATCTTGAGTAAACAGGTCATGATTATTGTAAAGTGACATTACTGTTGAATTTTTCACATTTATTTTCTGGGCCTTTGAACACCACACACTGATTGGCATCTAGTTCCATTGTACTGGAGAGAAGGCAGACATCTCTACAGTCAATATCTCCAAAACTCTGCAACTCACACCAAAGCTATCTAGATCAGGGGTGTCAAACATACGGCCCGGGGCCAAAACTGGCTCGCCAGAGGGTCCGGTCCAGCCCACGGGATGATTTTTCAGTGTGAAAATGACAGAGAAGACATTAATTTTAACCCTAAGCCATTCCTAGAGTAATTCAAGTAATTTCATTACTAAAATATGTTTAAATCCAAACAACTGTACAGCACACTGTGTTTCACATGTGGGGGTTGTTAAAGACCAGAGTATTGATGAGTGCTGACATTTAAATTTTGATGTAATTTATTATCACACAGCTACAGCATCTCTTCTCTGCGTCAGTGCAGCTCCTCCATACACACACATACAGTACAGACACACTCAGTGTGATTCTCTGACCCTGTCTGTATCTGATCTGTTGACTTTCTTCATCAGCAGGATGTTTTATAAAGACAAAAAGACTAAACCTAACTCGTATTCTGTGTTTTTCCCTACATATTAATCCACCCACGATTCAGTTTTCACAGCAGCAGAGAAGCTGCGTGTGGAGGAGACTGTTGTTAATGATGGAGTTTATTACAACAGAAACTAACGTGATGGTTAATGACATCGACACCAACCAGATGCACTTATAAAATTAAACAACTGTATAAGGAGGCCTATATGTAAAACAGGAGAGTCTGTGTTTCTCTGTGTGAAACTTTCAGACCTTCTCACAGCAGAGTGAACAGGTGAGGGAGGAGAGGAGGGCAGACTGATCACTAATCAATCACTGATACCGTCGTCCTCACTCTTTTGTATATTACCATTGTTCTTAAATAAAACAAAAGTAATGTAATAGAAAAAAATGCAGAACATGCAATATTTCTTATCTGATTACTCGATTAATCAGAAGAATAATCAATGGATTATACTTTAATTTTACTGGTTCGGCCCACTTGAGATCAAATTGAGCTGTATGTGGGCCCTGAACCAAAATGAGTTTGACACCCCTGTTTTAGACAGAAACAGGTGATGCAGTAACAGAATACTGATCCACTGATTAACACTGCTGAGTCTGACAGTTTGATCTGAGTCACCACTGGGAAAGGTCATGTCTAGAAGGGAACTCTACATTTAAACTCTTGTGAAATTTGTGGGCATTGTTTTTTCATTGTGCACATTGTATAAACTCATGACAATGCTGAGATGCATACTGCTGAGACAGAAAATCAGCTAGTTATGGGTAGAAAAGGATCAGAGTTTGGGTTAACATTATCGCTGTTTTGCAAAATGGCAACTGCCTGGTTACAACTTTTCACTAAAATGCGTTTCTGAAGTGACCTCTAGGCATATATAGCAAAGACTGTGGTTTGGGTTAAGATAAGTACATTACATGTCACATGACAGAAGTCAATAAAATAAGTTAATGTTGACTTTTGGTTTCACACAGGACATGAATCCCTGTGCTTGTTTGAGACATTCATCCACCCCCCTCCTCCATATGTGGACTCTCTCACTATTCATTCATCAGTCATAATCACCACAGCCACTTGTGATCACTGCCTCAATAAACATAAATATGGCTTGCATAAATCTGCTGGATGATTGTGAATGACTTTCTCTCATGTAACTGAGTGACCAACAGAGAGCACATGCAGCAGGGTACCATCACTTTTTAAACTGCACAGGAGTGCCTTTTGGATGAACTTTAGTGTTTCAATCATAATTACAGTAACAGCAAAGTTAAAAAGTAATTTCACAAGAGAGCAGGAGGAAATGCTGTTAACAGCCTTAAAGTAATGAAGCCTTTAATATAAGGCCTTTGAGGTTTGACTATAGAATGTATTCATATTCAATAGTCTGGATTACGTGTAAATTTAATTATCAAGAGATTTTTTTTTAAATCAAATAATGAACTGCACCATTTGCATTTTCTTTACAGAGCAATTTGACATTTTAAAAAATGTGGGAAGAAAATGCTGCTGGATTTTACAGCTCACTGTGTGTCCATATGTTTGGAGCAGCTCTGTCAGAGGGTCACGATGAAGGTCAGAAACTGTTTCAGTTAACAGTTCTAACTTAAACCCATAAACATTTACAGTGGGCTCAGTTTAATTTCCTGCCTCAGTGTTTGCCAACATCAATAGCTGACAAGAAGCTGTTTCCTAGCAACCGCCTCCTGAAATGCTCTGCATCCTGTCTGTGAGAGTAAAATCCATTCCTGTGGAGTTAAAGGAGGCTGCTGAGGCATGCGCTCTGCTCACCTAATGACACTGAGTCAACAGGCTCAGTAACAAGCAGCTTGGAGAAAGCTGCCCTCTTCAATCCTGAATCAAATAGATTGGTTTGTAAAGCGGGGCCCGCTGTAATCCAGAGCTGCAACTGACTCATTGATTAACCCCAGCACTCAGGGGAAATCACCAACACATTCAAATGAGAGTTGCTATATCTGTCCGACCCCCCCACCCCCAACACCCCATCCCATCATCAACCCACTCCGAACCGCTGGGACCTGCCTTCAACTTTCAGCACCACAGGGCCCGGACAAACATTAATCATCTTTTCTACAGATCTGAGGAAAAAGCTGGAGAAACGTTCTGCCCTGTTCACCTCCTGATGACGCAGTCTTTCTTTGGCCTCTCAGGCATCACAGCAGGAGATCCATCAGAGCATGTTCAGTGTGATATGCAGCTGGGCTGGCAGAGCGGCCGTGTGATGTCCAGGCCTGTGATCGATGAGTGCTCGGCCAGCACTTCTTACATTTGGCTAACTGTGCTCAATATGGCTTTCTCACATGGACAAGCTTAAATCATGCAGCCATCCATCTGCTCTTGTTTGTGCACTGATACAGGGTGCACGATCTTGCCTTTTTCTTGGAGCCAAATATATGTTTGTTTGAACTGCAGTTGTCTTGGTTACTGTTGTCATGCCAACGTCCCCCCAGCCCCCCCAACTCCAGGCTTTTGAAGCGGGGATCCAATGCAGAGAGACTAGAACCAATCAGAGTGATGCTTTTTAAAAAACACCAGCCTGTCACTGTGCTCTTAACTGTTTATATACTCTGTATGTGTGTGTGTGTGTGTGTGTGTGTGTGTGTGTGTGTGTGTGTGTGTGTGTGTGTGTGTGTTTTTGTGTGTGTGTGTGTGTGTGGTGTGTGTGTGTGTGTATGGAGAGGCTCAGGTGAGAGGAGTTATAAGAGAATGAGGCAGTTGGAAATTATAATCCAGCAGCGAACAACAGAGAAAACATCTCTGCTCACACTGAAGAAAAACAGAAGGCTTTCAAGCTTAAAGGGATAGTTCAAATTATTTGTGCGCTTGTATGAGGTGCTTATCCATAGTCAGTGTTTCACCTACAGTAGATGGTGGTTGACACGCCTCCAATTTGGAGAAGCAGCCGGACTACCAGTGTCAGCAGCAACACATAATCTAAATCAGTTTAAGTGTACACTATATTTAGAATATTTTCACCACTTTACCTTGCTGTTAGACAGACTTTTCTGACAGGAAACCACTGGTATATAAGACAAATATCACTCTCTACAAACCAACCAAACTCCATTCACAAAATCAGTGATTTTACCTCACAGAACATGGGAGTTGCTGCTCTACTGCTGCCTTGATCTGTTAGCTTGTTTGTGTTATTGTGTGACTTCAGCATTTTAAAGGATTAATTTGCATTCTCCAATGTCACACAACAACACAAACAAACTAAAAGACTGAGGCAGTGGTAGTTCAGCAGCTCCTATGTTCTATGAGGTAAAATAACTGATTTTGCCAAAAGAATCTGGTTGAGTAAATAAATAAATAGAGAAAATATTCTTAATATAGCGTACACTTAAACTGATATTGATTTCTTTTAAAGCGGGCCTTTTTTAGGTATATAAAATAAGTTTTGCTGCTGATTATCCAAACTGGGGGCATGCTGACCACCATCTACTGTAAGTAATACACTGACTGTGGACAAGTACCTCATACAACCACACTTTAAATAATCTGAACTATGCCTTTAAACAAAGCTATTAATAAAACTTTAATATCTATTTGACAAATTGCAGGTGAGAAATAACAAACATGAGTACTGACCAATCAAACTGAATGATGCTGGGAGAGAAACATGCCATAACCCCTGATGCGTATCATTATCTAGTCATTGAGAGAAGCACAACATGTAATCAACCCTAACCCTAAATCATGTCAAACACTGCATGAGAACAATTCATTTGACTTTGAAATGTTTTAATGAGTGGTACAAACAGAGCTGCAGAGGCAGCTCAGAGTAGGATGTATGCCAGTTAAAGCTCATACAGTACATAGATGGCCATCATGTCCCTGTTGGTTAGATTGTGACAGCTGCTCCTCTTTGTTGATGCAGTTTGTTCGTTGTACAGTATGCTGTCATGACTCATGCCACTTTGAAACTTTGTGTTATCAAAGAACTGATTGCCAGGCTTCTATAAGAGCTGACAGAAAATAATTGGCTTTTAATCAGAGCCCACATCTCGGATTTGTTCAGTGATTCATATACTGTAGGTCTGCCACTGTGCTCATTGATGGCTGCGGAAACAATTGACCACTCAGATAATTTTAGAATGGGGAAGTCATCTTCCTTCATAGCCAGCTGGCTAGCTGGCTACATGCACAATAATGTTGATAAATGTCGATGAAAGCAATGTAGTTTACAGGTCGTTGTAAGTTGACTTTTAGAAATAACAACTGTAAAAAGGTTTAGTCATATTACATTAACTGTTCCTAGCAACTGCTATCTCAAGTGTTTTGTCAAAATTACTGAAAAGGACATCAGCATGATGAATATTTCAATTGGCAATAATTCAAAGTGAAATAAATATTAGTTTTTCTGAATGAAGTCAAACACAACAGCAACTCAAGTCTGATTACCAGGCAAAATACACCCACCTTTGAGACTGTTTGTTAAGGTGATGAGGGTTAGCTCAAAAAAAACATCTCTCAGTTGTGGTTCATTTTTCCTGAGTACCAGGTATTTACGATCTCTGAATGCCATCAACAGTTGGCATTCAAAAAGTGGTTGGCAGTAGTTGTGGTAGTGACAGGTATGCAATAAGCAGTGGGCAATTTGAGGGGCTTGCAATCCACCCTTGTTAGCAAAATGAGAAAAATGCTTCCCCCTTGTTAACCTCCACACCCCCCTCTTCATAGCAGAGAGAGTGCAGGGCAGCGTGTTTGCTCAGTTGAATATGTTAGTCTAGTCTGCCGGGCTCACTGATCCTTCATCTGACTGAGGTATGTCACAGTAAGAATCTCTGGCCCCGACCATGACTCTGAACTATCAGCAGTCAAACTGCTGGGTGCTGATAAATCCATGGAGCTGTCCGTGGTGCTGAAGGAGCAGACAGATCTGTAATTGGTACCTTTTTCTCTGAGTTACTGGTGTAAACAGCTATATTGATTCAAAGTGGGAAAACATGGGTGAACACTGAATGATCTGGGTTTAGACTGATTTTGTTAATATGTCAAGGGAGTGTGTTCAAGCTAATACAGGCTAACCTTCCTTTGTACTTTGTAGGTAAAAGGTTGACAATGATGTGAAGCACCACATGGGACACTTTGACTTTCTCAGTATATAAATGAAACAACCATCTTTCTCTGACTTTAACTTAGTCTTCTGGTTGCCCAAGAAAGGAACCCTGGTCTTTGGTGTCAAAGTTCAAAGGATTAGAAACTATTTTGCCAGTGAACATCATCCAGGTAATAGCGTGGAATATTTTGAAGGGTTCGACAGAGTTGCTGCTGTGATTTATCAAAAGGAACAATAGTGGTTTGTACAAAGTGTAGTTTGAAGAAAAATAATGGAACAAAATTTCATCTGTTCAATTTCATGCAGCCACAGAGCCAGTCAAGTCTCATTTCACAGGTATATTTTATGTCATTTCCAGTTGACTCTGGCAGTACCACATGCTGTGGTCAAACAGTATGCTTGTGGAATAAGCTGCAGCTGCTCAAACATGTATTTACTTTTTGCTCAGTTGACCTCCTGACCTTCACACATTTACTTTTCACAACATCAATATCAAACTATTTTCTGTGCTTTGTGTTTCTTTGACACCGGCCTATTTTCCTGCACACATCACATGTGAGTTTAAGATTCTGTGTTGCTTTCATAACATTTAGAGTTCAGGTTAAGTGCGAGCCGACAGATTCAGATGAGTTTCCATTAGTGTGCGACTGTTCGAACATGTGCAGGCTGTATGGCTGCTGCTGTTATACAAACACACGCAATTGTTACGACACTATACAGTAGGTAGAACATTTCTCTGGGGCTGCGACCCACTTTATGACCTGACTGCTGCATTTTAAAACATAGAATACACACAGGAGCGCCAATTATCCTGATGATGGCCTGACATGATGTAATCACAGTGTGGAGAGCAGTCTGCTATGTGAACTCATCAGTGTTCATACAATCAGCACAGTAGCAGGTGCAATCTGCACTATAACATCAGAAGACACAGCCTCAGAAATAATCATTTTCACTTAAAGGGACAATTCACCCCAAAGTGTTATTTATCCATCTGGATACTTTTGGTGTGAGTTGAAGGGTTTTGGGGATATCAGCTGTAGAGATGTCTGCCTCTCTTTAATATAATGGAACTAGATGGCACTTCTGGTGCTCAAAGTTCCAAAAACTACATGTGAAAAACTGAACAACAGTGTCTCTTTCCAGAAATCTAACTAAAAATAATCCACAGACCTTGTGAGCAATTTCATGAAGGAACTGCTTTTTTTCTTTCTTTCTTTCCAGAATATAGTTTCTGCATGAAACTGCTCTCAGTAAGGTCTGTGGATTATCTTGAATAACCACATCATGATTTTTGGATAGAGATGCTGGTTTTGAATTTTTCAAATGGTGGTTTGTGCGCCACAAGCTGAGTGCCATTTAGTCCCATTATATTAGAGAGAAGGCAGACATCTCTACAGCTGATATCTCCAGAACTCTGCAAATCACACCAAAACTATCTAGATGGATAAACAGTACTACAGGCCAGGAGAAAAATATGTATTTTTGATTTGGGGTAAACAGTCCCTTTAAGTCTTATGACTAACTAACTAATGGCTTTATTGATGGTTAATAAATCATGAATCTCTTATGTCTCACTGATTAGTTATAAGTCAACAAGAAAAAAATATTTGAATTTCAAATTGTGAATAATTCTGTTGGCTGGTGTTTCTGTCTGCAGTTGAGTGTTGATAAGTTAGTAATAAATGTATTTTGATGGAAATGTAAAACCCAATTCTTGACATTATTACCTGTAAAAATTTGTAAAACCAGACTGTGCATTCCTTACGTCTGCATCATGTTTATGTTCTAAACTGCCACTTGAGCTTTGGTGAAGATGGCTGAGGGACCGGCACCCCCTTGGCTTAAAACCTGACATGAAGCATTTTTACTTCTATGAAAGTGAAGTGAAAAGAGACCGAGCCAAAGCTGCACTACATGCAAGTTGTGTCTAACTAAACTGATTACAAATCATTGCAAACACACTATGCTTTATAAGCAGCAAATACTTGCACAATGAGAAAAAATAAATCATTTATAGAATTGTAATTCTGATGCATCAAGATGCATTGATAATTGTTTTATAATCGCACCATGAGAATTTAGTGGTCAAATGATCTGACCGGTAAAAAGGACTTTTCATAACTTGGCAGCCCAAAGGCTGTTGTTATTTAAGGCTTTTAGCTGATCTATACAGCATCATGAGGAATATGTGCCTTCACTGAAAGTGGTATTTGGGTTTTGTACAACCCAAACCACATGACTCATTTACTCATTCATGCAGACTGCTGTTAGTACAGATGCATTTAATAAGTTATTGCTGAACACTGAAAGGATGCTGCTGACTGAATGAATGTTGAAATTAGCGTCTTATTGCTTTGTGTGGTGTGGATCTGTGGTGTTAGTAAGTTGAATTCCTGTTACAGCACATGCTCTCTCGTGACAAATGCAACCAATTCTGATTCCAATCAACATGCGATGGGGTGAATGATGGGGAGAACTGAGACAATACTGAGAATGAGTTGTAGCTCATGAATAGTTAGTTAGTTACTCACCATACTGTCGTAGTGAATCAGCTCCAGCTCATAGTCCGGCAGTATGTCCGTCCTCTTATTCACCAGGTCCAGAGCCATCTGAGCGGAGGGGAGGCAGGCTTGTCCACCGGGCCAGCCTCCACTCATGGGGAACAGGGCTCCGATGTAGAGCTTCTTCTTGCCTAGAGCCGGGCAGGAGCAGGAGAGGAGGACAGTGAGGGTCAGGGTCAGAGAGTAGCGGAGGACGGACCTGTGGAGGAGGAGGCCTGGGCAGAGCCGAACCATAGCTGCTGGATGCTGGAGGCTCGGCGGGTCGAAGAGGTCAGTTAGTCCTCCGGTACTGTTCAACCTGAGTGTGTGGCGTGCTGTGTGTGGGTCAGGAGCTTTGAATTCCCATGAGCGGCAGATGGGAGCACATTTAAAGTATTAATTTAGATGGAAAGCACACATTTAATCTGACTGCTTTTCTTTTTGTTGCAAAAATTACCAGCTGACAAACAAACGCAATTATTATAAAACAATTCAGCTGCTGTGATCTCCTGCTCGTCTCCTGTGGAAATGATGATCATCTACTGTGTCATGTTTGAGATAAACTTCATAAACCCTGAAAATCAACTGCGTGCTGGTAAAAAGAGCCTCAGATTATTCAATGCAATCAATAAAGAGCAGAGAAGAAGTGAAGTGATGAACAGAGACAGTTCATTGGCTGGACCTGCCGTTTTCTAGCTGAACTTGAATATTGAGTTGAGATTTGTGATTTAGTCCCCTGTCCAAGGTGCTGAAACTAAAGTCGCGGAAGCTCCGTAATGTTCAGCCTGAGCCAGCCACAGATAATAGATGGTAATAACGCCTTATGAACTATTAACAAAAATCCACACTGGGCTCATGAGGAACACGGAGAGATTTAGTCTGTCCTCTTGTCATCTGTCCTTCCTCATCTATACGCCTACACACAACACACATGGAAACACCGCAATACACGAGAAATGTAGGCTTTGTTTTCAATAATCCAGTGCAGTCTAATGCAGAGCAGTCAGTTTGAATTCAGGTTGATCCCAGGATGAAGAAGTCGCCACAGTGCTGCTGGAATGCGGTGAGCTCTTCAGGAGGAGAGAAGAGAAAATGACGGTAGCAGTGCTGAGCTCTGTGCTGCTCTGTGTGTTAGATTGTGTCTGACTGCAGCAGCAGCAGCGTGTGAGAGAGAGAAGGAGGAGGAGGAGGCGGAGGAGGAGGCAGAGGGAGGAGGAGGAGGGCCGCTCACTCTCTCCGTTTCACAAACCACTTTGAATTTGCAATCCCTTAACACAGCTCCGCTCATTTATCTTTCCTCCTCCCGCCGTCCCCTCCCCTCCTCTGACAACAAGCCTCCCTCACCCTCCACCATCCCCCCTCCCCTCCCTCTGTCTTTACATCCTCCACTGCACTGCCAGCCTACACGGACTAATGTTAAGGGAACTTCACCTTCAGCCACTCCACACACGTCCCTGAAAACTCCAAACTGTTCCTGAGTTCTTGTAATATTCTGTTGTCCTTTCATGTTCTCAGTTTCATTACAATTACAGTTCTTCTGTATAAACTGGATTTTGCCAGCATGGAAAAGTCTGTTATGAGAAGCTAAAACTGTCCACTGAAACTCATTCATTCATTTCAGTTCAATCATTCAGGGGCCAGGGCCAGATTAACACACTAGGTGGCCACAAGGAAAAAATTTCCCTGGGGGCCCCATTGATCCACCTGGTTCATCTTAATCCCCATGCACTGTGAACACAACTGTGATCTTTAAAGAGACTTAGAGATAACCAGTATTGCCTCTTACACATACAGTTACATTTTTAAGAAACAGACCACGCTGCTGTACAATAAGCTCAGAGGTTTAGCTGCTATCTTACAGTGAAGAGGTGCAAAGAGGCACACAGCACAGCACAGATGCCATTGCTACTTTCTGATCAACGCTGATTTTATTTTCACACCCATGCTGTGTAGGTAGCAAATGAATTTCCTACCATCTGAGTGCCCATGAGCATGTTGGTCTCAAAAAGAGGTGCGGTCAGGCACACTGTTGCCACATTACTATCCTGAGAGAGCAGAAAGCGATTGCACCACTGACCAACAAAAACCTGGTCTTCTAATAGTAACATGCCCACACTGGCAGCTTCACAGTTAGGGCTGGGCAGTGTATTGATATTTTATCATATGTGATATGAAACTAGATAGATTTTGGATATGGTTATATCATGATATGGAAAAAGGGATGACTTTTTCTGTAGAATTTTCAGCATCATTACATCATCATACAGTCCATCATCCATACTCCAGAATTTTGGGGGGCTTATTTTCGGATTATTGCAGCCTAAAATGCCTGATTTCATGATAGCTTTTCTAAATATTTGTGATGTATGTGTGATGCTTTTTTGCAATGACACTGCAGGACCAAGAGAAAGTTGCAACAGAAAGATTTTTTTGTAAAATTCATTAAACATCAAAGGCACCTTGTTCTAGGGAGAACAAAACCACACCCTGCCCTGAGTGTCCTCTCTAACCTTACCAAAAAGGCTCAGAATTACAAAAATTATAAAAAAAAACTACTAAGAAGAGCACCTGAGGTATTCCACAAAGAAGCGCACAAACCATTTATGTCAATGACAACAACAAATGTCTTCTTTTCAGTTCCCATGACAAAATAAAAAATAACATTTTCATATTCTTATCTTAAATTTCTCTTACTTTTCTGTGTGAAGGGCTTTTACGAACACGCCATGTCAGATTCAACAAACACTCCTAACTTCAGGAAACCATGTAAATTATCCAAGTGTGTATCTGTCTGCTTGTGTACAAGACTTGAAAATTAGCACAATTAACACCCCAATAATATCATATATGGCTGCACTTCCTGCCCCATATGTCAGGAAGTGTTCATTCATGAAAATGGCATCAAAGAGAAAAAAGAAGAACTTTAGGAGTTTGGAGTTTAACGTTCTGCTTTCAGAGATCCATAAAAGAAAATCTGTCATTTTAACAGTGTCAACAGTAGAATTAAAAGCGCTACTAAAGCAAATAAACAGGAAAAGTGAGTCCTTTTAATGCCATGTTACCTGAGGGTCAGACTGTCACTGAAATAAAGAAGAAGTGTCTCAATATGAAAATGACTTCAGACAAAAAAAAAAGGCTTGTCACAGCCACAGTAAGGGGTGATCGATGACTGCAGCGAGAGGAGAGGGTTAAAGGGAAGTTTTCATCACAGAGATGAAAGATAAGTGAGGATGTTCACCTGGACAGAGACTTCATAAACCTGCATGTCCAGATATACAGCCAATACACCTGACAGCAGGTAATAGTAGATCACTGAATGAATGATCAGAGGCTTTATATGTAAATTTACGATTATATTATAATTTGAAATGTAGTCAAACAGGATAATGTTGACAAAAAGAAAACACGGGAAACGTGGTGACCATGAGATCGTTAACATGAACAGGAAAATGAATTCAGCTAAAAAGAGTTTTCATCTGCTCCTGGCAGGATAGTTAAGCTGCTGTTTTCATATCCAGACAATGTTTTATTGGTGAAAACTCTACAGGATCCCCAACTTTCTGTGTTTACAGAGGCTGAAGATTGTGCATGTGATTGGCAATATGGGTCACAGCTTACTCACCTTTAATTTATAGTGATGTATTCTTTGTGATTCCACTCTGTGCCCAGGTGCACCACAGGTGCGCCAGGGAGCGTGGCTGTTTTTGGCACGCTCCAGAGGCACAGTGCATTTGACTGCGATCTAGCTGTGCTGCTGGGTGTATGAAAAGAGAGCTACTGATGTGCTCTCATGCATCTCTTGTACTATCCCACTATTGACTTGTGGAGGTAAAAATACAAAAACAAACGTACTGCACAGAGAAAATCTGTTTGGAGAATTGGATTCCGAGGACAGACAGGATGAGAATCTACACTATCTGATGTTGTCTTGAAGAAAACACCATGTTAAATGATAGGCCAGCTGCAGTGAAAACAGGAAAGGGGGAGAAAATGTGGGGGGATGACATGCAGCAAAGGGCCGTTGGCAGGAGTTGAACCCTCGGCTGCTGCAGAGGACTAACAGCCTCAGGACATGGGGCAAACTCTTTACCAACTGAGCTACCAGGCCAACAAACCTATACATGAATATGTTTAAGATTTTCTTCTCAGCAGATGAAGTTGTTGCAGGTTTAAATATTCTTGATGATTTGGATCATATTGTTTATGCTGCTGTAATATTATTGCCCACAAGCTTTAGCCGCAACTATATGTGACGCTACATCTTTTAGTTGTATATTCTAACATTAATACACACACACACAGAAACTGATGTGGGTGCATGTCCACACATGCACATATCCATATTTGTTCATGACTCACCTGAACCACTGGCTGATTTTGGCTCATCACAGATCTGTTGATGCTAGTTGTTCTAGATATTTGGTGCCACTGGCAAACTCTGCTTGATTTGTTCACAGCTGGAACCAAAAAAGCAGGGTAGTGTCATATTCTGCAGGTAACTGTGCAATGCCATGTGTTGATGATGCATCCTTGATCACAACTGTTCTCCTTAGTCAGAGGACTAAGGAGACTTTGGGTAAAGTATTTTTATTTACTATTAGTTGTAGTAGTAGTGGTATCAGTATTTTTCACGTTAGAATCATTAGTACCTCTATTAGTCATGTTACTAAAGATTACTACTACTACCACATGTTTTCATTCCCAAGTCACCAAATAACAACATGTTGCCACTGCCCCATGGCAACTCATACAGATGCACGGTACCCATTAGTGGCTGAAAGAGACTCACTGTCACTGACTAGGGTGTCAAGCATCTTCAGTGTAATCTGTGGCTGTACGAGATGCACTGGTGTAATATAAAGAGGGAGCAGTCTGCATCTGGAGGAGGTGGGGTGGATGATTGGCTCAACCACCATCTTCAGAACCACCTTCAGAACACCAGGCCCAAGGTAATAACCTGCAATAACATCCTGCACAAGCTAGTTAACTCTAAGTTGGGTGCAGATCCATCAACAGTACATGCAACTGCCATGACGCTGTGTTTCTCCACAGTCGAGTATGCCCCGATCCAGCCTCCAGCAGCCGATCATGTCACACCGAAATGGCCAACACAGCTCTGAATGACACTTGCTGTACTGTCATAGGATTCAATAAGACAACACCTGTCATGTGCATCTATGCCTACGACACACTGGATTCCTATGTACTTTCTCCTTTTGATGTATGGCCAAAAAGATAAAATCTGCGACATTTCTATTGGTCATGACCTTGGGTGGACAACC
This sequence comes from Lutjanus erythropterus, assembly GCF_056507025.1. Lineage (NCBI taxonomy): Eukaryota > Metazoa > Chordata > Actinopteri > Lutjaniformes > Lutjanidae > Lutjanus > Lutjanus erythropterus. The sequence continues at coordinate 1,870,550 of NC_139332.1, read as the reverse complement.
TGGAAGTCTTCAAACTGGAGGAGGTGCAAAACACTGATGAAAGCCTGTCACTAAACAACAGAAGACACAAACAGCTGTGGATCAGTGCAGACCATGCCATGACCATGACCTGGAAAGAAGAGACCCAGGAGACCATGGTTTGTCTCCTGTGTGAAACCAAAAGTTATTAAAGGTTGTAAGGTCCATGATGTTACATGCATCATGTGGCTTGTGTCATGTGACTTTCAAGTTACTATAGTGATGTCACATCATGTAATGTATGTAACGCGACAGACTTATTGTAATCCCAAACATGGTTTTGTTTCTTAAATCTACCCAAACTGTGACCATTTCCGAACATTAAACACTTGTTTATCTCTTTTCCCGCCATTGCAAAAAATATCTTGTCAATTGCTTTCCTCATTGCAAGGCGTGATGCATCATCTGACAAAAAGCTGTCACTCAAAGAAGAAGACGACCAGTGGAATTTAGCAGTAGCAGAAGAAGAAGAAGGTGTTTTTGAGCATGAAAACATTGGTGCTCAACACCAGATCCGCCCACACTGCAGTCATCGGACCTCCACAGCAGTCTGGGAACAACAAGGCTGCTCACACTGCAGCATCTGGGACTCACGCCACAGCCAGGGCTGAGAGCGCGGTGATGCCGGCACTGAGCCCGGCATAGAGTGGGACTGCTCATGCTGCAGTCCCCGAGCCTCCACAGCAGCCAGGGCACAGTGAGACTGCTCACACTGCAGCCCCAGGGTCTCGCACCGCAGCCAGGTCAGAGAGCACTCCAGCCTCCGGGCCTCTTCGACAGTGTTTCTGGCAGGGGGTGGGACACACACACACAGCTGACATTAGCCACACTGATGACAGTGATGTCACACACGTAAGATGAAGTAATTTAAAAAAAAGAAAATGAAAACATGAGGTCAATATTGTGCTTAAAAAAGTCTCTTTCACAAAAATGCTGTTTTCTGTTTTTTGTCTGACATTCATGGACCTGAATATTCTGTGGATGTTGAAAAATCAGTGTCAGTGTCAAAAATGTTGGCACTGGCTGGCAACTTTATTAAAAACACTGGCAGAGAAAGAGTTAAAAGGCATTAAGGTCTGGTAGCGCAGTAAATGGTACCTTTTTTTACGTGACAGAAGGGCAGTGACAAAGTAACGTTGGTACTTGACAGGATGGGATGAGAATGGGTTGGACGCTCACAGCATCTTCTAACACCTCAAATGGGTTAATGTTGGAGTGAGTGGACAGTCTGGTGCACCTCATACAGATGATCAAAGGTACCTTGTTCAGCCAATGAGGTGTAACAAAATGCCTGACAAAACATCTGTATTTGATGAGTGGGGTTGAGAACTGGTTGGTTACTATCAGTGCTAATATATAGCATAAGCAATATATAGCCTTTTAAATTATATTTCTTTTGTATTGCTCCTATAATTTCATATTTCCTCTTATTTATATCCCTTGTTTACATACTCATTATTTATTGCTTTTTTATTGATGCTCTTTCTATTTTGCTATCCACTTTACTTCTGTAACACTGTGAACTTCTCTGTTGTCGGACTAATAAAGGAATATCTTATCTTATATATAATCATTATTTTGTCACTACTAATTCCAAGGTCAAGAATGAATATCAACATGTTCTGATAGGCTGTAAAGGTGAAAACTAACACTCAGGTCTGACTGGGACCTTTGCTGGGTTTCTTCACCCGTCTCCTTTGCTGTGTCTCTACTCAGTTTTCAAATGAAGACAAAATCCCCCAACAACCCGCCCCCTAAAAAAAGAAGAAAGAGGCTTTGAGTTTAAATATACTATAATATATAGTATTTACTATTTATTAATATTTCACATATGCTAGTATTCTATTTGAAAAATATATTTAAGATGTGAGATTTCAATTCTCAAATGAAAAGGTGATAAACAGAAGGTAACAAGGTAATGTTTACATTCATGTGTTATAGTCATGTTGGCACAAATCTCTGCTTTAAAAAAAAAATAGAATCTATTCATCTCCTTCATTGTTGTCTTCCTCATATGATAAGCCAATACAATCTTTTAATTTAGCAAACCACATTTCAGAGATCTCATTGAGCCATAATGAATCATGTTCTGCCTCTCCCCCACACACTCCTACATTTACACTTTTCTTCATTACTGTCTCCTCCTGAGAGTGGTGATGCCTTCCATTTTGTCCCTGTGTGTGTGTGTGTGTGTGTGTGCGTGTGTGTGTGCTGAGAGTATCTTTAATAATGTATCAGCACAGCGATGGGCTGACACCGATCCTTCTCTCTTCTTTCTCATTATTTTCTTCATTCTTTCCTCTCATTTCCAGTGGCCACAGAGCCTCTGCTGTTCTGTCCTTCTATCTGCTGCTGCAGCATGATGTCTATCTCTCTCTGCTCCATCCCATTTCTGTTTCCAGGCACAGCTCTCTACCTGACCGGCTCTCATTTTCGCGGGTGGGTTGATATGTATCTCTCTGTGCCTCCTCCTATCTGTTTGGCCATCTCTCTGGGATTATCCATGCTGTTAGAGAAGAGAGGCATGTATAGCTCTCACACCCCTGAGTTCCAGCTCATTTCTATCAACAAACTGTGCTGTCATTTACTGTCAGAGCACACAGCTCTGCACACACAACTTGTTAAACCCGTTTCCATGGACATGAAACTAGAAGAAGACACAGTGCTATTATGCCTCCTGATCCATTTGGAGTGTTTTCCCCCTCAATAAATTTGAGTAACACTTTGAGTAGAGCTGATAAGTGATTCCCTGGCTTTATAAATAATAGGCTAATTTTGTAAAATGGAACACTCATGATGAAGTGGGTAAAAGCAGAGCTGGTGGTGTTCAATGAATATAATTAAAGAGCTTAGGATAGTTCACTCCCCTAATCCTGCTCCACTTCTTCATGCATGAGTCAAGGTCATTTATGTGCTATAAACTACAGATGATGTGCTGAAGATTGGAGCATGGTCACAATCAGGGTCTAATGAACCTGTTAAAACTGAGCTTTGAGCCTCTATTTAGTCCCACTCTGGTCAGCTCAACATATTTGCTGGAACACTACTCTGCCCCAGGTTTGCTAGATGTCAGTTAGCTTGTAAAACACTGATCAGCCACAACATTAAAACCACCTGCCAAATATGTCTAAGTCTGCCTCGTGCCCCCAAAACAGCTCTGATATGATGAGGCATGGACTCAACTCGACTGTCCTGTCCTATCTGGCACCAAGATGTTAGCAGCAGATCCTTTCAGTCGGAGGTCAGCAACCTTTAATATCACAAGAGGCATTTTTAAAAGAAATCTGTTAATGTTGGAACTATTAAATTCTCTGTTTTCCTCTCAGACTTTTCTCCTTTGATTTTGCATAGCCTAGAGAGACTCAAACTGACCAGAACTTCAAAACCAGCCCACTGGGAGCCCGAATATGGTTACTTCAAGTTTAAACAGCCATTCTGAATTTGGAAAATGTCAGAAATGAATTTCTACATCTTCTCATAAAACTCTGTATATTGAACGGGTCTGGATCAAAGACTTTGAACACATTGGGGAATGCAGCACTGGACTGGGATAACATCTGGAAACGCATAACTGACACCTCTAAAAATCCCAACCATCAGCAAATCCACCTCAACTTCCTACATCAACCCCCAAGAAAAGTTTCTCAATGAAACTTATTTCATCACCAGTATGCACTCTGTGTACACAAGGGCATGCTGACTCTTTTATGCACAAGTTTTGGGCTAGTAAGGATGTGTCTATATTCTGGAAAGAGGTCTGCTCCTTAATGTCTAAGATTGTTGATTGTGAAGTGTCATGCATCCCCATTGTTTTGCTCACATACCCTGACAAAATGTCACTAGTTCAGTTTTTATGCAGATGTTGTCAACATGGAACTTTCAGAGGCAAGGATCCATTGTGCTTAAGAAGAAATCATGTCGTCCTGGACATCTCATCTCATTTAACTTAATTGAATTATATATTTCATTTGTATTTTGTTTTTAGTGGTATTTTGTGAGACATTCTGTGTTTGTCAGAGTGCAATTTCTGCAATTTTGGATTATTTTTACATATTTTTCTTTTTCTTTTCTTCTTTTGTTTCTTTGTTTGTTTTCAATTTATATATTAACATTATGTTCATCATTATTATAAATTATATTTCTATTTGTCATGCATAATGGGATCTTCAATATTTGATCACAAAACAGGGGAAAATGTCAGCAATGAATACAGTATTCTCAATAACCCACTCATATAAACCGCTCAAATATTTTCTAAATCAGCCAAGCAGGTGCTAAAATATTGATCATGCTAATTATTGCTAATTATGCAAATTTTCCGATTCCAATTGACTGATACTTTACATTTCTGACATGAAACTGTGGGGTACTCAACATTTCCGGGGCACATAATAGAGCTCTAGACCAGCAAATAGACATTTGTATGTAAATGTAATATCCAGAAGAAAGGTTTGCATGATTTGGTAAAATAACAGGAGCCACCTCACGCTTTCCCCCTATTGTGGCTTCCCTTTTTTCTACTTTACCAAATTTGTAATTAATCAAATTACAGCAGTCATTGCCCCACAAACAACCTGCAGGTCAGAGCACTTTGCTCATTTGGTAATCCAGTCTTGTTATACGTTCAGTTGATAGTCTTTTTTACCTCCTGATTAGTGTATCACTAACAAATACTGATCACTTGCATGAATCTTCCTGCTCCGCAAATTAACTCTAGTGACATTTTGAAGAATGTTAAGGTATAAAATAAATAAATAAATAAATAAATAAATAAATAAATAAAAGAAACTGTATCAAGCCCAGTTTTGTAAAGTAGAACACTAGATCAAACAGAGAGCTGCTGTGATGTTCATCTTCTCCCTCTCTCTCTGTTATTCCTTTGTTTGCCTCTTCCTCTGCCTCCCTTTTCTCCTCTCTGTCTGTATTTCTCCCATCTACCCTCTCTAACCAAGTTTTACATTTCTATATTTGCCGAGGCACTAAAGGCCTGCGGGGTAGCTTCCAAACAATATCACATGTGACATGTTACCATTACTTGCGCTGCTGCAGTGCTCCAGATTCTTTTCAGTGCAGCTGCATATAGCTACGTTCTAAACTATGTGCTATTACATGCACAGTATGTATGCATGACAGCACTCAGGACAGCTGAAATCCATCTGAAACTCACAAGAGACCAGCTGGATGTGAGTCAAGACCAGGTCCAAAGACAGCTGAGTCCAGACTAGCATAGCCAGGTTACTACTTGGGGGCCCTCAGGACAAAAATGAGCTCTGGGCCCCTGCTGTTGCCCTTCCCCCAATAACACCATATCATCTCTTTCTAGTATATATGTCTTCTGTGAACACAGGTGGGGATCGTACTGAAACCCAGTATTAACAGGCCCTGGGGCTAAATTATCAAAGCCTGGAGTATCGATCAGCTCTGACGTGGCGGGTCTTTTATCGGTACTTTTCAACACTCTGGTGCAATGTATTGTGTAATGTATTATCACACTGTAGCTTCTCCCCTGCTCTGTGTCAAACTAAATTCACACATAAAGACAGAAGTGAATGAACAGCAAAGCAGAGATACACATGGTGAAGTGAACCAGGTGAAGTCAACTCCAAGATTAGTTGTTACAAGAATGCTTGTTATTGTCAGTAAGTGCAACAAAACCCCTGACTAAAAAACTAACACTTCATCAATGCAGATGTTCAACAAGCACAAACATGCAGACATATAACATAAACAATATTTTAACTCTTTCCCCACCAGTGTTCTTCAAAAACAGTTACCAGTGCCAGCAATTTGGATAAAATTCACTGATCTTGCAACACACAGAATATTCGTTATATGAATATGTTAAATGGAATACATCATAAGAAAGAACAGATCTTCTAGTTTCAGACACAAAAAATGTTTTGTTCGAGCTTCATTCATTCTTTTTTATAAGCACTTGAACATTGGTTGCATCAAAAAATCCACTTTTCAGACAAAAAACTGAGAAAATAGTGTTAGTTTTTTTTTTTTTTTTTTTTTATCACTTCATGTTACATGTGTGACATCACTGTCACCAGTGTGGCAAATGTTAGCTGTATGTGTGCCACACGCCCTGCTCGAAACACTGGCCAAGAGGCCCGGGGGCTGGAGTGTTCTCTGTCCTGGCTACGGCGTGAGTCCCAGAGACTGCGGTGTGAGCAGCCTCGCTGTGCCCCGGGTGCTGTAAAGGTCTGAAGACTGCAGCACGAGCAGCCCCACTCTGTGTTGGGGCTCTGTGGCCAGATGGCAGTGCTCTCTGACCCGTGGATCTGCAACTGAACATCATCATCATCATCTTCTGCTGTTCAATTCCGGCAGTTCTCTTCTTCCTTGAGTGACAACGTTTTGTCAGATGATCCATCACTGTGAAAGCAGCAATTGAAGGACTATCTCATCAGTTGCGTCTTAAATAACAAGATATCTCATTAATGGTGGGGAAAGAGTTAATCTGATCTGTGTGCCATCCCTCATCCACCAGCACAGCGGCGGTTTTACACAAGCACAGCACATTAGCCCAGCTAATATCCAACTGTTATCACTGTAACAAAATACTACAAAACTTTGCCTATGCTCATGTTCACGGCTTCCAGGGCTTGGTTCCCTGTCAATGCACCAAACAACAAGAAATCTGAGCGTTTAGTTGCCAGACTAAAGGTAAAGTGTGTGGGCCCACCTGCTACCTCTGTGCTCCAGCACCAAAGCCCATCACCTGGCCTGCTCACTTTTCTTAGTTGCTCCATTGACAGTTCATGAAGACATCAAACATGCAGACAATGACTTGAAACTTCTCATGGAAAAACTTAGGGAAACTTGACAGTCCTCTCGTCACAGCACTCAATCTTTTGGGTCTCACGCCTGCTCCTCATCATCTCACTTTATTAGTCTGGCACACCCCTTTCAATCTGACACCTGCTGTCTGATTGGTAAGCCTACCACCTAGCCTGACAGCCATGCAGGACAGAAGGCCAGCAGGGAGACTCTGTGCTCTAACATTACAATATACCTATAACAAAAGCTGTCTGTCTTGTTAGAAAAAAAAAAGGGAAGCACAGAAGTCGGATGAGATCTATGAACCTGCCAAGCAGGAGAGCCAAGAGGATTCCTCCATCGACCTAGTAGATACAGTTTTTGCTCAGTTGGAAGATTTTCCTGAGAGGAACAGAGGGGCATGAAATACAAATGGCTGCTGATGTGTCAGAACCCAAGGAGAACATGGGAGTTTTTGTTAACTCAGCTGAGGAGAACAGAGTCCACGACGATGAACTGAAAGCAATGCGATAACGGCTACGATAGGACCTGAGTCATTACCTCTTAACCCTCAGGCACAGAAAGATCCTTTGCTGAGCTATGCGTTGAAAAGGGCAACTGGTGTTAGGGAGGCAAAAGATGTGCCTATAGGTTAGTTCGTTGGAGACAAGATTCTCTTTCATTAGTGAAGGAGAAGCAGACAGTGTACGAGCAGGTGCAGAAGTCAATAGTTGCACCATTGCAATCACTGACTGATGAACAAAATTGACTGAGTAGGGCCTCTGTTGCTTCAAGCTAAATAAATTAATGAATACCTACTTACCATCTTGGATGTAGCTGCAAGATATCTGGAAGCTATCCGACTGGAAAGTTATAGACAATATTATAGGCAAAGACCATAGCTCTTCTCCTGAGCGGTGGGCACCTACCATCTGGTCAGATAGAGGTTCTAATTTCACACTGAAACTCTATCAGCAAGTCATGGCTAAGTGAAAACTGCAACAGATAGTTATCGGAATACCATCTATCCACAGTCACAGGGAGCTATAGAACATTTTCATAGCAAGCAAAAGACCATAAGAACATTTGGAATGGGAATGGGACATGGCAATTCTATTCTTATTTGCAGTTCATGATGCCCTCACTGAGTCTCTGCATTTCTGCCCTTTGGAACTCAACTTTCATCCTGATGTGAAAGGCCCGTTGCACCTGTTTAAGGAACAAGTAATTACACCAGTGTCACCAAAATATGTTGTACAGTATGTCTCTTCTTTTAGAGACAAACTGCTATCAGCCTGTGAGGGCACAGAGAAGAACCTGTTGCATACCAAAGCAATAAAGCACACTTTTGATCCAGGGGATCTTCTGTTAGCATTGGTCCAAGGACCACATGATCAGCTGGGAACTGGTTGCATTGCCATGACAGTAGGGTTGGGGTTAGGGTTAGACAGTGACAGTCATATTTTAAATTTTGGCAAATCCTTGTAAACATAGCTGCTGGCTGACATAAATCAGTCCCTCCACCCTTTACCAGCAGTATCTGCAGGCAGTGAATCACATCAGCAGCAAAGGGAGAGGACAGAGGACAGGATGATGGACTGATACTGATACTGACTGACATCTGTGTTCTTAACTCTTTCTAAACCTCACTCAGTATTTTGATGTCAGGAATGACATTTATTTTACTGACATTTTAGATTTGTTTCCAGTTAGATATTATTTCTTTGCTGTTATTAACATGACTGATGCTGCTCTAGAAGCAACATTTTTTTAGTTATATTTAAAATATTAAACTGTAGTCCTGCAACAGTTGCCCACTTTTCCTAGTTGGTGATATAGGGTTAATAAATACACAACAAACAATGTACATGTCTTTCTAAATGTAAATACCATTAAATTAGGGGCTGAGGGGGTTATACATTTTAAATATACAGTATATATCAATATATTCTTCAATAAAAATAGATTCAAGGTCAAAAGTGAAATGTAAAGTTCAACTTAGGAAACATGGATGAAAAGACCTAACCTTCTTGTGATGGAAAGTATCTACAATATAAATGAGACCCCTGGACAGGAGGACTCTGCAGCAGGTGATTAAAGCTGCCAAGAACATCACTGATACCCATTTATATAGAGGAGCTGGCTTGCAGTCCAAAGGAAAGAAAAAGAAAAAGTCAATACTCACCCCAACCACAGCCTGATCACTCTGCTGCTGTCTGAGAAGAGATACAGAAGTATCTGCTGCCGTATCACCAGACCTGAGAGCAGCTTCTTTCCTCAGGCTGTGAGACTGCCCTGTTATTTAATGATAAATAAATCTATTTTGTACCATTGTCTTCTTGATTCCGACCTCTTGTGGTTGTGTAAGAGGCCATAAAGCAAAGCAAAATGGTATGGTGTTGCATATACAGTGGTAATATAGCAAGCCAAGAGACATTTTTTTTATTTGAGGCCATATGTGAATTAGTTTAATTTAAAGCAGTCGAGAATCTTATGTAGCCTTAATGCAGGTTATTGAAGTCACTGACAAACAATATCAACCTGCCCATAGGAACAGCAAATCCCTATGGATCATTTTGGAAGACAATGACAAATAACCTATTTTGCTATTTATGAGGGTTTGTTGGTAAGATATCTAAGATTTGCCAATTTGATAAATGGCAATATCTTTACACCTATTACCTGGATGTCACTCTCAGGAAAATATTCAGTATCTACCCTTCACCACATATTTATCAAGCAATGGCACTGATTCATTTCCACCCCAGTTTAACAGATTAGCTGATTTGAATCAGGTTAATGTGGTGAAATTGCAATGCATACAAAACTGGCTCTCTTTGTTTGTATTTCATGCACAGAGGAACAATCTCTCTCTGCTGTCTGTCAAAACTGAGTCCTGTCAAGGTTGGCTGCATGAGACCACATTGGCATGCAGCTTTCAGCAGAGCTCCAGAGACGAATGTCAGCCATGGTGATGACAGCACAAAAACCAAAATAAAAGATGCTGGGAGAACCGTGCTGACAGGCAGAGCACAGTGCTGCAGCATACTGGTCAGTACTGAGTTTTCAAGCCTGGTATTTGCAAATGTGAATTAATCAGGAACCTCTCAGTTCCTTTTTGATTTCCAAGGAGAGTTATCAAGCAGGTCAAAATGTCTCTGGAAGCACAGATCAGAGCAACGAAACTTGACTTACAACCAATCACTGCAAAAAAAAAAAAAGAAAAAAAAAAAAAGTAGCAGTAGTAGTAGTAGTAACAGTAGCAGTGCTTGGTCCATTTCCAAGCAACACACAAAAGGGCAAGACCAGGGCCCAAGAGATACAGAAGTATCAGCTGCTGTATCATCAGACTACTACTCCTTCCTCAGGCTGTAAGACTGCTTCATTCATGCATTCAACCTTTCTTCTAATACAGCTGGTACATGTTTCTGAAGATATTTTAGATGAATATTTGATCAGCACTGCCTAGTTTGACAGTTTGATCTGAGTTTTGTGAGCCTGAGGCATTGTCCTGGACAGACTTGTCAATTGCTTGCAATTGGATAGACCTACAGCCAAAAACATGTGACATGTGACTTTTTAAATCTAAACAGTGACGCACCTCTGTCAATCATATAAAAATTAGCTGGAACAGCTGGATGCAAGGCTGGAGAAAAACTGTCTGAATGGAAGAGGTGCCAGACATATCTGCCAGAGCAAATGAAAACATGAGCTCTGCAGATTCAGGTTTTCACAGGTCATTAGCTTATAGTCTGCTTGGGTTTTCATTGGTCAGTGGCTGGATTTTTACTGGTCAGCAGCCAGGGTTTTACTGGTCTGTGGCAGAGTTCATCTGTGGTTTGGTTTTCAATGACTAGTATCTGGGTGCTCATTGGGCAGTAGTTAACTTTCCAATGGTCATATCTGAATTTTGACTTGGCACTAGCTTAGCTTTGATGGGTCAGTAGCTGAGTTTTCTTTGGCAGGTGGCTGGGTTTACAGAAGCCTTGTTTGTTAAAGTAGTAGCCCACCAATGGAGGTAGGCCAAGGGGTTTGATTCACAGCATTGCCCAGTAGGTGTACCTTTAGTGAGGGTTGTTGTTCTACCAGTGGGCCAGGGAACTTTCACACAGGGGAGTGTATCTGAGGGGATAGTGCAAAACCTCCCACTGAAGTACGTCAATTTATAAATTAAAAGAGGTGGCTGGTAGCACGATGTGTTACAGAGGTAGCATCTGTCTTCACCTTTCCAACAACTGTTAGCAATGACAGCACTGGAGGACTCAGGGAACTCTGCATTACAAATTGGATATAATGTTTATAATGATTCTGGTTAGCTTTGTTCAGTACCCTGTCAGTGGCTTTGAACAACTTTTTAGTTGCTTTATCACTGACTAGTAATCTTATTAAAACAGATTAATTGCCAGGTCTACCCTTGACAGTAGCTAACAGGTCATAAGGAGAGTTTACATTAGCTGACTTTACACTGATCCCTGGGTTCAGAGATTCTGTCAGACATTTGCACTACTCAGGCAACTATCCCTTTGATATCTGTGTGTGTATTAGTCCTATGTGGGAAAGGTTGGTAATCATACAGCACTGCTTTATGGTAATAAATAGATTTACAAGACTTTTGCATCAGGTACTGAATTCACTGAAATACCCCCCCCCCCCCCCCAAAAAAAAAAAAAAATCTTATGTTTCTGTTAACAGTTTCTTAGAGTTTCCAGGACATTTACGGTGTTATGATATAGGTCAGTAGAGTGATTTGAAATTATTTATGATAAATATGATTTATCATAACTTCATTCAAAATCTTATTTAGGCTATATTACCAACCTCTTAACCCTGTATCAGGAGAGAGGGGCAAGTGAGCTCTGTGTTCAGGTAAGTGGAATACCTCATGCAGTTCAATCAGGCAATTGAAAAATAAAAGAGTCTGTGTGGCAGTTGTGTTTCCAAACACACTGCATAGTGGAATAAGGAGTGACCATCTTGTTTTTGGCTTACAATGGGCCTCGTGTAAGAACCACTTGAACAGATACAAGTGATTTAAGAGAACTTGTCACATTTATCAGTTTTCTCAATTTTTGAATATCGTTTCAGATACGAACACAGTTTACGAGGTCAAGACCTTGTAGAGTTGTGTGCAGTCAGTCTGCTGGTATCCAAAGTCTTTCACTCATGACTGTATATTTCATTAATTTGGAAACATTTTGAGTTTGAAAAATAAATTACACTTCATAATTATGTTGACATTATCCTGTTTGACTAAATTTCAAATTATAATATAATCATAAATTTACATATAAAGCCTCTGATCATTCATTCAGTGATCTACTATTACCTGCTGTCAGGTGTATTGGCTGTATATCTGGACATGCAGGTTTATGAAGTCTCTGTCCAGGTGAACATCCTCACTTATTCTGTCCTCTTTTTCCATGATGGAAACTTCCCTTTAATCCTCTCCCCTTGCTGCAGTCATCAATTGCCCTTTAGGGTGGCTGTGGTGAATCAAATTGAGACATTTCTTCTTTATTTCAGTGACAGTCCGACCCTCAGGTAAAACACCATTAACAGGACTCGCTTTTCCCATTTCTTGGCTTTAGCAGGTCTTTTAATTCCACTGCTGACGCTGTTAAAATGACAGTTTCCTTTATGGATCTCTGAAAGCAGAACGTCAAACTCCAAACTTATAAAGTTTTTCTTTTTTTTCTCTTTGATACCATTTTAATGAAGGAACACTTCCTAACATATGGGGCAGGAAGTGCAGCCATATATGGTATTACTGGGGCATTAACTATGGTAATTTACAAATGGTGTGTTCATATGAAGTTATCATATGAAAAAAAGTAAGAGAAATTTAAGACAAGTATATGAAAATGTTATTGCATGAGGCCATTTGAAACCTGAGCTTATCTGCACACTCCATGGCTGACTAAAACTACCCCTCACACACCAGGAAAAACTCACTTTAACAACAAACCCAATGGCTACCCACAAGGCAACATTTCTTAAAGGAGAAAGTTTGGCAGGTAACACACTTTATTTGTTGATAAGAGAAATACTGGACCTCAAATTCAAAAAGACTGCTGTGACACATTAATTTAATTGTATCAGACTTCTCCCCTTTTCACTTATGTACTTGACTTTCAATTTAATCTGGTTATGACATGGATTTATTATATCACTGGAGTAGCATGCAGTTAACTGGCAAATGTATCTTTGCATCAGTGTGGGATGATGGGATTGGAGTTGACGAAGAAACATTAAGAAAATCAATTTTAAGTGACTACTAGTGACAAAAAAGGTTCTGTGTATTGATAATCCTAATATATCATATTGGAATGGATCTGACTGCTGCTGCTTCACAAAGCACTCTAGTGCTTACATTTCCAGTGCTCCTGTTAAGGAGTTGTACTAACATGATAAGAAATTTTCCAGTTTGCTGAACTTGTGGTAAAGCATACTGTTGCATCTGTCTAGAATACTCCAATAAAATACTATGCGTTTGTTGAGTGTGTGCCTTGACTACACGCCAATGAACAATGTGCAAATCAATGTATTTCCATAATCAATGGCATTAAATATGTCAACTACCTTAATGAATGGCCCTGGTCCTTGTTAACTAACTGAATAAGCTGAACAAGTCAAGACCTGTGCACCAACCCCTCCTCCTGCTGCTTTAATGACACACTGATCAGTGGTCAGCGGATGAATGCATCGGTCAGCGTTTTTACAGTGACACTTAAGCTAACCCCCAAAATTAAATGGCCAAACGAAAAGTGGACTTTGGAAACAGGTGGGAAGCAGAGTACCTGTTTGTCGACATCAGAGGTAAACCTGTGTGCCTTGTTTGTGGAGCTAATGTGGCCGTAATTAAAGAATATAACATAAGACGGCACTATGAGACATAACATCAGGACAAGTACAACAACATGGACACACAGCAGAAGCTACAGAAGGCAGAAGAGTTTAAAAAGAGTCTGGTGTCACAGCAGGCTATGTTCACAAAAGCACAATCACAAAGTGAAGCTGCCGTGAAAGCTAGTTCTATAGTGGCAGAAGAGATAGCCAAGTCAGCCAAATCAGCCCATCCATTTACAAAGGGAGAGTTTTTGAAGTGCTGCATGATTAAAGTGTGTGACATCTTGTGTCCAGACAAAACACATTTTCAAATGTAAGCCTCAGCAGAAATACTGTTGCTGATGGGATATGTGATCTTAAATATTCTGAGCTGAAATATTCTCATTTTGTTTTAAGTTGTTGAAGAAAAAAACTTTTTTTCTTTCTTTGAAGAAAATGTTGTTGCAGTTTCTGAATAAAACAGTCAGTTTTAGATAATAAAAGTTAATCCTGTTTGGCCCACGACACAGTAAGCAGGATACTGTATATTTGCTCCTTCTTCATGTAACTTCACTACCGAGTGATTACAGCACTGTTAAATGTATACCTGCACAATAGGGGTGCAACTGGTGGCAGTTGTCTCATGTCCCATATGGATCGCCCCCCACGGCTGAGCATGCATGTGATCCGCAGACTACATGTAACTGTTATATTGAGAAACACAGTTTTACTGTTGCTGTTACTTTTATATAAGTAATAATACCCAAAACCTCAATGCAGAGTTGAAGTGAAAGACAGGACAGCATGTTGTGTTTTACTCTGCATCTCATTTCTATGAGTCAATGTAAAGAAAAGGAAGAGCATCACATCACCTTGAGTTAAATCCCAACCATGACTTTGTGCATTTTCACTGGTGTAACTATGCTGTCGTCATAGATACAAATTATACGATTATGATATTTATAATACTTTGGCGAAATCACAGCTCCTCTCAGCTCACCAGGGCAGATCTATGACTGCGGGTCTGCAAAACAATGTATCTGTGTTGATTGGCTACACAGATGTGACTCAAAACCGTAATATGATCCAAACTGTGACTTTTGTGAACTGTTGCACCCCTTATGCGCAATGGAAAAATGTACTCTCATGTACACTGTCAGACTTGTATAGTTTGAAATGATAATGTGCAGTAAGTGCTACAGTAACAATGTTGCAGCTGAGCACAGAACTACTGACTTCCCCTCTTCAAAGTGGGACATGGATGAAACCAGCGCCACCGACACAGCCATTAAACTAAACTACTCTTGTTACCGGGGGAGGAGAATTAAGGTGAAACCTTAATTACCCACTCCCCCCTCCCCCCAAACCCTCATGCCTCACATATGCCGTCTGTGGCTGACATCTGTTAATGACAATAATGAAAGTGGCTGGGCTTGTTCCGTCTGGGGGCTTTAAACAGAGGCAGTTAGAAAGTGGCGTGGGAGAATGGAAGAGGAGGGATCTTTAAGTGCTTGCTTGTGCAATGGTCCTGATAGGAATCCAGGAGCTGCAGGCTACATCTGATATTCATGGGCTTTCTGTCCCCGGCTCAGCAGTAAGCCTTTAGGGTTGTTCTAAAATAAAGCACAGGCTCAAAGTGACGATGAGATGAGAGAGAAACATCCAGAGCCTGGAGTTTTAATCCCAGTCAGATAACACATCTTACTTTATTACTCATTTCAGTTAATGTACTGCACTCAGCAGGAGAGGCCCACCTGTGCTGCACGTCAAGATGTTCCTTCTTCTTATAGAGTAAGATTAAAAATATCCTGTTATACAAAGTTGATCCAAATAAACATGAACAGAACCACGAATAAGGTTTGCAGACTGAAAGTGAGCAGTTGTGTCCGATTTTGAGGTCAGTGTGTCTCTCCTTTGGCAGCCAAAAGTGCCTCACAAGCCTCATTAACATTTCACACCATCTGCACCATATTAGGACAAAAAAGGGACAAATCTGGTCTTGAGACCTATTTTCCACTGGCATTGTGCTGCTGAACGGCACTGCGGGCAACTTCGAAGGTGGGTGTTCACTGCAGGCTGTAAGGCCTCAATCGATTCTTCAGGGAGCTGTGATTGGTCGCACAGGTTGCCAGGTCATACGGGGAAGCATATTTGGCCGCTCAGGTTGCTAGATCACTGCAGGGCAACGCAGTTGGCTCAACAGGCTGCCAGAATCACCACAGGCAGATGGATGTGCTGCTGGAGGGTGGGAGCTAAAAATGACCACTCAACTCTGAGAAGTACAACAGCTACAGATTTCTGTCCTACGACAAAAGCATGTTTGTATTATGAGAACACAACAACAGCTAATCTTTGTGAGTGGGGAAAAGAATTTAAATATTGTAATGAAATCAATTAGTTATGACTACTTTATTTAACAAAAACTGTCAATAATGTGGCATAATTACCAAACTCTACGTATAGTATTTTGACTTGCACATTATAATTATACCTTGGCCTAATGATACAAAGCCTCAGCTACTTGAATTTCATTTAAACTCTGCTTTAAGGGACAACTCCCTACAAATCTATATTAAACTCAATGGCCACCATTCATTGCACATGAATATGCATCATCTAAGTCTTTTGATCCGTTAATGCCATTTTATTTTGTTGAGTCATAATAAAAAACAGAAAATAATGTATAAAAACTATAACAAAACAGTTTAGCCATCTGTCCAGTACATATCCTAGCACAGTGTTTCCCTAACTTTTTATCCTGGGGACCCACTTTTCAAGAACAACAAACCATCGTGACCCAAGTTTGTGCATAAATGAACATTCCTGACCATTTTCACTACCATTTCCACATCTTGACACTTTAATAAAAAACATATGCACATGATAAAACTTTAGAAATGAATAATAAATTCATTTAGGTCAAGTTAATGGACTATATCATGTATATTTCCTCTTACAGGGAAAACAACATAGGACATTTTAGCCTCCTTCATATAAGGCAAAACATAAGTGCATTTAGACAGAATTAACTTTTTTTCTTCAGTAAATGGACAATGGACACATTTAAAATGCTTTATAAAAGATATACTGCAGATAGAAATCTTAAATTTGCAGAAATTCCTCCATACTCTTTTATTTATTTGGGAACCCAAATAAAACCTCCTGAGACCCACAGATGGGTCACACGAGTCTGTGGGAATGAATGGCCTAGCATACCGGTTATGGCACAGGTTGCTAGATACAATCTGGTGAGCACAGGTTTAGTTGTCTGTATTTGGGTTGAGACAATTCATGGATGTAAATGACATCACTGATGACATAAATATGTTGATTTATAATACGTACATTGGCATGGTGCAGTGGCTGCATGCATTCATGATGTGGCGCCCTGTAAGCTCTGGAAAATTGGAAATGGTTTATCTCAGCAGTACAACTGCTCTGCACAACATTTGAAGTGAAATAACCAGAGTGCTCTGTCAAGTCCACAGTGACAGCAAGAGAGCAGTGTCCCATTTACTTTCTGTCCCCATCCACACGTGGTAAATTTATCAACACACTGAACTTGTGACAGTATAGTTAGATTTTCTAAACTTTTCTTCATTCTTCCCATGTTAAATGATCGTTTCTACACTGCTGCTGTTAAGGAAACATTACACCATGCCCCATCTTATGTTGTAATTCAGCCCTTTTCTATTTTCTTTGAACTATATAAACTATCTATGAAAGAAAAAATAGCTTAAAATACTGTTAGAAACTCAGTTTATTTTTACTTTATTTTACTCCAGTGAGGAAACACTCATAAATTTGTTTCATAACCAGTTTAAGTTTAACATCATGTATTATGCAACAATACTGATTCTCCAGCTCAGAGGTGGGTGATTAATTTAATCTATGTGTCACTGCAATCCTTCTAAAGTTGAGGTCCAGTATTTTTCAGATCAGGCATCTGACAAATGGGTTCAACTGGGTGGAGATTAGACTGATTTTAAAATATGGCACCATCATTACTCTAATGTGCTTTCTGTCTTTTTAAGGACAATGTTTATTGGATGTTTATTTTGGGTAAATTCATTTATATTCCTTGAGTAACAAAATTAATCTTTAGAATAATCAATAACTTAGTCTTTAGATTAATTGACTAATTAAAAAAAATAATTGTTAGCTGCAGCCCTACTCTGTACAGCCCACTGGAACCAAACATGGCAATCTGACTGTGACAACAAGACTCCAGGAAGCTGTTCTTTGTCTAGGAATAAACAGTACAAGGGCGTAACAATTTGCGTCAGAATTTTTATTCCTAACACATCAAAATGATTTGAAATTCTACTTCCTTTCCACCAATCTTTCCCTTTATGTGTGTCCCATTCCGCTCATTCTGTATGGCTCAGCTTTGTTGATTAAATATAAATTATAAAATATCAAGCAATGTTCCAAATGAAACTTGTCCCACCTCCCTCCTTCCACAATGAGCTGCATCATTTCTTAGCTGAATGCAGTCTCTCATTTCATCAGTGGAGTAATCCTTTTATCACTCCAACACGGAGCAGTTTCCAGACACGTTTCCTCAATTTGACACCAAATTGCATTTGTTCAGACATTTCAGGGCACAAATTACATCAGCAGCAGTCTCCAGCTCTCCTGATGGTGAGCAGAACACATTTAACAGCAAACACAGCGACGCATGCTAGCAGTCCATGATGTCATCAGTCAGCTGATTCCTCTCTGGGGTGACACAGATTAAAACTGTGTTCTTGTTGCAGATTTGACAATAACACAGAGCCACTGGAGAAACAGTCAGGGATGGATTCACGGCTGTTAGTCCCCCCCTCAGTATCACCCCACCCCCAAATCTGCTCTGTTGAACTGAAGTGTGAAATATGAGCGGCCGCTGCTTTCTAACACACCTGCTGTTTAAACCTTCTGTCCCTCCAAATCCGAATCCGCTGCTTCATCCTTATCTCCTCCTCTCCGGCCAACAGCTCCCCCTGCTCTCCTCTAATCAGCTCACACAGCCAAGTTTAAGACATTCCAACACTTTCAACCAGGATTTCATTCAAGTCAGATTTAATCATTTTTAAAAACCAAAGCAGGCAAATCCATCTTTTTAATCCAGACGTCAAAAAAAAGCCTTGAAAGTAAGTAATAATGTAAAAGTGTGTTTTTAAAGCGTATTTAATCAATTTTGATTAAAGTGAGGACATTCATGAGTGTGAAACTTCCTGTGACCACATGAAGGTCCACAATATAAGGAGAAAGGATGAATAACTTTGTGGAATTGGTTTGTTCAAAGATTCGGGTCTGAATGTGCTACATTGGCATTGGAACTTTTCTAAGCTGAGCAATCTCCATTCAAAGGCACATAGTGCACACTTCAGTAAGTAATCACATCACTGTTCAGACGATATGGTGTTTGGTGTTGCTTCAGATAGTCTTCAGTTTATCTGTGAGTTCAGTCTGTGCAGGTTGTTACTCTAATGCTCAGTTCAGTACAAAACTGAGCTCATATGAGCACTATTTATTAGGTGAGTAGTAGAACCTGACAGTTACAGTCTCAAGGCCAATACTGATATTGATATTTGAGAGTTTACAAAAACCTGGTATCTGAATCAGTCAATTTTTTGAGATAAACATAAAAAACAGCCACTTTTGATAATCCCTTTGATTGTATTTTTGAGACCAAGTTATGCTCTGGATAGGACTTTTTATGTAAAAATAAACTTCTCAGTGCTGTCATGTGAAAAAAATATGCAACAGAGACATTATCTCCATAGGTGTAATGCTGCTGGAACGCTCCAGAACACTCTGCCACTTTTTCCAACTGGGAAAATATAATATTTGCAGTTTGCATAATCTGTTTTTCAGCGCTTGAAGATCCAATCATCACTAAACTGTATGGCCTCAATCAGACAGAATGCAGTTTTTGCAGTGAGAGGATTCTTTTTTCCAGACTCACAGTCAGCACTCAGCAGCAGAGAGAGAGACAGACAGCTAGAGCACCATGGACTGACTGCTGTGAAATACTGTCAGCATGGTAAAACTACTCATAAAGTCAGTCTGTCATTTGATCGTGTGCTCAGTTTTAGTTGACTAATGTTTGTAAACTAGCCACTGTAGGATCAGTGTGTGTATGTGCACATAAAAAGTGATAGGAGCCCTACATCTCTGACTGTAGTCTGACTGTTCTGTAATGACCCTAAACATATCTTTGACATCTCTCCAATCACATTTCTTGTCACGTTTCTGTTGACATGTACCAATATATATACATTTATTTAGCGGCTAGTTTTAACAGCTCCTATTCAAAAGGTACCATATACAAATTAAAGGCCAAATAAAGGAGAAACTAACATTAAGTGTCTTGGTAAGGTGTTGGGCCATGACGTGCCACCAGAAAAGGTTCAGTGCACCATGGCATTGATTCTACAAGTTTCTGCTACACTGTTGGAGGGATGGAACACCATTCTTCTAAAATATACTTCCTAACCAACATGTTTTTCACTTCTTTATCAAAATGTGTGTTTGGCAGCCACAGTATGGACAAAGTAAAACTATGCTTTAACACACCCGGGGTGTGTTATGGGAGCTTGAAATACAGTTCTGTCAATTCAATTGAATACATCATACTCACCAAAGTAATTGCTGAGATACATGGCTAAAACCTGCTCCAACTGGGCATCGGCTGTGATTGTGTATGACAGAATTGTCCATTCCTATGAATATTGGACTTAAATGGTTGCAGTTTGCTAGGACTTCTGTTGGTGGAGGCCTGGGGTGTCACAATTCTCCAAATCAATGATTTGATATGACCTTTGATTTCAAGGTTGCAGTTTGAGTAGTTTTGTTTATTTGGACCTTTTTTAATTTTGCACTGATGGTTCTGACTGTTACACCATCGAGTTTTCATTTGTAAACATCACCAGATCATTGGTTTTATACCCTGAGAACTGTCAGTTATATTTTACTTTAAAAAGATCCGATCTATAGGTCCATATGGTATCAGGCTAGTAACCTATGCTATGTCATTTTTGAACAGTTGTATTTTTCTTCAGACATGTGTCAGATGCTGCAAGTAGACGATGGTGGAGAGAAAACCAAATACTGAGAGAATTGCAGAATCTGCGTTTAGATTTGATTCTTGAAACTGAAAGCTCATTTCATCCAATTTTCGCTATAATCATCACTCACATACAACCTCAGAGTAACTGCTGCCTGGGACGCCTACATCAGTGCAAATAAGCTCTCAAATAGAAGCTGACTTATTGTTAGTGGAAGCTGTCAGAAACAGGTGGTGATTTCTTTGACTGGACAAAACTGCATACTCTCAAAAAAAAACATTGTGGCAATGAATTTGCGTGCATCGTCACATCCTGTAAGGACTGATCTGAACTCTGGTCAAGGCCTCGCATTTCATTGTAGCCTGTTCACACTCTTTAAACACCCATGAACACCCTGCATTAAGTTCCTGTCACCCTTTTCTTCAGCCTTCACCCTTAACACTCCACAGAGATGAACCTTTAACTTGCAGCTTTCAGCCTCCACTGCCCTGCCACTGTGGCTGGTTGAATGTAATAATAGTGATGAGTTCATCCATGCAGTTCATTGTGTGCTGTGGGGGCAGCAGTAACTGACCATCTGACTGCTCTGTATGATGGCCACCCTCTCTGCAGGCTCAGCCTTCTGCAGCTGGTCTCCAGTTAATTGGGAGGAATCCAGATAGAAAATGTGATTCAGCCTCTCCTTCCCCCTAATATCCCTCTCTCTCCTTATCAACATCTGTGATTCTCACTTACACAACTTTTACCTTTCACCTCCATCTCATTCAGTCTCCCGCTCTTTCTTTTACACTTGTTCGTCACTCTTTCTGCTCTATTTCACTCCTCCAGTGTTCCTATCCATCCGCTGTCTCGTTTGCCCTCTCACCCATTTCCATCTCCATTCCCTCCCTTCCAGCTCGTCTCTCTCCTCCATCGTTCTCTCTGCTTATTCCCGTTGGATGTAATAACGTTAATGTGATCTGCAGTGCGTCCATAAAACACATTCTAATCTCCCTGGCTGTCTGTGGGCATGTGGATGAACCTGTTCAGCTATTTCTGGCTCTTCTATTTCTCATGGTTATAGTGACTGTGTTATCACTGAAGAGCGTATTTCCCTGCTGTAGCATATATCAGTTTGAATGCCACTGTTGCGATGTAAAACTCCAAGACCAGGGGGCTTATATTTACATTTTACATAAAGTGGACTTACATTTCAATAAAATTTCAAAATAAAAGTCTCCGAACATAAACACGTGACTGTGAAGAATTCACCAAGACAGTGGTAGGGGAAAACTACATTAATATATTACTGAGACAGGTTTTTCAGCAATAGTCGCATTTACATGGCTCTGGATGAGCAACGCAGCCTCCTTATCAGCATGCACGATGCAAAGGCACCAGTCACAATGACTGTCTCTCTGTCTCAGTCTACTGCCGTTTATTGTGCTATATATGCCTGTAGTGTAGGAACTCATTGTAAGCTAAATGTGTCCATTGATTAGGCTGGAGTCTACATTAGCTTTACTTTGCAGTTGGTCCTCCTTATAGATTTATAGCTTAACTAAAGTAGACTATTTTGTCTGTCCAAGTGTAATAGAACTTGGGCTGCTGCATTAATTGAGTGTTGACATATGCCACATTGATAGTCACTTAAGATTTCACCACACATTCCTCTCTATATCCCACTGATATTACAATCAGTGTTGGGTGTTACTTTGAAAAAGTAATTAGTTATAGTTACTAGTTACTTCTCCCAAAAAGTAACTGAGTTAGTAACTGAGTTACTCCACTATAAAAGTAATTAGTTACCAGGGAAAGTAACTATTGCGTTACTTTTTCTTTTTTTTTTTTAATCCAGCTTTTGCTGCTTGGACGGCGTGGCTCTGTGTCCTTTTTTGTTAGCGGAGCTCACATTAACAGCACCTGGCCTGCTATCATCATTACCGGTGTCAACAGTGTTTTTGGCCACTAGCTTAGTAGAAGCGTGTGCCGTTGAGAGGTGCTTCATTAAATTGGAGTTGCTTACACCGGACGTGGACAAACTCTTTGCTCTGGGACATAATGTACACTCAACATGTACATTTTTACCTTTTACCTCGATGAGATCAAAGTAGTGCCTGTATTTCCACCTCGAAAATGCCGTCTTTCCCTGCGACTCCGGATTCGCTATCTCTGATAGTTTGTGTGTGCGTGCTGCTATGTGCTGGGTTTGTGTGTAAACACCCGCCCACCTGATGTCTCTGGTTGGCTTAACATGAAATCTTACTCTACCTTAGCCAATCATCATTACTTAGGCGGTTATCTTGCCCCTCCCCTCCCCCTTCACCAAAGGGAAAAAACACACATTTGCAGCTCCTGTGTCTGTGTGAGCCAAGTCGGATGACAGCTTCAGTGAGTAGCTTCAGTAACGCGCAGTAACGGCGTGTTGATAACGGTAACGGCATTGTAACGATAGAAAAACTAATTAGTTAGATTACCCGTTACTGAAAAAAGTAACGCCGTTAGTAACGGCGTTTTAACGCCGTTATTCCCATCACTGATTACAATCACCATCATCTTCACACACCATAGAAAATACAGTCTGATGGCAACTGGGATGTCACTTAGCTTTACTAATTAGCTAAGTTACGAATTGGTGATCCAGCCAGTGACCCTAATTCACCAAAGACATTATAAATGAAAGCACTGGTGTTCCATATATGTCTGGCTATTAGTAGCAACATTATGCCAAGAAACTAAAGAAATAAAAAGCTTAAACTAAGACTGAGACAGAACTGGGCAAAATGCAGCCTGGGGGCCTGATGGAGACCATTGAAAGGTTTCATGTGGCCCGTGAGATCATCATGAAAATACCAAAAATTAAACCTCTGTAACTTTATTCACTCAGAATAAATCCATGTTGTTTATGTTGTTCTTCTTCTACTTTTGCTGCTACTATCATTACAACCTGTATACAGCCTGCAAACATCAAGTTTTGGACAATACCAACAAAATATTATTCCACAGTTCATCACATGGTAATTCAGAAAGGCTGACCAACAGTAGAAGTGTCCTATATAGAACACTTCTGACCATTCTATTATTAGAGATTTGGACATTATTAGGAGGTTATATCATTTGTGTCTGGTCCACAGCAGCCTGATCAGTTTCTCATGTGGCCCCACATGAAAAATAATTGTCCACCCCTGGACTAAAAGGTGATCTGTGTTAATTAGTCTTCCCTTAGTGAAATAAAACTAACTCTAACGTTAATTAGAAACTCAGCTCTTGCTTCACTTCTTTCTGTTATCACTTTATTTTTTGGCCTGGTGACCCTCTGCTGATCTTACACTTTTCTCCAACACTTCTTCTTGCTCCAGTGATTACACTTCATCATAACTATAAACACTGTCTGTGAGAAACAGCCAACAGGTCTGTTATGTCACTGTTATTTAAAGTGTCCCTGCCATAAAATGAAATCTATCATAATCATTCTGATCATGTGTGCTTTCATTTATAAAAATGTATTTATGTATATCCTTCATATTATTTATGTTGATCTCTACATACAGTATAATGAGCTAAACACAGAGGCCAAATTAACTTTCTACGAAAAAACACATGAACCTTTACTTTTAAAAAAAAATGGGGCGCTGTTTAAATCTTAAGTAAAAACAAAATGCAATAAATTTAAAATCCTTTGACGTGTATTCAACTGAGTACAGTACAAAGACAAGATGTTTTTTGGAAATATTCACAAAATCTCAATTTGATGTCAATAACACATTCCAAAAAAGTTGTGACAGGGACAACAACACACTGGGAAAGTTGTGGATTCCTCAAAAGACACCTGTTTGTAACATTCCACAGGTACACAGGTTAATCAGTAACAGGTGACAGTATCATGATTAGGTAATAAAGGGGCGTCCTCTAAAGGCTCAGTCATTCACAAGCATGGATGGGGTGAGGTTCACCACTTTGTGAAAACTGCATGAGCAAATAGTCCAACACAAAACTGCAGGACTTTATAGATTTCACCATCTACAATCCATGATATCATCAAAAGTTTCAGAGAATCCAGAGAAATCTCTGCACCTAAGGAGCAAGGCTGTAAAACAAACTAAATGCCTGTGACTTTAACCCCTCAGGCAGCACTGAATTGAGAAACCACAGATACTACATGGGCTTTTGTATTTGTTATTTGTAACACTGTAAGACAAGAGATCTCAGCTGAGCTCCCAGTGACCACCTAGTAACCAACCATGAGACATACACGCCCAGACTTGATCCACCTGCGTTGGGCCTGCCTTGACTGAGTATGTCTTGTGACAGAAGGTCGAAACACCCGACGGCATCGAGGTTCACAACTGATGATGTGTCATACTGGTAGCTTCACATGGTGGTCACCTCCAAGAACAACCTCACTCATCTAAGTATAGTGCTGATTGTAACACTTACTTGTAGGGTAAGTGTAGTGCTTAATCTTCAGGGATTGTAACACCCAATGAATGACCTAATGAATCTGTACCACACAAAGAGAAAATCATATATCAACAACATCCAGAAACACTGCAGACTTCTCTGGGCCTGAACTCATCTGAGATGGACTGACACAAAGTGGAAAATTGTGCTGTGGTGTGAGAAGTCAACATTTCAACTTGTTTTTGGAAATCATGGGCATGGTGTCCTCTGTGGTTAAGGAGAAGGACAATCTAGATTGTTACCAAAGTTGTGGTCTGTGATGGTATGGGGGTGTGTTAGTGCCTATTGTATCACGGATAACTGTGACATCTGTGAAGGCCCCATTAATGCTGAAAGGTACATACAGGTTTTGGAGCAACATATGCTGCCATATACTGCTTATTTCAGCAAGACACATTATGCACGTGTTCCAACAACATGTTTTCATAAAAAAAAGAGTTCAGGTACTAGACTGACCAGATATGTCTCCCATTGAAAATGTGTGGTGCATTATGAAGCACAAAATACAACAACAGAGACCCTGAACTGTTGAGCAGCTGAAGTCATACATCTTCCAGAAGGAACTATATCTTATGTTGAAAACATAAAGATTATAGACTGTTGTCACCAGGAGTGATCATATATGTTGACTGACCAATCTATAAGTGATCCTCACATCTCTGAAAATGTTGAAGCAGATTTTCAGGTATGTACATATTTGTCAACACAATAACATTGTGCATCTGCAATCACCACTTGGCTAGCGTGTCACCAGATTGAGAATGGCCTGTACTCAAACACAGACTGACTATATATTGAGATATATATGTATGTATAGATAGATAGATAGATAGATAGATAGATAGATAGATAGATAGATAGATAGATAGATAGATAGATAGATAGATAGATCTGGTCTATATATTGCAAGCTAGCTATAGCACATGTCTAGCTATCACAATAGCTGTTTATAACAAATCAACACAGCCTGCACAAGGACTGCTACAGTCAAATTTGCCAAAATGAAAACGCATAAAATCTGCTTTGTGTTGAAACTTAAGGCACATAAAAACTATCAATGCAACTTATTGCTAAATTTGCATGGGCACTACAGTTAATACCTCTTCACTTAGACCTGCCACACAGCACTCACTCTTGATCCCATTTAACACCAGCACATGTCACTTAGTCCTCAGGGCAGGGCAAAGCAAACCTGCAGTCTGTACATCCCTGTTGGAAGCAAGACAGGCCCTGGACATTGGAATGCAGCTCAGATCACAACTCTCCTGCCCTCAGGCAAGGCACTTAACCTGCGCTGACCCTCTCAAGCCTCAGCTAGATGAGGAGAGAGGCATCTGACAGGCCAATAAATCACAGCATTAATAACAGCATCAGAGTGTGGGACAACAGACCAACACGTAACTGTATTAAACATGCATTAGACAAGCTGCTCAGGTCATTCTGAACACTGGAACTCTGTCCTCCTCATCCTTATGAGACAGGGAGTTGGAGACATGTGGCTGTCACAACATCCATTTTACAGTGAGGATGTAAGAATGTAACTGTTTAGTAAATGTGTGAAATTGCTATGTGGTGTTAAATTAATTTAAACCCTTCATATTTTACTTGCTTGGCAATAACTAAATATCTTTCTCAATCTGTGCTCTTGTCATTTTTGTATTCCCATGATCTCTTTGATATTAATACCTAATATTCAATTTCAAAAGAATAGCATTGACAAAGAACCGAACCCTGGAGCGTTTACCCCCTTGGTGGGGTTCATTTGGGTTTGTGTGAACCCCAGACTCGAACTGTGGTCTGGACCAACAGCTGCTCTCTGGTCTACCTTGAAGTGGTGGTCTCAGACTGCTGTCAAGTGAAGTCTGGAGCAGTTCATAACTGGTGTGAACACCATTTGAATCACAGAGGCATACCATTGCATGTTTATTTTCATTGGTTAATTTTTTCTCTTCCTGTTTTGGTGTCTGGTGAAAAAAAAAGTGCTATACATACAAATAAAGTTATTATTATTATTATTGCTAATAAAATGTGGACTGGCAGGAGACAAAACTGGACTGGAAGTGAGAAATGTCTGCTTTATTAAATGAAAACGGGTAGAAGTCAACGCTAAAGCATCGATTCTGATGCCTCCAACAGCAGGTAATAATAGATCATTGAATGAATAATGGTAGGCTTTATAAGCAAATTTACAATAACATCATGATTTGAAATATAGTGAAAGAGGATGACGGCGACATAATGATCAAGTGCCATTTGTTTATCAAATTCAAAATGTCTCCAAACTAATGAATATACAGCCATTAGTGAAAAATTGAATAACAGCTGACTGACTGCACATGACTCTATGAGGTCTGGACCTCATAAATTGTGTTCGTATCTGAAAGACCATTCAAAATATGAGAAAACTGGTGAATGCAACAAGTTCTTTTAAATCACTGGTACACACTACAAGTCTGTTCGTACGAGTGATTCTTGCATGAGGCCCATTGGTTTGATTCAGGAAACTGATCTTTAGGTAGGAACCCACTCTTGAAATTTGTTCCTACCTGATGACAAACAATAAGGAAAATACTATCCTAATGTTGCACTGATGAAGATATACCTCATGTCCACTGAAGTTTCCCAAACAATAAAACACATGCTCATCATGCTGGAGTTTTTCTTTACCTGAGAATTCTGAAGTTGTCTCAGCCGTATAGTCGTAGTAACCCTTTGCTAAGCCTCACCTCCATTAGTTACCATTGCTACACCTGTAAATCTAATGCTTTTCACATGGCACATAAGTCAAATTTGAAGTAATGTTTGTGACAATTGACATCAGTCAGAGCAAAACAAGCAGGCTTCTATCTTTTTTTAAACTGATCTTACTGGCTGAAATGACACAAGTTGGTTGATACTGTCTCCAGCTGAGTTTAATGTGGCTGGCTGAATAAATTAAAATGAGCACCCTGCAAAGGGGTCTCAAATATACATTCAATGGCTACATACAGCACATGCTGCATAAATGACTGAGGTCGTTTTGTGCTACAAGACCTCAGGTCAGCAAGCCCAGGCAGCACGTCATAATCATCACCAGTTACTGATCTATGTTAAAGCCATGGAGCAGTTTTCACTCCATCTCAGGCTGATGTTCCATACTCATCCAATGTCGAACTGTAAAGACTTTTTAGATATTTCTTTTTGGGTTGTCCTCTACAAGGACAGTGCGCTCTGTCTGTTTATTTAAGGTGATAAGCACCCCTGAAAATCTATGTCAAGGTTATAACATTGTCAAAACAGTGTGTCATATTAGCGTCTTGGCTATATGCACCAGATGGATGGTGAGGTCATCATCATCATCATCATGAGACGTGACTGCACACTGAGTGTAGTAACAGATGTGTTAGAGGACACACTCCTGAGAGGACTGTCTCTACAATCAAGTGATCTAGGTTGTTTTCATGGTGCTCAGTAGCAGTGTGAGCTGAAATGCTTGGGCTGAGATTAATAAAGCGGGTACCAATGTACTGTTGAATCCTGCTGTGCCCTCTGACCTCTCCTGTCATTAGCGCTCTGTCAGAGTCACATGCATTATTCATACAGCATTTTAAATCAGGAGGCCATGGCACGTTAACTATGCTGCCACTTTCTCCCCTCTTCTGTTATTTCATCCTCTCAGAGACTCACTTATTTAACTAGAAGATGTCACTCAGTGCAGATCCACGCAACAGGTGGTGAAGCACCTACTGCAATGCCACCACAACTGCCAGATGCAGCTAGTGAGATTCACTAGTTTCACCAGCATTAACATGACCCCCACATGCATTGTCCCAATCTGAAACAAGATTTACAAGATTTCACCTGGAAGCAGTTATTGATGACTTGCGGCCCCTAGTGGTCGGTTAAGAAGAGTGAGAAGTCAGCTATCAATGGTCGTATAAAACAGAGCTGATAACTGTCTCACAGTTGTTTGTCTTCACCAACCAGTCAAGTCATAGTTTATAGCCATGTCTGTCCATACTCATATAATATCTATTGTGAAGACTCTGAAGAAAGCCACCACTATACTGACCTGTAACTTTGAGGGAATTTAATACATTTTTTTTTGTTTGTTTGTTTTTTGTTTTTTACAAAATAGAAGTTCTCACTCTACATGTATGATTCCAGTGAATAATTTCCAGGTAGAAATATGCTGTCCTCACTTAGAGACTATTGATACAGAGCTGAACATTATGATGTTACAGTGAAGTTGACCTTTGACCTTTTGGATATAAAACGTCATCACCTCATCATTTTATTCTATTAAATATTTGTGAGTAATTCTGTCGTAATCCTGGAGGGAAGCATGTAATTGCTTCTGTATATGCATGTGTTATGCGTGTGTGTGTGTGTGTGTGTGTGTGTGTGTGTGTGTGTGTGTGTGTGTGTGTGTGTGTGATGACTGGACCTGTATCTTGTCTGGAGCTGAAGGACTTCTGTCATTAAGAGTTATGAAAAAATTCTGCTGGTCAAAGTGACGTCAATAAACACTTTTTTTTTCAATTCGGGCATAATTACTCACAAATATGTAACAGGATATGCTAATGAAGTGATGACATTTTACATCCAAAAGGTCAAAGGTAAACTTAACTATGACATCACAATGTTTCATCTGTTAACCGCTCTGTTTAATACGACCATTGACAGCTGACTTCTCACTCTTCTGAACTGACCACTAGGGGCCACAAGTGATCAACAACTGCTTCAGTTCAAAAAGTCTTGGACAACGTATGCAGGGGTCATGTTAATGTTGGCAGAACTTTACAAATCTTCACTGGCTACATCTGGCAGATGTGGTGGCATTACAGTAGCTGCTTCACCATCTGTTGCCTGGCTCACTCTACTCAGTGTCCTCTTCTAGTTAGCGTATTAAATCTTGAACTACGACCAAAAATATGTTTAGTGAGGTCACTGCGACCATAACCACAAAAATCTAATCAGTTCATTCACGTGATCATTTGTATTAAGTTTGAAGAAATTCCCTCAATGCCTTCCTGAGATATCATGTTCACAAGAATGGAATGACCTAAAAAAATCTGTTGCCTCCAGCCATAAAAATATTCTGAATCACAAAGGTATATACAGTCGTCAACAGGACCAAGAAATTAGTCTGATCAGTCCAGTAGTGCTTGAGATTAGCTGTGGACAAGCTGTAGGTCTAGTGATCATGCACACACTCACTCACACATGGAAGTGACTGCATGATGATAATGGCAATGAAAATCGTATTTTAATCTTGAGAGGAAATCTCCTGTTTGATCATACCATCTTTAAAAACACAGCAGCACTGTGCACATCTTACATGCATGTTTACAATGTTGTTTGTTGGCTACAATCACAGTCATAGATGGAAGAGGTCATGAATGTTGGGAAATAGATGAATCGGAGGAGCTTACATGTACTGCTGTCAAAACATGGATACATGCATAATGTATATTACATGCAATTCAACTCTGGCAAATGAGAAAGGGATATGTAAGAATAAATTACATCAATGTTTTGCTCATTCATTTGCCTTTAACCACATATAGCTGATCTGGAGACTGCAGAGAGCAACATTTAAAATTCTTGACACTTTCAGTCCTAAAAGTAATGTGATTTATCATCAATCTAACAATAAAAGTAAAGAAGCCACTCTGATTTAACCGAGCAATGGAAGTTTTGAGTCTATAAATAGCAGTACACAGCGAGGTAAGTTACAAGCATTTATTTTTTAAGCTGCACATATTATTTTGGCTATTTGCGGTTCAAAATGATGCGTGATATAGCTTAGCCTTCTAGAGTCGATACTGTTAAAATGTTAGCAAACAGCTGCCTAATGGTGCATTCAAATGAAGCTCATGGTTACAACATGGAAAGATGTGTACATGATATAATTGCCATCCAAGTGGTTAAAGGTGTGTTGTGACAACTTGCAAACGGCATGTCGGGGCTTTAGGAGTGTTGGATTACATCAGATGAGCAAAGTTTTTTTTGTGAAACTCCAGTAGTGTTTTACAGAGTAACAAAATCAACCTGAGTAAGTAACGACTGAATTTTCATTTTTGGGTGATCTATCCCTTTGAGCTGTAAGAACACCACTGATAGGCAACGACAACAATTCAGCAAGCTAGCAAACGGGAAACAATGCAGGAAAAGGCTAGCCCATTCTCATTTCCATGGTATCTAGAAGCCAGCAAGGCTAACAACTTAGCAAGTTAGCCAGCAAGAATTAATGCAGGAAAGGCAAAGGCATAATGAAAAGACGAGGCCTTTGAAAATAAATATTTTCCCCAGAAATTATGAAGAAAAATTCAATTATAATTAATGTTCTTAAGACTTCTAAAATTCCAAAGAAAAACAGCTTGCAATATATTGGGCTGTTTCACAGACCAGGTTTAGATTAATCCAGAAGTAAGCCTTAATCTGTACTAGTTAAACCAGGGCATTAGCTTTAAGCTTTTATAAATGAGTGGAGTATGTGGAGTCCTGGAGTAAGCTAAATACCTAATGATGATTATAAAAACCTGCAATGGAATCAAAAAACACCAGGACTGGGGTGAATCTGGAAACAAACCAAAAGCAGAGTCAAAAAGAATTTGTTCAAAAAAAGGGGGTGAAAAAATGCTACTAAAACAAATTATGTCAAACTAACCAGTTACTGAAAGTAAAAACCAGATACATCTGGCTGGCTTCTGTAATGCATGTTGGTCTTTATCTAGATCAGGGCTGCCCAAAGTGAGGCCCACGGACCACAGCTGGCTTGCCATAAAGTTCAAGGTCCCATTTCCCAGAGCCTTCGTAGCGTTACATGCGTTGTAAGTTGTATTTTAAGGTCTCCCTTAAGGTTACGGGCTGTTTCCCAGAGTTGGGACAACCTTAAGGGAGACCTTAAAATACAACTTGCAATGCACGTAGCACTACAAAGGCTCTGGGAAATGGGGCCCAAGTAAGTAATCTTTTTTTAAAGAAATTAATTCATTATCCATGAGTTTTATTTTACTGAAGAAAATATGCTCTTTAGGAGGCCTCCACAATTAGCCCCCACATATTTTAAAAATGTCAGAAAACAGGTCGAAACTAGTGAACTTTGAGCTTTCAGAAAATTTCATCTTCAGGACTTGTGAATACCACAAGGACATTTATACTGACTCCTCTCATAAACACAGTAAAAACATCCATTACACATCCAGCAGACACAGAGCAACATGATGAGGGTTGTGTTTGTGCCTGCCTGGTGAGTCAAAATCCAATGTTCACCCTCCTTTTAGCTCTGATTTGGTCTCCACCAGCCTGTGAGACTAAATTTCACAGAGTGGTGAAAACACAGAGAAAGAAATCAAAATATGGAAAGAATGAGCCATTAATTCAGCTAATTTCACACTGAGCGGGAGTTTGCTCCACAGTGCACAGTAAAAGCGTGAACCCTTTGTCTTTAGCTGAACACTGGAACTTTTAACAGCAAATGGTTTTCAGATCTGTGGGGGGCAGAATAGGTGGTTAAAAGATCTGAAATGAAAGCAGAGCCAGATCTTGCAGGGATTTAAATGTAATTATTAGAATTTTAAATTGAATTCCAAAATGAATAGAGAGCCAAAATAATTTAGCCAGGACTCGAGACGTGTGTTCTCTGAGTGAAACTCAGTATGTTACAGTAGTACTGTAACTCAAGGCCACTCAGACAACCATATGAACATTTATGTCTACTTGTCTCTTATCTGGAATATGGTGGCAATGCGACAGGACACCGACCAGCCACAACATTAACACTACCTGCCTCATATTACAATATTGTTGTTAGAGTTTGGGCCTTGTCTCTCCCTTTCCTTGTGTTTCATGTTTCCCCTCCCCCCAGTGTGTCATGTTTGTCTCTGGCTGTGTTCGAAACCGCATACTTACTACTACATACTTCCATACCCATACTATCCATACTCCATACTGCATACCCAATCCATCAGACAGTATGTAAAGTGTTTACACTACAGCGTACTGCATGATAACCCACAATGCAATGCGCTCCTACCCAAGCCGAAATCGACAGGCTGAAGCTGATTTCACTTTAGCTCTAAACTCTTTAAATATATCACTTTATCAAGAATTTTTTAAAAATCAGGCGAGAAAATGGCCGTTTAGATCCCAAGTGTGCCGTTTATTTGTCCAAATACCAACCGTTTACAATTTCGTTCGGACGATTTCGGCGAAATTTAAGCTAGCCACAGTGAGCAACGCACTTCCGTTTATATTCACAAAATAAAACACCCCTTTCCCTTTTTCATACCAAAAGACCATGGTGATAAATAGTGCTTTTACTTTGAAAACAAGAAGCAAACCAACCCGCAATATATCCTGCTTGACACCACCATTTGGACTGATCTTGTCCCGTTAACGGAATTTGACCAGTCATGATGCCCTACCGGTGGAGAGTCTTGTCGGCTATGAGACGAAGATCGGCCCGCCGTCTTCGGTACATCATGGTCGCTATCGACTTGGGCTTGTTGTCAGATGTAAATTGTATTTATTTTTTAAACTTTCTTAATAAATGTAAATCCAATGAGAAATCGCTAACATAACATACCTCCAAGCATAAAAATTGGAGGGAAAATTATATCTAACATTACTCAGCTTGGTAATTTTACATAATTATATATATAATAATGTTTATGAAATATAATTCATCCAACGTTTTTTTTTTTTCCTGTCCTGTTCGCGGTGATGTCACGTCGTGTTGCATCCTGGGTAATTTGAGTGTGAGTAGTAAGCTGATGATGCATACTCAACATTTCTGGCGAATGCAGTATGCATCCAGAAACTTCTCGCATACTCAAAAATCGCATACTGCCAGTGTAGACACACTGCATACTCAAAGAGTTAGTATGAGTAGTAGGTAAGTATGTGGTTTGGAATACAGCCTCTGTCTGTGTTGTTGGGCGTGGACTCTTGGTTCCCTCCTTCCTGCTCATCCATCTGATCCTCTGCAGCTGCTCTCCTGCTCACCTGCACCCAATCTCCTAATCAAGACACTGCAGCATATACCCTGGCTCAGACTTCCAGACCCTGCCAGATCGTTCAGTCTCCTTTGTGGTACAGATATCTAGGCTCTTGCCTGCTAAAGGTTTTGTTAGTGTGTTTTTGATGTTTTTTTTCTGGACCTCTGTAACACCTTTTTCCTGTACTTCAGATCGTCCACGCCGGCTCTGCCTGAACCAGCCTTGTCTTCGTCCTCTGCCTCCAGCTCCATTGCCTGCCCTGCTCAGCCATTCAAACCAGCCTTGTCTCTGTCTTCAGCCACCAGCTCCTTTGCCTGCCCTGCTCAGCCCTCTGCAGCCTGAACCGTGTTTGTCTCAGCCAAGCCTTCGGACAACATTCAAAAAGGAACACATAAGAAACTGTCTAAACCTCTCTCTGTCTCCAGGCTGTGCTCGTTTTTTGGGTCCAATATTGAATGGTTACAACAATTGTGTAGGTCCCTTCAAGCAACCAAAACAGCTCAGATTCCCCAGATTGAGATATGGGTAATTTGAAGGCCAGGTCAACACCTTGTCAACATTAGACCACCTTTCATTGCTCCATGGTCCAGTTTGTGCTCACGCACGCATTCTCATGCCCATAGGCACCTTTGGCAGTGGACAGGGATCAGCATGGGCACTCAGCTCCATATGAGCAAGCTGCCCTGTGTGTTCTGACACCTTTCTATCATAGCCAGAATTAATTTATCAATTTATCAGCAATTTGTGCAATTTGTAATTCTGTGTGGTCAGACCAAACAGGCTAGCCTTTGCTCCCCATGAGCACTGACGACCCCGACACTGGTTCAGCAGCTGTCTTTCCTAAGATCACTTTTGGTCAGTACTAACCACTGCATCACAAGAAGATCCCACCAGACCTGCTGTTCTACCACCACACCAACCTTGGTTTGATTTGGGAAACGGACCTTTAGGTGGGAAACCACTCTCGAAATTTGTTCCTACCTGTTGATAAACAATAAGGAAAATACTATCTTAATGTTGAACTGCTGCAGATATACCTCGTGTCCACTGAAGTTCCTAACATAATAAAACACATGCTCATCATGCTGGAGTTTTTCTTTACCTGAGAATTCTGAAGTTGTCTCAACGGTAGAAATAGTCATAGTAACCCTTTGCTAAGCCTCACCTCCATTAATTACCATTACTACACCTGTAAATAATCCTCACCAGTTACTGATCCATGTTAAAACCATGAACCTTTTTTTCACTCCTTCTCAGGGTGATGTTCAATCCTCATCCAGTTATGTCAAAAAGAAAATAGTTTTAAGATAGTGGAAATTACACTCTTGCATGCACTGATGGTGATACATGTGTTAAGCATTTGACTATAATGGTCATTAAACTGGGCGCCATTGGGATGCAATAATGCATATAATATAAAATCTTCTACTTTTGTATTACTGTCTAACTCTACCCTGACTCAGTATCGCTGAATATGAAATGAGCCCTCCTACATGTATGCCATACCTTTAAATACTTCTATAGGTCTTGGTTATGTTTGTGCTTCTGATTTTCTGAAGATGTGGTAAACTGAACAGAAAAACCAATGTCTCTTCCCCTCCCCCCTCTCTGCATCTTCTCTTACCAACACACACAGCTGACCTTTCCCTTGCTGGCTTGGTCACAGGTAGGAGGTGGAGGCGTACTGGGACAGAGTTATTGGGAGTGCAGTCTTAATTAAAAGATGCTAATGCATGCTGCTACCTGCTGGCTGCAGTCACAGCTCCAGGCCTCCAAATCAAATCAGTGTTAAATCCTGGATTAATGCTGCCTCTATTTAACATCCTGAGAACCACAATACAGAATCACCACCACTCAAATACTAACAGGACGCAATCACTGCTCCAATACATTATGCTGCCTTTCACGAGTGTGACCACTGTACAAACCTCACACTGATAAACAACACAGTTAAAAAAAAAACTGCAACCCATAAATGGAAGCAATGGTTCAAAGAGCTCTGACAGACTGCAATTACACTGTTGTCAGAGCCTGATTTCCTGCACAGCCACACAGCAAGGAGCAATAACAAGCCAACAGCCCTGTCAATAATACATTTTATTTGTTGTTTACCGCACAGCTGACAACTCAGGGTTGATCAACACATTGACCTTTCTGGCCTATTGGAAAGAAAACTGTGTGACTGTGTTCACTGAGGTGTTTCTTCATTACCTTCAGAATAGAGTTGCTC
Source organism: Lutjanus erythropterus (assembly GCF_056507025.1). Classification (NCBI taxonomy): domain Eukaryota; kingdom Metazoa; phylum Chordata; class Actinopteri; order Lutjaniformes; family Lutjanidae; genus Lutjanus; species Lutjanus erythropterus. Next base: position 1,834,233 of record NC_139332.1, on the reverse strand, counting down.
GCTCTGTGTAACAAGCATGTCAATGGGACATTCAGCAGGCAGAAAGAGTGGAGGATAATTATCTCAAGATTGTTGTCTGCAGTATGCACTGTAGTCTAATGAACAGAAAAAATGACAGATATCCTCGTAGTTCTTATCAAATATGTGTTTATGGGACAAATGTAGCTACAACATGTGTCTGCTTTTCAATTCAGTGAAGCATAAGCTTCATTATTAGTTTTACTATAGACATGTTTTTACATAATATTATATACTGAAATAATATGATAAAGTCAAAACATTCTAATAATGTCTTAACATGATATGTAATAGCCAATAATTCCATCTATCAATCCATTTTCTTCTGGCAGCAGGCTAAGGAGAGTATTCTAGAAATCTCCCCATCATCACTAGCCCAGCCACCCTACAAAGGAAACTCATTTCAGCTACTTGCATCCATGACCTTATTCTATCAGTCACTAGCCAAAGTTTAAGACCATAGGTGAGAGATGGAACGTAGACTGACCGGTAAATCTGGCTCAGCTCCCTTTTCATTACAACAGTCCAGTGCAGCGCCCGCATTACTGCTGACGCCTGTCAATCTCATGCTCCATCTTACCGTCACATTAGAACAAGACCCCAAGGTACTTAAAGCCCTTCGCTTAGAGCAGCAACTTTCTCCCCACCTGAAGTGAGAAATCTATCATTTCGACAGAGAACCATGGCCTCAGACTTGAGGGTGCTGAATCTCATTCCATCAGCTTCACACCTGGCTTCAAAAGTGCCCTGGTATGTGCTGAGGTGAAGGTCATGGTCTGATGAAGCCTGCAGAACCACATATGTCAAAAGCAACAACACAGTTCTGAGGTTCCCAAACTGGACACTTTCCTCACCCCAGCTGCACCTTGAAATCCTGTCCATGCACATCCCATGTGATCGCACATTATGATCGGAGAATATGAGCAACTTGGGGGAGGCCAACACTCACTGACAATGTGTTTGACTTTGTGCCTAAGATATAAACACAGCTCTGTCTTTGGTTACACATATAGGACCTTGTTTGTAGCAACAGCCCAGGTGCCCCATACTCCCATTGAACCCCCTACAGGATCTCTAATGGAACATGATTCTGCAAGTGCACAAACCACTGAACAGTCAAACTCCCATAACGCCCCCAGCAACCCTGCAAAGATAAAGAGTTAGTCTACTGTCCCATGGCCAGGGTGGAATCAGCACTAAAAGAGTGATTCAAAGACCCCTATAAATTAGCAAGAGCAGAGCAGCAGAACCTTGCCTGAAAAAGGCAGACCAGGGCCCCCTCCTATAGCCAGACCTGGCAGATGTGCTCCCCTGGTAGATGGCTGGGCATGCACAGCTTGAAACAGCAACATGGAACTGCAGCCCTGTAGAACAACCACCCACAGGAGTAACCACCGGGGCATTTAGCAGCATTTGGAAGGATGTTGGTTTCTGATATGTCAGAATCAGGTGTGCCACCTGCAACACAATAGTTTGACCTTCACATTCAGTTAGGACACTGTGATATGAGTACAATGTGAATAGTAGTAGGTCTAGTTATTGATTACAATAATTACTGCTGAAAAAACAATATGTAGAATGTCTATTCTATTACCAACTTTGTCTCCAGGAAATTACAGTTGTATCAGTAAATTGTATTCCCAATCGCTTGGATTATGTTCACAAGCTCACAATGATTTTTGAATGAATTAGGTGCTACAGTTAGACCAAAATTGCATGGAGGTGGTTGGTGGATGGCGGGAATACAAAGCCTCGGACTGTAACACCAGAGACCAGAGTTCACACTGAGACTCCCAGCAGTGGTTAGGTGTTGTTAGGCAACAAGAGCACATTGGTTAAGGTTAGATTGTAGATTTGGTAAAATGTTGATAGTGATAGTTGATGGTGTGCAGTAAGCCTTTTAATCATCTGTGCACAGAAACTGTGATTTTCCTTCATCAAGTAGCCAACTTGTGATCACAGCTGGTGCAGGAAAATACTACAGCAGCAGCACACAGACAGGTGCTGTAATTTGGATTGTGGTAGACATGGCTGTTTGTGTGCTGTTAAAAATTAAATCAGATCTTTCACTGAGTGGACAAGTAAAGTCTGACAAGACACAGAATAATTATCGTGAGCAGCCACCGTCTAGAAAAAACTTCAGCGGAGGTGTCTGACAGTAATTTCTTTATACATGAGGTTTTTCAGACAGTTCCACTCACATGATGTGAGTGTACGACAGTCACTCCTCTCTCCATACAGAGGCGTAACACAAACATCTGGGTCCTGTAGGTATGTGAAGTAGTATACAAGGCTTTCACAGTGACTGAATTTGCCCTGCGGTTATTTAGGCTGGCTCAACAGTGCGGTGTGCAGTATTATGGCTTTTGGTATTTCAAACAATGTAACCATCACTGCCACATTCTTCGTTCTGTTCTGTTCTTTACAATGGCATGGATGTTAGACAAAACACCCACTAGTGGGCACTGCTCAGTAGTGTTGTTTTTGGCAGCCTGTTTTAATTTTAGTTTTAGTCTAGTCTTTGTGTCAAACTGTCATTTTAGTTTTTATTAGTTTTAGTCACCTTCATACTCTTTTTTGTCTAGTCAAGTTTTAGTCGACTAAAAGTCTGAGCATTTTAGTCTTATTTTAGTCAGTATAACACATGACTATTTTCGTCTAGTTTTAGTCGACGAAAACTGATGACATTTTAGTCTAGTTTTAGTCAATGAAAATTGTATTTTACTCTCTTTTTAGTATTCTAATTCTATTTAATCCAATCAGTATAGCAGGGGTATTCAACTAAAATTCAAAGAGGTCCAGTTAGAGAAAATTTCCTAAAGCAAAGGTCCAAAACATCATAATGTCTAACTTAGTAACTAAGTAAAAACACTAATACCACAATGTAAAAATACCTAAGTAAAGAATGTGAGTATTTTTTCCATCACAGCAGGTCAGTGATCAGTGAATACTGTTTTATTTATGGCGGCTGCCATATTAAAAACATCGACACCACGACATGATTTTCTATTTTTGGAGCTGCGCACCTTTTTCAGTCGTATCTAGAAGGTAACTCTTTATTTGCATAACTCTCGCGAGATTTGTTAAGATTTGTTATTTCTACTAAAATAATCAAACTCGCGCGATCTTTCGCGGGTCTAGGGTTCCCTTCCAGACACGACCATCTCTGTCAAACTACAGACAGCAGACTGTCTTTAAACAGCACGATGTTAAACTCTGCAGTGTTTTACATAAAGACTTTATTTGTGTGAACATCCAGGTTTGGTTTGTCACCAACTTTGTCATTTTTATTTTTTTAATCAGTCCGAGAGGACGACGGTATCAGTGATTGATTAGTGATCAGTCTGTCCTCCTCTCCTCCCTCACCTGTTCACTCTGCTGTGAGAAGATCTGAAAGTTTCTCACAGAGAAACACAGACTCTCCTGTTTTACGTTTAGGCCTCCTTATACAGTTGTTTCGTTTTATAAGTGCATCTGGTTGGTGTCGATGTCATTAAGCATCACGTTAGTTTCTGTTGTCATTAACAACAGTCTCCTCCACACGCAGCTTCTCTGCAGTTGGTCTGTGTGTTTCCTGATCAGATAAACCAGCGCCGGAAAGACTAGAAAAGTTGCGCCAGTTAAAATAGAAGCGTCTTTAAAATCTCTTAATAATTTATTGGTTATAAGTCCGGGTCCGTATAGGACGGCGTCTGGGTCCAGACTCGGACCGCGGTCCACCTGTTAGCGACCCCTGGTATAGACAAAACCAGATTTTTCTTTTAGTCAAACCCATTTCACAAATCAAACATGGTTATCTTATTCTTATATTGTTACCTTATAAACTTGTCGTGTTTTTCCCCGTTATTTTGTGGCCGCATTTCTCCCCATCTTTTTCCACGACACATTCCGTTTTGTTTTCCACTTGTTTGTACTCAAAGTATGTCCATATATCATGTTTTCGTTTTCTCCGCGGCTGCCCGGCCATGATCCCACCACAGCTGCATCTAAATAATGCCGCGAGTGGGGATTGGAAGTGACGTCGCCTGCGTCTGCGCAGTGCGACACACAGCCTAGGAAACAGAAACACTGCAAAATAATAAACGCGACTGAACATTAAAAAGTTATTTCGTCTCGTCTCGTTTTGGTCAACGAAAATGAAGAGACATTTTAGCAGGGTTTTTATTTTGTAAACCACATTTCGTCTTGTTTTTATTCGTCAACAATATTGCATTATATATTTTATTATAGTTATCGTCACATAACCACCATTTACGTTTCGTCTCGTCTCGTTTTCGTCACGTGATAAAGGTTCGTTGACGACGATATTTCGTCATAAATTTCGTTGACGAAAGCAACACTACTGCTCAGACGCTGAAGTTACAACAAAGAGGGAAAAGGAGAGTCAGAAGTTTTTGACAACAACACACACAGCGACACTGTGTTCTGTGTGGACATTAAATACAGCACCAAAAGTGGACAGAGGAGTATTTTCAGTATTTCAGTATTTTTATATACAGTATTTTGAGACTACTTTGTCATGTTCTGTGTTTGTGTCTCGCTCAAACTATTGGCTTTTGAACTAAACTGCTAGACTGCTCCCACGACTACTGACAGTACTGTCCCATTTTATCCATATTCAGAAGCTTTCAGACAATGTGCACAAACATGGATAAAGTGAATGCAGAGGCAGACAGAGGCCATCTGTATCTGTACACATATCAAACGTTTAACGTTTAACACATATCAAACGTTATTTCATTAGTTAGTTATTTCATTCATGATGAATGAAGTAATTTGGTGCAGGAAGAGTAACTGGAACATGCACACCAGCAATGAAGATCACAGAGCAAAACCAGCTGGCATCTGTGTAACAGCAAAGCTGACACAGCTCATGCTGCACTATAAACTTTCACAAAAAGCTATGTGCCGACATCAAGCCTACTCTCATTATTTAGTTTGCTTCAAATGAGGCTTAACATTCACACATAATTTCTCTTGACTGTCCCTCAATGTTACAATATTAGTCCAACATGGTAGCTTCATGCCACATGCTAACTCAACAGGTCCACCTACGAAACAAACACTAAAACAACATAAAACATGGCAAAATGTACAGCTTTTGAGTTTGAAGTCAGATCACAGACAGCTAATATCAATAAATTATTTAATTTGAACAAATATTGTCCTTTGTGTTGCTTGTCATTTTTTTAAAAGCACTGATTAATTCAACACACACTGAATGTCATGGTTTGTTTTGTTTTTTTTGTTAATTCCTGTTTTATTTTGTAGCCCTGCTCCTCCCTCGTGTCTTGTCTTTACTTCCTCTTTGTCCTTTTCCTGCCCTTTTTGATTAGCATTTGTTTTACCTGTACTTGATTTATTCCACCTGTGTCTGATTAGTTCCTTGCCTATTTAATTCTTGTGTTTCTCTGATTCTGTGTCAGTTTGTCATCACCTTTGTAAGTCATTCTCTGTGCTCCTGATCATGCTTTCATAGGTTGGACTTTGGATCCATTTTCATGGACTCTCTGTTTCTCATTTTGCCCTGTGCGGATTCCTTTGGTTTTTGGACTCTGGTTTTGACCTGACTTCTGCAAACTTCTGTTCATTCATTTTCTTTAATAAATACATTTGAACTGTTTCTGATTTGCTGTCTGCATTTTTGGGTCCACCATCTAGTTTTATTTTAACACACTGTGGCACTGAAATGTAAAACTAGAAGGATAAAAGGAAAAAAACATGAACATAGCAGTTGTTGCTGTTGCTTGCCATCCCCTGTAGGTGGTGTGTCAATAGTGAGGTATTCCAAAGCTGTTCAGACAGTTTTGAGTTACTAGTGAGGATAATTTATTTGTAATCCTAATGACATCAACATTGCAGATAAAAGCAAACTTTTCATTCCTTTTTGAGGCCCCCTCTCGGGGTTGGGGCCCTGCCTGCTTAGTTCCACTATTCCCCTTGTTACGCCACTGCCTCCCTCTTTTGTCTGAGGATGGAAGAGACACTGGCTGTTCATTAGGACAGGACAGGAGGACAGTGTGTCCCCAGAGTCTGGGAGTGGAGAGGACTCAGCTGGAGGCAGTGGGACTGTAATGGAGGTGCAGACAGCTTCCCTTGCCTCATTCGAAGCATCTACACAACACCATTTGCTAAATAAATTAAAGACATAAATCTCCTGCTCTGTCTCTTCTTTATTTCAGCCAACATCTCTCCTTTCCTCCATCCATTGTTGCACCTTCATCCTTGTTGTCTCTGTGTCACACTGTCCCTCCTATAATCATTATCTACCTGCATATGTGCAAATCTCTTTGATTGACTGATTGATTGTGCCACTGACACAGCCATTCATCACTGCACACAACACTGTGAGATCATCCTGGCACAGACACGTCTCAGAGGAGTCTGTTAACATTCTGAGACATTAGCAGCAGCACACTGGCACGACAACAGATCTGACACTTTCACATATTTAAAAGAAAATACACCCTGACTTTTTCTTTTGCCTTACATCTCAATCTTCTTGTATATATTCTGGCACTGAGCTCAGTGTCGTACTGCTACCTAGTGTTACAAGCGCATATTTTCTGGATTTACTAACACTGATTTTTTGCTGTATGTTTCATAAGAAAGAAGACTCATTATTATATTTTTTTATGTTTATGAATTTTTGCTGCACTTTTGGAAAGATTTAGAGTAATACTTCAGACATTCTTGTTTCCATTATAAAGGAATAAATTATGTCAGCTGTGGAAAAATACCATCATACTGCAACACAGTTTCTTCTCTCTCAAGTTCTAAATACATTCTAAAAGCTTATTTGACGAGAAATGACTTAAATTGTGTATGTTATCGTCGTCTTTCTCCTTGTATCAGCAAGTGACAAGAATATCTCAAGTTTATTTTACTGTTTGCACATATAATCACTGTTTTGTTCTGGTTTTATAGTCATCCTGGTTATAAAATCCTATTTGTGCTTTCACAGCCAAACTGTCCGTGCTGTCCATGTTGCCTCCTGATGAGACAAAAGAAGTCCTAATTTTAGAACATTCCTGCCCAGAAATATATTCTCCACAGCAGCTGTTTAGCGTTATTCACAGAATATTACAAACAGCACAAAGCCAGCACGGCAGCGTAACAATCTCTACTCTGAACAAAGAACAGTGAGCCTCTGCCGCCTACTCTTCATCTGGGATGTAAGCAGCTCTGTCATGTTATAGGCAGCACAATATCGCCACCATGAGCTAAGATGGGAATACTGTCACTGGAGGATAACTTTGTTTTTATTAACATACCTTCCATTTCCTTCATTTCAAGTTCCCTTACTTCTATCTCCTGTTATGCTCAAAAAAATATATTTAAAAAATAATAAAAATGAAAAAGCACTGGACAATTGTCAACTAATTCAACATTAAAGGGGTACTCCACATATTTAGCACAGAACTTCCATAAATTTGGAGGTCTCACCAGAGACAAATGCAGAGGAGAAGCAGTTGAGGCTCAAATATCCTAACTAGTCCCTAGTATGGGTCAAGCCCCAGAAACATGGACATACAACACTCCAAAATACAAGTCTACATCTTTTTTCACAAAATCAAACAATCCAAAGTAAAATAATTAGTCTACTAGAAATTGCTAGGACCCAAAAATGGTGTTTCCTACGAACTTTTATGACTGAAATCACCTGGAGGATGAGTGGATGAAATTCAACTTGGTTGCATGTTGGGCAATTTGCATAATTAACAACATTAATAAGTTTCATTTCATTTTAATTTCAAAGAAAACCAAACACCATCACAGTCTTCCCAGAGTATGTTTATTTTAATGTTATCGAGCTGCACAGTGCATATGAAATAAAAAAACATTTCTATCCCCACTGTTATGCTCTTATTAACATATTAATCATTCACAATACCAAATTTAATAAAAACAAAGAGCATGATTTGAGATTACTATTATTTTGTTACTCTTACTTACTGTTACTGTAAAAAAAAAAACCTAATAGTAGTTATCCTATAGGAGTGGGGACTGTACATAAAAAATTACAACATGTTATGAAATATTTGGGGCTTTGGGATTTCTGGACATCACAAACATGGGCTTAGACTCTCAGAGCAACTATTTAAGTTAACTAAAACTTATAGCCATTTTACTTTTTTGGCAAAGTTTGGAAACAATTCATAAAGGCTTTTTATGAGTTTCCAGTTGACTAAATGAGGCTACAGCTGCAGTTACACAAATGAAATAGACATGTTCCAAAGTTACTGTTTTTTATGTTCCACAGTGTTTCTTTTCTGAGCAGCTGAGTCAGAGTGCTGAAGCCTCATGTCAGTTTAGAAAAAAAGAACACATTTCTGTAGAACAATTCAAATCAATCAAACGGGGAAATGCTGTTCAGAGGGTTTAGTATTCAGCAGTGGAACAGGCGCAGCACTGACCAGTGTAGTTATAAAAATAGGCAGTCAGTGACTTTGTACAGATTTGTTTTTTGGGATGTTAATTGTTCAGTGTATCAGGCATCTGAACAGCTCACAATCATGAGCCCTTCTTACACATGGAATCTGTAGTATTGTTGGTTTCATTTGTCTGTTAATGAAGGCTTTTTGTTAAAGATGTAAACCAAATTCCAGTTGAAGCCAGTTGTACCCAATGGATGACCCACAAAAACAATGGGCCTCATGCAAAAAACATTTTCATATTCTTTTCTTATGAATATGTCACGTCAGATTCAGCATAGACTCTTAACATCAAATAACTGTGTAAATAATGCACCTGTGCATGTATGACGCTTTTAAATTAGCGTAACTAACACCCCAATAATACCATATGAGGCTACACTTCCTGACATATGGAGCAGGAAAATGACATCAAAGAGTAAAAAGAACTTTATGAGATTCGAGTATCATGTCCTGCTTGAAGAGATCCATGAAGGAAAATCTGTCATTTTGACAGCATCAGCAGTGGAATTAAAAGACCTGCTAAAGCACAGAGATGGTAAAAATGAGTGTTGCTAATGCTGTGTTACCTGAGGGTTGGACTATAACTGAAATAAAGAAGAAATGTCTAGAAATGTGAAAATATGAAAACGACTTCAAAGAAAAACTCGCCACAGCAAAGCAAGCGATGACTACAGTGAGATGAGGAGGTCAAGAGGATGTTTTCATCATGGGGACAGAGGACAGAATGAGGATGTTGTATGAGGATGAACAGCAACTTCATAAACCTGTATGTGAAGATATACAGCCAATACACCTGACAGGAGGTAATAATACATAAAATTAATTAATCAGAGGCTTTATAAGTAAATTTACAATTACTTTATAATTTGAAGTGCTGTCAATATCAACATAATTATGAAGTGTAATTTAGTTTTCAAACTCAAAATGTCTTCAAATTAATAAAATATACAGTCATTAGTGAGTGGTTGGACACCAGCAGAGTGACTGCACATGACTCTACGACAGGTCTGGAGCTCATAAATTGTGATTGTATCTGAGAGAAAGTTCAAAATATGAGAAAATGAGTGAATGAAACAAGTTCTCTTAAATCACATCCAATGGCCCAATAATAAAAAAAAATATCATAAATTCACAGACTTGGGAAAGGGTAAACATTAAATGACTGCAGGTGGGCAGCAGTGAGAACCGTAATATAACACATACAACACTATATTATCATAATGGTAAAATTAAAAATGAAAATGATTGTGCAGTATTTTCAACATTTACATTCACTAATACAGTAATATCAAGCCTAATCAGCAAGCCATGATTTTATTGTGAACGTCTGTGATACAACCTTTGACCCCAACATCCTGCCAAACAATGGGACCTCACTATCTGATCTGAGAGTGATGAAGACTAGCTGCTGGCTAAAACTAATGACATAAATGTCAACAGAGAATCCCAAATTGTCAAAGGCCAAGTTGGACATTTGAGAGGATTGTGGTGTGATCAGAGAATGTGAAAATAACATTGTTAGTGGCTTTGTTGCATGTAAAAATTTTCACAAAGTATTAAGTTTTGATAGGCACAAGCAAGGCTCATCATTACTATGGAAACACATCAACAGCTGCAGGAGGACTGGTGTTGCGACAGATGACAACACCAGTGAGTGTATAACTGACAGTTTGTGTGTTTAATCATGGGTGCAGGTCGGTTCATGGGGCTCATATTCACGGTTCCATGCTGGTGTGGATTTGACTTAGACATGATTGTGGGTTAATGGTTGATTCTTCATCTCAGCTTTGTGGGTGCAGGCAGGAGCGGGTTTGCAAAACTGGACCTGTGCAGGACTCTGGTGAGGGATGCTTAATAGTTATTCTAATAATAAAACTTTCTCATCAATTTCATCATTGATCAGATGGATGGTAAACTGGCTGCATCTAGTGTTCTGACCACTCAACCACTCAAAGCTCTTAACACTGTATGCTACCCTGTTCACACACACACATGTACACACTGAAATTTGGTACCATGTCTTACCCAAAGAGACTTCAACATGTAGACAAGATGAGACAGGAATCAAACCACAGATCGATCTGATTGGCCACAACTGACCCATCAATTATTGTCTATTGTCTATTGTCTAAAGTGTGACTGTGCACGAAGCTTTGACAGACATTTAGGATGTACTCTCATTTAATTCTTATATATAAATGTTTTGCTGGATATTTACATTTCTTCTTTGTATTTGGCATGAATGAAAATAAATTTGAATACAAAGGAAAAAGGTAAACTGCTGGTTAGATGATTATTGTGACTGTATGAATTTGTATTTTCAATAATAAAAAAAAAAGATTTGTATAAACTTATCTAATATGAGAAGAAACTCCTAAACAAAATGAAGTGAAATAAGCTCATTCTCAGTGTTTTATAGTTCATTAAACTGATTTTATGAGGGTTAAACAAGGAGCTGCTGTTGCTCAGTATAGACTTGTACCATGTTGGATGTGTTACGGAAATATTACAGGTCAGACACGGGTGCTTATTTAGACATGAGACTGACAGGTTAAATTGCCATCACATTTACATGAGTTACATTGATGAAAGTGTGAAATGTTAAGAGGGAATATGTGACAATGTATTAAATGTGCTTTATGCTCTATTTGTGACGGTCTAACAATTAGGGTACATGAACTTTGATGTTATCAGCCTGAGCTGTCAGACTGTTTTGGTGAAAAACAACAGCAGAATAAAGAAGAGCACACAAAGAGAAGTTGTAGCAGCTTATTACCAAGAGTGTTACAGACTGGTGGCAGCAGAGTTGTTTCTTTGTCTTCAGATTAATTAGTTGAGGCATTCAATTAGTTTACACTGGCTGCAGTCTACAGGTGCACTTTGTGAGGTTGTTTCACTTTTACATGGAATTTTACAGACAGTTTAAGGTTTAAGTTTCAAGTTTTTCAGTTTCAGTTTCAGTTTTATTGTAAGTCTCTGTTGTCGGATGATGTTGAGGACCATGAGTCTCGCTGATAATGACGGCACGACCAAGAAAAGAGCGGAGCATCCGCAGACTCTTTGAGCTCTCCATCATGTTGGTTCTTTAGAAGTTTTATCAAGTTGCTTATGTCAAGTGATTATTTTTCATGACATGGTACTGGGTGCAGGGTGTCAGAGTAGTGTTACGAGTTTGAATACAAGGACAGTATTGGACCAATACCTGATGTTGGTATCATTATCGGTAAATAGTGTTTTTTTTGGACAAGTGAATATACTCTGAATATACTCTTTTAAAGGACCAGTGTGTAGGATTTAGTGTGCATCCCTTTCCAAGTGTGTAGGAGAACCTATAGCAGAAAAAAAAAAACTCATGAAAAACGCAAAAGGCCGAATCTACAGCCAGATGGTTTGTTCATTTTGGGATAAGATTAACACATAACTGATCTTATATCCTGACAACTGTCATTTACATTTTCAAATTCTTCTTTAAAAGGTGACCTTTATGGTATCAAGTGTGATAAAATGGCCGGCAAACTATGCTGTGTCTTCATTTATTGTAGGCCACTTATTGTAGCAGTGTGTTTCATTCATGAACACATTTTGAACCACAAAGCAGAATCTACAACCTGTGATTTTAACTACTGTTTGCAAAAGTGTTCACTTCTCAGCATTGTTCATTTTATTCTTGCATCATTCACTTCAAGTTAGTTTTACTGCATGCTTTTCTCAAATCATTAGTTAAGAAAGAAAGTGTTCTTACCTTTGTAGTGCCGATCATCTACGGGCACAGAAAAGAGAAGACAAAAAGAGGTTAGATTTTACAGCTCATCTTGAAAAGTGTGAGAAAGTAGGCCATTTATGTCCCTCTCAGAAAGAAAGATGCATATTCTGTTAAACCACTACTCAGGTGTCTTGATGACATAAAGACCTGGATGGCTATAAACATTTTAAATTTTAATGAGAAAAAGACAGAGGTGATGATTTTTGGTGGCACCACTGGGCCCCCCCTTGTAGATCTGGGTTCCATGGCCCAGTTCATTAAGCCAACTGTCACAAATCTTGGGGTTAAAGTGGATGCTGATCTCAAGCTCAACTGTCAGATCTGTTCAGTTGTTAAATCGAGCTTCTTCCAGTTAAGGCCGTCCGGCGCCTCAGAAGGGGGAAGCAGTACCCTGCCAACACTGTTTACAGTGGTGGTGGGGAGCCGTTGACTTCGACTGGGGATATTGTTGGACAGTGGAAGGAATACATCGAGGATCTCCTCAATCCCACTGACACACCTTCCGCAGAGGAAGCAGAGGCTGGGGACCCAGAGGTTGACTCATTCATCACCCAAGCTGAAGTCACTGAGGTAGTTCGGAAGCTCCTCAGTGGCAAGGCACCGGGGGTGGATGAGATCCGCCCTGAGTACCTCAAGTCTTTGGATGTTGTAGGGCTGTCTTGGTTGACACGCCTCTGCAACGTCGCGTGGCAGTTGGGGACAGTGCCTCTGGACTGGCAGACCGGGGTGGTGGTCCCTCTATTTAAGAAGGGGGACCGGAGGGTGTGCTCCAACTACAGGGGGATCACACTCCTCATCCTCCCTGGTAAAGTCTATTCCAGGGTACTGGAGAGGAGAATTCGGCCGATAGTCGAACCTCGGATCCAGGAGGAACAATGCGGTTTTCGTCCTGGTTGCGGAACACTGGACCAGCTCTATACCCACCGCAGGGTGCTTGACGGTTCATGGGAGTTTGCCCAACCAGTCCACATGTGTTTTGTGGACTTGGAGAAGGAATTCGACCGTGTCCCTCGTGGCATTCTGTGGGAAGTGCTTCGGGAGTATGGAGTTCGGGGCCCTCTGCTAAGGGCTGTGCGGTCTCTGTATGACCGGAGCAGGAGCTTGGTTCGCATTGCTGGCAGTAAGTCAGACCTGTTCCCAGTGCATGTTGGACTCCAGCAGGGCTGCCCTTTGTCATCGGTCCTGTTCATTATTTTTATGGACAGAATTTCTAGGCGCAGCCAGGGGCCGGAGGGAGTCTGGTTTGGGCACCACAGGATTTCATCTCTGCTTTTTGCAGATGATGTTGTCCTGTTGGTTCCTTCAAACCAGGACCTTCAGCTTGTACTGGGGCAGTTTGCAGCTGAGTGCAAAGCAGCTGGGATGAGAATCAGCACCTCCAAGTCCGAGGCCATGGTTCTCGACCGGAAAAAGGTGGCTTGCTCCCTCCGGGTTGGAGGAGAGGCACTGCCTCAAGTGGAGGAGTTCAAGTATCTTGGGGTCTTCTTTACGAGTGAGGGGAGGTTGGAACGCGAGATTGACAGACGGATTGGTGCAGCGGCAGCAGTAATGCGTTGCGCCAGTCTGTCATGGGAAAGAAGGAGCTGAGCCGAAAGGCAAAGCTCTCGATTTTCCGGTCAATCTACATTCCTACCCTCACCTATGGTCATGAACTTTGGGTCATGACCGAAAGAACAAGATCTTGGATACAAGCGGCTGAAATGAGTTTCCTCCGCAAGGTGGCAGGGCACTCCCTTAGAGATAGGGTGAGGAGCTCTGTTACCCGGGAGGAGCTCGGAGTAGAGCTGCTGCTCCTCCACGTTGAGAGGAGTCAGCTGAGGTGGCTTGGGCATCTATATCAGATGCCTCCTGGGCGCCTCCCTGGGGAGGTGTTCCGGGCAGGCCCCACTGGGAGGAGGCCCCGGGGAAGACCCAGGACACGCTGGAGTGACTATGTCACTCGGCTGGCCTGGGAACGCCTTGGGGTCCCTCCGGAACACCTGGAGGAAGTGTCCAGGGAGAGGGAAGTCTGGGCGTCCCTGCTCAGACTGCTGCCCCTGCGACCCGGCCCCGGATAAGCGGAAGACAATGGATGGATGGATGGATGGATGGATTCATTGGCTGCCCATAGGATTTTAGGATAAGCTTTAAAATTATTTTATTTACTTTTAAATCCATCAATGGTCTCGCCCCGCCCTTTTACCTTCTTTCTTTTTTTGTTTCATTTTTTTTTCTGTACAGCACTTTGGTCCATTGTGGTTGTTTTAAAGTGCTTTACAAATAAAGTTGGATTGGATTGGATTGGATTGGATTGGAAAAAGATTTCATTTGTGCTCAGATTTCTACACTACCAGCCCTACAGTGCCCCACACATCAGTTCACACTGACTCCTTCCACTCTTTTTGTTAGCATAGCACCGAGGTTTGTAGTGTGAACGTAGCCTATGGTTTCCCTCAACTCCACACTATTCCACTGATCAACAGTTGGTGGCAGTAATGCATCAACAGATGAACAGAGAAGGAAAAGTTTGCACACCAAAAAAGCTCCTGTTTAAGACATTTATTAGTGTGACGTTTTGAGCTCCTCAGGTAATGCATCAATAAATACGGTCAAGTACCACGAAAAGGCAGGCAGGAAGACTGCTAAAATAATGCTGCTCCAAATGATTATAAAACAGACTATGCAAATGTTTTATGAAGATGGAGATGCCATCAGCTGTACTGTGACATGTTTGCAGAGAATGCATCCAGTGTCCTCATAGATACATTAAGTGACCCTTTGCTAAGCCCCACCTCCAAACAGCAACTGTCCAATCATAGCTTAGCAACCGTAACTAGAGAGTTATCAAGCTTTCCATTTCTCTCCAAGTTGAAGGTATACAGGTGGCTCTGTGAAGAGTGATATTCAGTGCTTCATGAGTCTGGACGGTGGCATCTTTTTTGTAGTCTCTTAAAAACATGAAACACAAGAGCATATGCTGTGGGGAATGAATTAAACTCTGTCTTCATCTGCTATAACATGAAATGCAAACGTTAGCATGTCTTGCTAAGTAATGCTAGTTTACTAGCTGCAGTAACTTATCTTCAGACAAACTTGTTAGACGCCATTGCATCTGCATTTGTTCTGTGGGGGTTTGAGGAGGAGGATGTGGACTGATGCACAATCAAAGTGGGTCGACTACAATGCATCTCTCTCTGGCTCACTGTCTCAGGTCTAAGCTGGGTTAGCTTAGCTCTTATCCCAGCTCTCTTCCACAATTGCGGTCTGGCTGGGTGACCTATCTCAAAGTCTGCTGCATCCCTGCATTTCCTGTATCCATGTTAATGAGTGTATTTCTGGCATCAATCACATAGATATACCTGCCATATTTCATCACCTGACTAATGCTTGCTGTGATGTAAGCTAGCTTTAGCCTCAGTCTTTTAGCATTAATGTTATATCAGGTATGCAGCGGTCAAGTAACTTTACATAAACACTTTCACAGGGTTCTTGTGTTAAAACGTGTCAGGTGGAAACATTAAAACGTCAGTTGGAGACTTCTCAGCCGACTCAAGGAGTTAGAATTAGCTCACATAAGCAATCTACACTTATGAAATCTGCTTGTGAGTCATTATTTTAGCCAACAAAATCCACTGTCATCAGCTAGAATTGAGAATCTGTTTTTGTTTACTTCTCTAAGGAATCACAGACCTCGTGTTTCAACAACTACAATTACTAACTACTAACAACTTCAATAATAAATCTGTCACAGTTATCACTGTAAACTGTCAATTATTGTGCCTTTACACTATATATACTATGTTTGTCTTGAAGGACTAAAAATTGCTGGATCTTTTGAAATGGAGTTCATTTTTCAGTTTGAGCCATGCAGCAAAGAGAAGAGTGACTCACAGTGACACACAGGTTTGGGCGTGTCCCACTTGCCCATCTTATTGCATAGTGTTGAGTTTCGGCCCATGAGGATGAAGCCAGGCAGACAGCTGTAGTGCAGGACCGTCCCCTCCACTGGGAGCCCCAGGGGCCATGAAGACACCCGGCCATTTTCCAGCGATGTCCACACCCGGGGACACAACAGCACTGGACAAGACAGACGGACGAGTCAGAAATGTCTCTTACTTTGTGATAGTGTGACAGTGAAAGCAGCAGGGCACTGCAAAGGTGGACATTTTCAAACCCTATGAACAAACAGTGGCTTTAATAAAAATTGAAAAAAGTGTGCAAATGATGTAGTGAAGTCAAATTTTGGTAAATTGATGATGACAGAGAGAAGAGGGAGTGAGGGAGTGTAGCACAACATAACAGCCTGTCATGATGTGAGTGAGCAACCCTACCACAGGCTGAACACAGACAGAAACATTAGAATACAGTAGGGCTGAACAATTAATCAAATTTTTTATCAAAATCACAATATGATCTACTGCAATTTCCAAATTGCAGGATGTACAATATTTGTTAAAATAACATTTTAAATGAAATATTGTGGTGCTGCAGAGGTGTCCTGGCTAACTTATTATTCTTTAGATTTCAGAAAACATCTTTGTTCAAACACACACACACACACACACACACACAATAGTTTTAATGTTTTTTCAATACATAATGATATAATATCTAATATCACAAATCATTTGCAAAATGAGTCAAAATAACTGCAATTAGATATTTCTTCAAAATCGTTCAGCCCTAGAATACAGAGAGAAATGTGTGTTTTATTCATAACAACTACTTTAACTGTCAATGCATACAAGCAGTGTCAGATATGACTATCCAGTAGGAGCAGCACATGCCAGGTGGTATCAAGAATACTATTAACTTGTATTTACTTGCATCAAAACCTCAGTGAAATGAAAAATCCATGTTAGTCAATTCTCCACATCAACCTACACCAAGAAGAAGAAGAAGAAGAAAGCACACTTTATTAATCCCTCGAGGGGAAATTCAGTTTTTAAATTCTGTTGTTATTTTACACACACAGGCTGTAGACGTACATCAATGTATGGAGAGATATCAGAGTGAGGGGACTGCCACATACCAGTAGTCAGGCACTCCAAGCTGTTAGGGGTTCTGTCTGCTCATTTGACAGACTGGAACCATTCCAGCTGGAGGTGCTGGAAATGAACCAACCACCTTCCAGGACCCAAACCAATTCCCTGCGGACTGAGCTACTGCTGCCACCAAACTACTTAACATTATTTTGAAAGCCACGTATTTACTTTAAGTGAGATGTTTAAATGAACATCAGTCTCATATGTCAATAGTAAGTACAGAAATTAAGTCAGGATGTGCTTAGCTTAGCTTAGCTTAGCATAGAGACTGGAAGCAGGGGGAAACAGCTAGCATGGCTCCCTCAAAAAGTGAAAATATGAACCAAGTAACATATCTAACGTTCACTACTTCAAGTTTGTGTAAAGAAATATAAAATGTTCTGAGTTTGTTACACCAGAGAAACATGTATTGTTAACCACCCAGCCAAATTTGAATGATTGACAAAAACACTAAGTATTAAAATTAGGTCTTAAAATCATGAAAAAATGAAAAAACTCACAAAAAACCCACTATGACCTGAAAACAACCTGAAACATGGACAGTCCTTCTAGCAGCTTTGTTGGACATGGCCAGACATGTCTGAGCCACCAGAGCCAGAGGACAGTGACAGGATGGTATTTTTTATCTTCTGTGTCGGGTTGTTGGAACTGAAGTGAGCTGAAGTGAACTGCTGAACTGATTTAGACTGAGAGAGTCACTGAAGGTACATTTGTAACTGACTGTTAGGAAGGGTGAGGGGTTGGGGATCAGTCAATCATTTGCAGGTTTTATGTAGTGTTGGGGGGTCCATCCAAAAAACAACAACAGTTTAACAGTCGAACCTTACAATTCAGTACTACATAGCTCTCAGTCTTTTCACATTTTTATGTGTTTAGAAGAAAAAGTCCCTTCACACAGAATAACATTTATGTTCGATGTAAAAATGACAATTTGTGCTTTTACATGCTTACATTTTGGATCTATTTAACAGCCACATGCAGTGACTGCGGACAGCCTCCCAGAGTTTTGTCATCACCATCTTGTTTTCCTTCACTTCCTGTTCTCCCCAGCTGCATCTGGAAACCTGTGCTACAGCTGGAGAGGTTTTCAAAGTAGTAGCAGGAATCCCGGGTCCAAACAGTTTCACAAGAGGCTCAATATGAAAAATTAGAATAGTTATCAAATGGAGACAACAGAGAATAGCTGTAATACGTGTGATTTGGTTAAAGCGATGTGAAGAGAGAATAGGTCACAGAATCAAAAAGTAATAAATACCTTTGGACAGATCTTTCTATGTATTTAGTATAGTCTAATGTGTAGTCAATTGTAAAGTAATATAATATAATAAATGTTAAGTAATCATGATCTTTGTATCATTTAGCTCTGGACAGAACCAGGCTTGCTATTAAAATCCACCTTCTACTCTCACTATTAGAAAGAAAGATAATAAGCAGATAGTGTTTGTGTAACTACTTTGAATTATTGTAAGTTCTGCTTCATAGTAAATTGTATATTTTCAGTGGTTTAGTAATCATGCTGTTCACAGACAGTCCGCTGTCATTAGTTTGACAGAGAGACAGAGAGGGTCGTGTCTAGAAGGGAACCCTGAACCCATGAAACATTACATGAGTTTGATCATCTTACCAGAAAACCAATGCAGTGCTTGGTGATAGAGCATGTATGTGTGTGTGTGTGTGTGTGTGTGTGTGTGTGTGTGTGTGGAGAAGGCTGAATGAGTGTATGATGGGTAACAGAGTGAGAGTCAGCTAAGGTTCAACTCACAGCATCTGCTGAGCTGGTTCAGATCGGTCCACGTGCCATTGGGCAAACACTTCCTGACTTTGGGACCCACAATAACCCTGTTGCGCCTGCAGATGTACTCTATCTCATAGTCTACCGGGAGCACCTGCACACTGCGGATCTACACACACACACACACACACACACACACACACACAAAGAATCAGAATCAGTACACCAGCAGAAGTCAGTGGGGGTTAGCATTTGTTTATGCTCAATGTGTTCCACAATCCGAATGGAAAAGTTTCACTACACCAAACACTTGTTAACCAGGTTAACTTGAGTAAATTCTCAAATATTTGAATATTTACTTTGTTTTTATCTCAGCTGTAGCTGGAACCAGGTCTTCATTTCTCACCTCAAGGATCAGTATGTAGGATTTAGTGACATCTAGTGGTGATCCTGCAGATTGCAAATAATATGTCTCATGTCTCAATATGTCTCTCCCCTACGAAGCGAGGAGGGGAACCTACAGTGGCTGTGAAATGGACCACAAAACACAAAAAGCTGTATCTAGAGCCAGTGTTTGATTTGTCTGTTGATTTGTTTGTTCTTGGCTACTGTACAAACATGGTGGTGCAACCTGGCACCCTCTGTGGAAGAGGATCCACAGCAGAGTTATTACAGTTTTGTATTTTTCATTATCTCCAAATGTCTAAGAGGATACTAGCAGTACTGGAGAGCAACTACTTACACGTAACTGCTAACGTAATTAAATTACAAAATATACAGTGCTTAACAAATTTATTAGACCACCTGTCATAAAAACAAGAAAACAAATAGTCTCTGCACAGCTTTGAAGTTTGCTTGGGCTCATTATCTTGTTGGAATATGAATCCACAACCAATCAGATTCAGTCCAGAAGAGATTCCATGATGCACTAAGATGCTGTGGTAGACGTTCTTTTCACAAATTTGCCCACGTCATTTCCACAATTGGAACCTCATACCATAATGGAATCTCCACCGTGTTTCACTGTTGGTGCATTTGGCATCAAAACGTTCTCCAGCTTTTCTGCAGACATAAAGACGACGATGCTGACTGAAGAGTTCAAACTTGGACTCATCCGTCCAGAGTACCTTCTTCCAGTTATCAACAGCCCAATATTTGTGCTCCCTGGCAAATCTGAGGAGTTTCTGGATGTTTGCAGGCTTCAATAATGAATTGAATAAATTCTTAGCAGCTAGTCTTCCCTTTAAACCTTGTTCCGTCAGCTTGTGGTCATTCTGGAAACTTTCTCTGACTCTGATCTAGAGGCATTTATCTCTGCCTGAAGATCAGCAGTTGTTTTTCCTTCTGTCTCTAGTACTTAAAATCTTGAGGTGTCTGACATCTGCTTCAGTTAACTATCATTTCCTGCCTCTTCCTTGGTGCATTTTGTTAGTAACAGTCTTGGCAATTGACTCCAAAGCATACTTGACCACACTGTGAGAAAAGTTTGTGTCTTTCCCTGTTTGTAATTTTTCTGTTCAGGAATGCAAGTAAATAACTATAATTTAAATTAAATTAAAAATATCATTTCAGTTAAAGAGCTTCTACATACTGGTGTATTAACCATTAGAGAAACATAAAAAATTATTTTGGTATTTACCAATGCTGTTAATTTAGGGCAGCTCTGGCATAAACCTTACATTGGGTGGTGGTCTAAGAAATTTGTTAAACACTTTATATAATTGTGATCTGTTAAAATTGCAAAGGCTGTAAATCACAATTTTCATCATGATATGATATATTGATTCTCTGGAGAATAATATGATACTTGCTGATATCATAAAGTCTGCAATGATCAGGCATGAAAACGGGTCAGGGTTGCAAAAGGTGAGAAGGATACAACCCCTGTAGGGGGGTCCGGGGGCATGCTCCCCTGGAAGAAAATTTTGGACATTTTATATTTAAAAGCATCAATCTGGTGCACTTTGAGAGAAAAATCAAGCAGACTTACAGGACAGTATGAATGTATAATAAGGTATCAATACATATTCACTAGGGGTGTGTATCTCACTCACTGAGACCATTCGATATGTATCTTGATACATGTTCAATACGATATATTTTATAAATCTTTAAGTGGCCAACAATTCGGTTTGATATGATTCAGCTCTGTCATGATACGATACGATGCAATACAAGACAGTGCAGTTGTGTCAGTCTTTACATTTTGATTCAACTAATGCTACATTTGTAGAGTGCTGTTAGTTGCCAAAAAATTCTGATAGTTTTACTAAATATAGTAACAGTAGAGACAGAGAGAAGGAGATATTACAGTGATGTTTATATCTTATTATGAGTCTCGTGTAAATGAGATAAGATAGATGAGAAAATTTAAAACTATTTAAAATATCAGTATTTCTGCAGTAAGATGATGTGCTGCTCTGTTTCAAATGAAGAGTGTTGTGGTTTGGATCAGTGTGGAGGAACAGTGAAGTGTTACCTGCTCTCACAGTGACATGACGTCTCTGTGGGTCAGACTCGTGTCTCTGTTCTCTCCTGTCAGACATGTTTTACATCAATGATCTGCAGCAGCGTTTCTCATCTTTCTTATAAACCCAAACTTATTCTACACTTAAGCATTATGAAAGTTTGGTGGTGTGACGTGGTACAATGTCACTTCTGTCGCTGTTTTCAGCGCCGTCTATTTTAAGCAAATGAAGAGGAAACACAGGAGAGGGAGGAGGGAGCACTTGTTTGTGAGCGTGGCAGCGGGCGTCCAGTGAGAGCGGTGCAGGCAGAGACAGGAGGAGAGAGAAGACAGAGGAAAGTTAACAGTGGCAGCTCCCTGATGCCAAAATTAAACGTATGCGCATCCCAATGAGATGTATCGATACACTAGTGCTGCATCGATTTGTTTCTGATTCATGTTCAGCTTTTTACTGATGCAGGGCCGTCTGAACCGATGCACTTGTATCTAACACATTGATGCACATCACAGCACATCTGATGCATCGGATGCATGAGTGAATCGTTACACCCCTAATATTCACATTATGCGTTATAAGAAATAAGACCGACAACTATGTTGTATAAGAAACGAGACTAGCAACTTCTCCAATGAAATGTGCAAAACCACAGCTTTTATACAGGGTTCAGTGGCGAAACAAGATAATCAATTAAGATAGTACTCAATAGGGGTGTCATGATTCTCCAAATCCTCGATTCGATTTGATTTTCGATTTTAGGGTCACAATTTGATTCGATTCTCTATTTTTTTTCTTTTTCTTACAGCACAGAGGCCTATGCCATTTTTAGACTAGTCTAGTCTACGATCATTGGTTTTATTAGTGACTCTTTGGTTTCAGCAGTGTGCACTACTCATAAAATAACAATGTGCAACAAAACAAAATAAAAAAAATAAAAAAATATAACAGTCATGTCCAAAGTCATGGAACAGTTAGAGCCTTAACAAACTATATCCTAACAGTTGAACATAAAAAAATAAGTAGTTTGGACTTTTTTGTCCCCTGAGAATGACTTTGTCATTTTTACATTCTTCTTTCAAGTGACCTTTCAAGATATGTTGTTCTCTTTATCTGGAGAGAGAGATGCTCTTTGAATTATCAAAATATTAACTATTTACATATTTATGACCAGACAAGACAACTGTTATTTTTGATTTGTCATTATTGACGTAGTGTGCTGTGACGGTGATGTAACTCTCAGTTGCTCTTGAGGTCCAGCCATCTGTTGTTAAGGCAACTAATTCTGCATTGCTCAGACCCCCAAAACTTTTTCTTTAACGTCTTCATACATGGAGGGCAACACTTTTGTTGTAAGATGCGACCTGCTGGGCATACTGTAGCATGGCTCAAGTAAGCTAATTAAATGTTTAAATCCAGCATTTTCCACCACAGAATAAGGCTGCAGGTCTGCTGCTATAAATAGCCCTATAGCGTTAGTTATAGCTTTTGCGCGAGCTGAGGTCTGTGGAAGTTTTATTGCAAATGAGGATGGAATAGTTGGCTGACCAGTGATGGTGTTTTCCCAGTTGTCAAATCTACATCTTTGTGATGCCGGCGAATGTGTCCTACCATGTTCATAGTGTTTCCCATGGCCAGGTATGGTACACGCACATAGCATATCTTACTATGCGTCAGACGTAGAGTATATACGAGTATACGAGTATATGAGTATATATATTTCCACACTGGTGATTTAAGAGAAGCAGGAGCGGCTTCAAGTTCCGGTGCTGCGTCTCCTTTATCTGCACTTGCCGTGGTCTTAGAAACTGCAGGTTTGCTAACTAGTGGCGTCGGCTACAATGTGCTGCGTCTTCATGTGCTTTTACCTCTTTGCACACCTCCTTGATGTATGTAAACCTGGGGAGGGGGGGATCGTCGATCTCTCTTTGATTTCGATGCTCGAGACCATGGCGTAATTTCGATCGATTTCGATAAAAAATCGAAATCGTGACACCCCTAGTACTCAATAGTCTGTCATTTCTTCTTCTTTGCCTGGACCAGTGTCTCCATGGCCTGCTTTCACTGTTTTGCCACGTTTCAGCCTTGCCCTGCGTCAGTCAACGTTACCTTTAGCCTCTCAAGCCGGTCCCCTCAGCATCCACCCAAATCGGCGAATGAGTCGTAACTGTCGTCTGCCCTATGGTCAGCTCGCGAGCGCTCTGGTCAGCACAAACCAATCAGGTAGCAGTATTCTACCTCGCAGTCACGCTAATATTTCAATGCTGTAGTGCTAGTAGGGGAACGTCTTGTTGAATTCAATTCATTTTGATTCGATTCAATTCAGGGACCTATAATCAATATCAGACTATATCATATTTCCATTTAACACATTCAGTTACATTTTTGTCAACTCACTCAACTCGAGGGGTTGTAGGCAGCTAGCTCAATGACCTGATTACAGTGAGCAGGCATCAACCTCTTTGGGAAAAAGGACGGATTTGGCCAAAGGGTCACCCCTGTGCCATCTGAGCTCCAGCGCATACAGGTGTCACTTACTGATAAGGCCTGAAGCTCCCCCATGCGCTTTGCTGACGCCATTGCCAGAAGGAAAGCGACTTTCGCTGACAAGAATTTCAGCTCTGCCAGCTCCAGAAGTTCAAAGGGGGGGGGGGGGGGGGGGGGGGGGGGCGAAGGGCCTCCAGCACCAGAGGCAGGTCCCATGAAGGAACCCCGGTGATCTGCGGGGGGTTCAACCGCTGGGCCCCTCTAAGAAAGCGGGTCACCAGTGTGTGAGACCCCACAGTTTGGCCACCCACTCTGCCATGTCTGGCTGAAATCGCAGCCACATAGACCTTCAAGGTGGAGGGGGAAAGCTTCCTATCCAGCAAGGACTGCAAGAAACGCAGTATAACTGGGACAGAGGCGCTCACAGGAGCCACTCCTTGAACGCTGCACCAGTCCGAAAAAATCTTCCATCTGTTAGCGTAAAGCGCCCTGGTGGAAGGTGCTCTGGAGTCCATAATGGTCTGGACTACGGCCTGGTCGCAAGCTTCTAGGAGTGGGTCAGGCCCCTCAGGGGCCAAACCCATAGCTGCAAGCGCTCCGGGCCCTGGATGCCAGATGCGGCCGCTCAGTTGCCTCCTGGGCAGGGACCATGGAACCCCATCCAGGAGCCTGTACATCAGCGGAAACCAGGGCCTCCCGGGCCAATTTGGGGCAACCAACAGGAGTCTGTAGTTTCCCTGCTGCACCCTGTCTAGTGTCATTGCTATCAGCGGAAATGGTGGAAAGGCATAGAGGAGGCAATCCGGCCACGGGTGTGCCAGGGCATCCTGTCCCAATGGACTTGTGTCTTTCGTCAGTGAGAACCAAAGGGGGCAGTGTGTCGTGGTCTCTGAGGCAAAAAGATCCACCCCTGCTCTCCCTTACCTGCACCATATTTCCTCCACCACCTGCTGGGTGAAGCGTCCGACGACTGGCCCCGGGTCCTCAGGGCTTACTGCCCCGGCCCTTTGGCACTCTGGGGGGACGACAACTCGACCCCCGACCCCTCTGTGCCTGAGGTGCTGACTGTGTGGGAGCATGGTGATGGTGATCGGACCGCTCAAGGGTCTGAGAGGTCCGTGGAAAGCCACTGGGCTGGGCTGGGAGTTGGGGGCGACCGGAACCGTACCCCTGAGAAGGCTGCTGCCTAAGCGGGGGTGCAGGACCCTGAAGGCTAGCAAACTGCTGCCGAGCCCGGTTTGCCTGGAATCCCCGCTCCAAGACCTGCTGTGCCGCTGGGCCAAACAACTACCCCGGAACTACAGGAAGAGTGCAGAGGGCCCGCTGGCCTGGCTCTGACAGGGGAGACTGTGCAAGCCAGACCTGGCGGCGAGTCAGTGTAAGTGTAGACAGAAGCCTGCTAAGCTCCCTAGTCAAAAGGGCAAACGCCTGCAGAGAAGTATCACTAAGGCTCTGGAGGGAAGCATCCACGCCAGAGGATTGCAGGGACTGGGACAGGGCCAATACTAGGTGGGAAAGGGAGTTCCCAATACGGCCCATGCGTGCCGCCGTATCATAACACTTGACCAAATAGTCATCCATGACACGACACTGTGGCCTGGGACAGCGGGCATCCTGTCTAAGGACCTTATCAGGGGAAACAATGAGAGAAGCAACAGACTGCTCCACGGCTGGCATCTTGCCCAGGCCGTAACTGCTGGCATCCTGCATGGAAGCCATGGCCCTGCCGTCCGACGTGTGGTGAGAGAAGGTCTTGGGGTCTGACCAACATTTATGCAGCTCCCCAATGTATGGCTGAGAAGACGGCACTGAAAAAACAGCCTGCAGCGGGACCCGCCTAAAGAATGCGCTGGTCTGGGCTCCCACTGCTGGAGCCTCATCCAAGCCCAAGCGTGCCAGCGCCATACAGACCACCGGCTTAACAGTGGCCGGGGCAGCCTCAGAGCCCACCCTGGACCCACTGCCCAACCACTGAGAACAGGTGTCGGAAGCATGGGTGGAAGCCTCCTCCTCCCCCTCACCAGGTCTGTCCTCACAGAACTGGCTACAGGAAGCCCTGGTAGACAGAGCATCCTCATCCCACCCAGGTGGGGTGGTGCTGGGCACCTGGGAGGTAGCTTCTCTGTCCAGCTGAAGGTTAAGCAACAAACCTTTAATTTCAGCAAATTCTCAGGCTAAGGTGTCAACCTTAGCTGCCAGACAATCCACCTTCTTGGCCTTCTTCCTCGGGGGGGCACCTTCAGGCGGAGAGTGACCTGACGCACCCCTTAACGTGGCAGCCACACCAGAGGCAGGTAGCTGGCAATCAGGCTGCCGGCCCTCTACCTCGGCCAATCGAGCCAGTTTCAAGTCCCGCGGCATGTAACTGCAGTTCATGCACTGACTATCGGACAGCCCCTCCCTCAGGTGGACGACACCGAGGCACTTCGGGCATTCGTCATGGCCATTGGATGCCAACAATGGGGCCATGCACGGACAACAAGCATGCGGCCCCAACATGGCTCTTCACTGACAAACACTTACTTGTGAGCGAAAGCACTCCTGGTAAGCGAGCCTTATGTGGCCCTCGAATTATCAATCAAACAAAAGAAAAACAACTCCCACTGCCAATCTAAAAAATAGGGGGGGAGCGACTCTTCACCTACATACAGCACTACGTAACAAAAAAATGTCCACCACAAGCGAAACCACTCGATGGGGAGCCACTATTATTCCAATCAAACAAGGAGATAAACGCCTTAACAAGCAAAAGCACCCGCCAGAGAGCAACAACGTAGCCGCTAGCTATGACCAAGAAGCCCGTCAGTTAGTCACTGCAGACGGCAAACTTAAGAAGCCCGCTGAACACCGCCAGCGCAAACACTGGACACAGCGGCAAACTCAAAAGGTGACCCGAAAACAGGCTCCTTCCAATAACTTATTCCAAGATAACCACTTCGGAAAATACTCACCTCAGCAGCCCTGCTCCAGAGCTAGCAACTGCGGCAGCTTCTCCCAAGCTTCTGCTCCGAATCCATACAGGACGGCGAAAACACCGGTCCTCTTGATAAGAGCTCCAGAGAGTAGCCGTACTCCAGTAATCACAGCCCTTGGAGGACGGGACCGTAGCTCCAACCGGTTGGTTGCAGGGCTCCCAGCGAAAATACGAGTAGGCTAGCTAACTGTTCCTCAATCCAACCTGCATGTGCGTAGCACCTGCAAGAAGATACAAGGGACGTTCTCCTTGATGACGGGGACATATATACTCTACGTCTGACGTCATCCCAGGTCACACGTGACTTTGTTGATATTAAATTCTCGACCTGCGCCAGCGCGAGACAGATAATATTCAGTGTTAAACACTGCCTCTGGCGGTCAGGAAGAATGAAATAGAACTGCAACAGAAGTGACATCATACCGTGTTGCACCACCAAACGTTCATAACGCGCAAGTGTAGAAAAAGTTTGGGTTTTACAAGAAGGATGAGAAACACTGCTGCAAATCATTTATGCAAAACATGTCTGACAGCGGAGTACAGAGACATGAGTCTGACCCACAGAGACGTCATGTTACTGTCTGTCTCCACATTAATCCAAACCACAGTGCTCTTCATACATGTAGCTTTAATGGAATTAAAATGTAAAGATTTACACATTGTATTGTTCTGTATTGCATCATATCGTATCATATTGTTACAGGGCTGAATCGTATTGAACTGAATCATTGACTATTTAATTTTTTTTAAGATATATTGTATCGTTGAACATGTATCGAGATACGAATCAAATCAGTCTCAGTCAGTGAGATAAATTGAGAAATTTTACCAAATTGACAAACTTCAAAACTAAAGACATTTCCTGTATTTTTTATTCTATTTTACTTAGTTTTTTAAGTACATAATATCATTCCACTTAGTTTTTGCTTTTTTCTGAAGTCTATTTTTTATTTTTATTACATAATATATTCCATTGTTTTTGTATTCTGCCAATAGATTCCCATAAATCTGACACACTGGGCCTTCAAGTTTATTTGATCATATTTTAGTAACTTCTCTCTTTGTTTTCTGATCTTCTCTGGCTTTAAGTTCCTGTAAATGCAAAGTCAGCTTTCCTTCACATTTACCTGTTGTCTTGATGATTTCAACATGATGTAAATTTTCTCATGAATTCCATCAGTACAACAATAGAATCATGTCACAGTCACCATCAAGCTGCTTGAGAAATGCTTTTTTAATTCACTGGTTAATTCAAATCACTTCTGCTTTGCCTTTTTTTTAAATGAAGGTAAACACTTTCTACGCACATATTTCACATCCAAAGCATTCCAATGGCCACAAAGGGATAATGATTGATTATTATTTTATTTTACACATTGTTGGGGCTTTTTTAATTCTCTTTAATAAAGAGAATAGCTGAGAAGCAGACAGAAGATGGAACTGAACCAGGGTCACTCAGTACCTGGGCTGCACTCTCCCAGCTGAGCTACCAGTGCACTCCACTGGAAGGCTTTTCATATGAAACACCTGCTGAAAGTTTTGACTTTCACTGACAGTACATTAACATTCTGGGCATTTCATTAGTTCCACTTCTCCTCATACACATAGATGCCAAATAGGCCTTTTGGATAATACATCATTTTCCCTCGGTCAAGACTGACCAATGAACAAATACACATAACTGATGGAGTTGTGTTTTTTCTGGATAAAAAACACTATAATGTTTATTTCTCAGTTGATTTCAGTAAATGCAGTTGTGTTCAAGAGTTTATGATCTACATGGAGTGATAAAAAAAAGTTTAGATTTTTTTCTAACTTACTCCATGTAGGTCTGGAATATAACACCACTCATTGAGATCAGTTGAGAAATAAACATCTCAGTGCTTTTTGTTCGGAACAACAGCAGCTCCCCTGTTTACATGGATTTATTCATAGGTCAGTTTTGACCTCTTGAACATGGTGACGATGACAACATAACAGAGCAACATGCTGAAGTGGTCAATGTGGTGTCTGTGTATATATGTCTATGTTTGGTATGACATCATAGTATACGTCACATGCAGGGCACTTGGAGAGTCAAGGGAAAGTGGGGAGGGCAGGAGTGGGGGATTTTACAGTGAAACACACTAGTCCTTGTACTTTCAGCCAAGCCTACCAGAGATCAACTGCCAGTTACTTCTTTTTACAAATCAGTAGAAAATACCTGCAGAGGAAGAAACATCTTCTGCATTTGGTAATAAGCCACATCAGTTTCTGATTTACAAATGTGTTTGTGAGGAAAATTGAGAGCTGTAGAGTGATGAGTATGACATGACTCTGTTGTAAATTCAGTGCAAACTCAGTGGGTTAAACTAAGGCTGGTCAGTACAGTCTTAAATTGGCCTAACTACAAATATTTTTTTTAATTAAAGAGATGTTTTGCTGACAGGTTGATCTTTAGTACAGATCAATTTGGCTGTTTCATGACTAATTTCTTACATATTACAGGCAAAGGACAAACAATGCAAAGAAGAAACTTCATGCATGCAAACCTTTTTACATTTGATCAAAGAGTATCTAACTAGAAGTTGTATTATTTTATATAATTTAATGTGAAAGCTTATATGGACCTTTTCATTAAGCTGTAATGAATGTGATTTGGAGCTATAATCATAGTGTGGCTAAAAACCATTCCTCACCTGCTCTTGTGTCAGACCTCTGTACCTGATCCCTCCATCTCTGGGAGGACGGATGATAGCACAACCTGAAAGACAGACACACCGTCAGATAGGAGCTGGGTCTTCTTCTGTTCCACCTGTCTCTATCTTCTGGCTGTTAATCAGCTGCAGGACATCTCTGCTATCCCACACACATTTCAGATAAAAGCTACATTGAAGTTTGGAGTTTTAAAACCACATTTCAAGAATAACACATTTAAATGAAAATGACCTGCTAACATGTATTGTGTGAGTATCAAAGCTAGATATACAGTATCTTATTCCTCTGTGCCACAGAGCTACACTATTGTGAAAAAAAAAACACTTCAGAGAGCCACACTGTGACAATGACTAACATGTCCCTTCATTACCATGAACATCCATATAAAGTACACTAGTTTATATGGACTCAATCCCACATTCACCATCTTTGGGCCTGATACTGTCGATTAATCTGCCACTGAAAAGAGTCAAATAGTCCTGCTCTTTGCGTAACATTTGCTAAAAACTACAGAAACCAAAACTGTTTTCAGAAATTATTCCCCCTTTTTTTGAAAATGAACTGACTATATACACATTGGAACCACTTACAGGTTTACATCTTCAGTTGACAGGATGGCAACTTAAGTCAGGGGTGATGAGGGGAAGTCTCAGCAAATTCTGACAGAATGTCTAACAAAACATTATAATTAATACATTTTGATAATAAATTAATAAATAAAACCAAACTAAAACCTCCCTCTATCACTCCTCTACCACTGGTACACATAAATACAAAAATTCGGGGTGTCTGGGTAGCTCAGTTGGTAGAGCGTGTGCCACATGTATGGAGGCTGTGAGTCCTCTGCAGTGGCCTGGGTTTGAATCCCGTCTGCAGCCCTTTGCTCCACATCATTCCCTGATTCCCGCCCCCCATTTCTTGTCATATCTTCAGCTGTCCTGTCCATTAAAGGCATAAAAGCCCCCCAAAATAAAAATAAATATATGCAAAAAACCCAATACCCAGGTCCTGATCTGCATCCTCATCTCTAGGAATGAAGAGACGCTGTCAGACAGGGTCTGACAGACAATCCAACAGTCAGGGTGGTCAGTAGTGTGGAAGTTCACCTTTTTCATTCTTCACACAACTACTTCTGTCACTTATCATGTGAACAACTGAGGGGAGACTGTCTGAAAGTCTGCACTTTGACTCAGTGCATCTCTGCCATTGACTGTAAATAAAGATGGACGACGCGTCTCAACATCTTCCCAGCTGCACTGATCAGGGTTGGAGCCACGTTATCAAGTTCCTGTGTAGACCCCCAACCAACTCAATGTCAAACTGGGTTCAGCTGATAATCATGATGTGAAACACCATTTTTATATTGTCAAATAACTAATTAAAACCAAACTGATGCAGAAAAATGAACACTTGAATAAACAGCAGTGTGATAAGAACTACCCAAAATGACAGAAGCCCTTTTTGGGAAACATTTATTTGACATGCACTTTTTAGTTTAGGTTAGCTTATGACCTATATTGCAGGCAGCCACCAGGGGGCCATTCAGATGTTTAGAATTCACTTTTGGGTAGCTGTCAAGTTGTCCAGATGGGTACATCCCAAGTCTCTGATTTGACATTTCCTTTTCCTTGATCCTCACTTGAACCAGAAACTCTTCTAGTCTGTCATCTTGCAGATAAATCTCTTAGGAGGAAGGATGAGGATTCTCTGAGGAGCCATGAGTGAGTTTACATGAGAGCAGCCTTCCCCTTTCAGCTGAACGCCATGACATGTAAACACTCTGCGCCTGCATCTACCACATTTGAGCAAGATTAATTAATTAATTGCTGTAACTCAGAGGTGCCAACATTTAGGATTCCAAAGAGATGTGATATTAAATGAAGGATGATGTGAATCATCAGGAACAGACATCGCTCCCACATGACACCTCAGGGGAAAGGACATGCCAATACTTACATCTCCTCACTTCCTCTCTTTTCCCATGGTCTCCTTGCAAGTTTTCATGCATCCTTGGTGGGATCAGACCATTTAAAACTTGCAAACACTTGCAATGCATGTCTCTGCAACATTCTAAAAACCTGCCAGTTAACACCAGTGTGACTAGGCGACACAGTGTAACACCTCCATCACAACAACTCAATAATTCAGCTCTAACTGTCGGCTGTTCAGGCTTTTGTGTAGCTGAATATAATTTGTGGCATCTTAAAATATGAATGAGCACAGTGATGGTGAGGTCCTCGCTACAGCTGCATTTGTAGTGTTGAATAATGGCGAAAATATGAAAGGCGTGAGCATAGAGAGTGATAGTCATAGTGAGGGTTTAGTGATAAGAGACAAAAAGAAACATGGTTGTGTCTAGATCCATGATCTTTCCTTAACCCTAGCTGAGTGTTTTCTGTCCTACCCAGATTTTAACTACAGTTAAAACACCATCGCCATTACAAAACATCATTAGTTTGTACAAGGTGCACAGTGAAAGAACAGTGTGTATAAATCTTGTGAAAGTTGCAAATCAAGGTTTCCTTCCTTGACATAAGCAAGAGACACAGCACACAGCTGTGGGTGATCAGGTGAGTCAGCGCTGGTAGCAGAAAACTGTTGAATCACTGAATTGAAATGTTATTTTCTGATTGTTTCACAGTGTTGATGTTTTCAGCAGACATAAACACCCCGCAGACTGTTGTACAATGCCTGACTCTGTCTGACTGCAGCTTAAAGCCTTGTGTCATACAGACACAGCTGTACATGATGGTGATCCTCTCTTTCCTCCATCCAAAACTCCACATTACTGATAGTTTAGTGACTTTGCTATGAGCTGATGGGCAGTTGAAACGACAGGCATTCTAAAACCAGCTGCTGGCAACTTGATAAGCTGTATCGCAGGCAATCCCATCAGCCAACTTGAGTCAAGCTTAGATGGGCCAGTTGACACCGGTGCAACCTTTTCCTTCTAAAATGGTTACACCACATCATCAATCTTTAAGAGACTTGGGATGTCCCTTATGTCAGTTGAATTTTTTGTGCCATTTTCAACTGTGGTTTTTAACACTTCGAACTGTGAAACGCTTTTAGATGCAGTTGAGTTCACACAGTTTCTTTCAGCCATACTTGTCTTTACCCTTTAACGTTGCCTTCAAGTTAAGACTGAATTTAAATTGCTTAAGAGACAAACCCTAACCGTTACATGAGCACTAGTGTCACCAAAATGATTGTTAGTTCTACATAATTCTGGCAATTCTGGATATTCCAGTAGCTGGGAGAATGGGAGGGTTGCTGATTCAAGTCCAGCAAAGCCCAAAGTACAGCGCATGCCAGTTCACCTGCTGGGCACAGCAAAGGTGCCCTTGTGCAAGGCATCAAATTGCTCTGGGTACCTCACTATATGCATGAGTGCAGCCCCCTCACTCTGACATCTCTCCAGTGCATGTCTGCAGACAAATCTGGTGAAGTACCAGAAGTTAACAAACCATGATTGCTGCACTGGCATCTTAAGTAACATTAGTTTTGACAAAAATGTCAGAATAAAACTTTGCAGTTTGGCTGATCCAACATTCGTGTCAAATTGCAACACTGGAAAAAAATGGAATCCAAAATACACAATGTGTAAGAGTAGATCAAAAATATTAACAGAAATTAACTCTGTTCCTGAAAATCTTGAATACCTGATGAAAAATGTGAATTCACATATATTCTTTACATATATATATTGCACAGCACTACATCAATTAAATGTGGCAGAGGTGGTCCATGTTTTCTCTTCTCCATTACCATTTCTGGCTGTTGTCACAACCAATGTCTAACTACTGTGTAAAATTTATATTGCCATCCTTAAAGGAACCTTTATCAGTTACTGAGGGCTGCTGTTTAATGTCGTTAATCCAATTACTATTAGCAAGCAACAGCAGACACAAACAGATTGGCAAGATCCCATGAGTGTGAACATTCTGAACAAAACCATAAAGAATCTCGCGAGAGTCTCGGAAAATTGGGGTTTCCTTCTAGACCCGGCTAGCAGACACTGAGAGTGATGGACACAATGTGCCACTACAGCAATGGCGGTGCCACAAGATGGTGGACCACACAAAGCAGTGGTCGGATTTGTCTATAAGTCTCGTTTATGCATGTGAGTATATTTCAGGCCTTTGGGTGTATAACAAAGTGAAAAGAGTGAGAGACTGTAATGTCCCCTGAAGTATAAATAAAGTATGCCTTCTTTTTTTAGTGACAATGACCACAAAAAGCCAGAGAAGGAAAACAAAGAGCAGAAATTAACTGAAACACAAACTACTTTCAGATTCTATTATTCTTTCACTTTTCTGACTGTTTCAGGATCCGACCACTAGATGGAGACCTCTGTTGTGTTTTCAGCCCATGTTAGAGGACCAGCAGCCTGGTTTCCAGCAGAAGGCTCACTCGTTATCCACATCAGTGATTTTCCTCCAGTTAGACAGCATCCATATGAGGTTTGTTGCTTGTTGCTGCCAGCAGAGCTTATTTGTCAACTGAGCGAGGGTTTCACATGAATGTTGTGCTTTCAGTGGGATGGGAACACGTTAATGGGGCCAGCTGGGGCCTGACTAGCTGGAAGGAAACAGATTTGCATGTTCAGACAGTCTGAGACTGATGTACTTAAAGGTTTAGGCTAGAGGGAAAAAGCAGAGATTTGGAAGGTGACAAAGGGGCACAAATTTAATTCTGCCACCCCAATTATTTCTGCCTCAAAGATACTGAATTTCTGCATGCTTTGTGTTTTTACAGCAGTTTTATCAGAGGATATTCAGTGATTAGTTACAGCCACAAAAACAAACTCTGTCTGTGCTCCTGGCTGTTTGAATTTCCTGTTCATGCAGGACTTTACAGCAACTCAAAGATAACATTTGCATGTAATTTGCCATGATATAATCTGAGCTAAATTTTGTCAACTGCCTTAGGTTGGTATTATTTCTGTTTGGTAATAATTCTACATGATATTTAATTACTATTAAACATGCATGTCATGGGTTTTTTGGTTCAGGTTACTAGCAGACCTTAGTCCTCTGGTCAAATTACAAATTTTATGTTGACATTTAGCCACTGGTTTTCATGATAATGCAGAGAAAATTCATGGTCCTCAGAGAATAATATCTCATGATTACTGTGACCCCCATGACCTTTCTGGATCATTACCATGAGAAAATTTATTTAGACAGAAATATCAAAATTTAGTGGCCTTTCCTGTGTCATCTCAATATAGGCATAAACGCCCAAAATATATATTTAAAAAATACTCATGCTCTGATTCCATGGGTACATCCTCACTGTTAACAGACTGTTAGATGCCATCTTATTCAGCATTTTGAAGTTTCAGTTTATTCATAAGGCAGTAGGCCTGTGCAGTATACCAGCTCGTACCAAAAACCAGTCTAATTTTACAATTTTCATATACCGCCATACCGGTGAATAGCCCAAACAACGTCTGGAACGTGAACAGCGGGAAACTGTTTCAGCAGGGACCCATTTCACTGCTGCACACCAACACCCTGGTGACTAATTTCCCTGTCG
Source organism: Lutjanus erythropterus (assembly GCF_056507025.1). Lineage (NCBI taxonomy): Eukaryota > Metazoa > Chordata > Actinopteri > Lutjaniformes > Lutjanidae > Lutjanus > Lutjanus erythropterus. Next base: position 1,799,097 of record NC_139332.1, on the reverse strand, counting down.
ATTAAATGCAAAATTTAATTTAGACTAGTCGACTAGTCTAACACTAAGAACACACTCAGAAAGCAGTTAAAATTTAGCAGAATTTATTACACTGTCGAGAAAAAAATACTGTGTATTAAGAGCCACTTGAAGACATTAATCACAGTCTACAATCACCAAATCATACTTTAAATGCCGCTGAGGTGCGTGCTACTTTGCACTGTGCAATACAAACCTTACACATTAATGTACAAAACATGACAACTCAATAAATGCTTCACTTTTTCAGACTGAAGAGGGTCACAGTGTCTGCAGGTAAAGGACCCAGAGCTAACGTTAGCTGCCAGTCTGACACACAGTGTGGCTAATGTTAGCAGTGCTAGTAGCAGCAGCAGCAGCAGCAGCTCCGCTTGTAGGTTTATGTCTGTGTATGTGTTTAATGTGGTCACGTTTCTCCAGTCGAGTGAATATACATCAGCTTATTCTGTCACAGTCTACATTCATCTGTCCGACTTTGCTGATGTAAACATACAGGGTTGCCATGGCGATCAGTTCATACACACTGGGTGAGAGGAGCTGCCGTCTGACAGAGCTGCTAAAATCTTAGAGGCAACAGATAACTGGCATTGTGCATGAATGAAAGATTCATAAAAAATTTAAATATTTTATGTTTAAATATTTTAAACTACTAGTATTTCTGGTGCCGACTAGTGTGGGTGGGGACGTTTAATTGTATAGTCGTCCCCGCCATGTGATGCTAACCATATTTTGAAGGAGTCATACTTTTACCTGTGTCTGGAAATTAAAAAAAAAAAACCATGACACAGTCCTTATGACAGTAAAATGGTCTATTTAAAGCCAATCAACTGCAGTAATTCTTTTCTCATTAGAAGAAATGTGGGTAAGAATACTGTTGCATGAAAAAAAATACAGTCAAATACCATGAAACCAATATGATTTTTAAAAAAAATGTGATATGAAAATTTTGTCATCCCACCCAGCCCTATAAGGAAGCATATATGTTGTATGTTACTGTACAACATATATGCTCTGTTACTTTTCTTTTTTTTACCACAGGAACTTAAGGACCTTTAACTTAATGTACAGTTTTTCTCACCATTCTACAACTGCATTTGGGCATTGTACTAACTACAAATCCAGGCCCTCATTAGTAACTGGTGACAGAATGTCATTTAGAGGGAACTGAAGTCAGTTTGTAGTGAAGTGGTTCCCGCTGGCCACCAATTTACTTCTTTCAGTCCCAGCAGTGCTCTGGATACTATATTGGCATACAAACTGGTATTTCATATTGAAAACATGAAAGAAAATCAATAATATTGGTGCTACTTGGGACAACCTGGTAGTTCAGTTGGTAGAGCGTGCACCCCATGTACTGGGGCTAAGAGTCCTCTGCATTGGCCCCAGTTTGAGGCTACATGTCATTCCCTTTCTCTGTCTCCCCGCTTTGCTTCCATCTTCACCTGTCCCCCATACTTCTTATACAGTCATTTTATACTGTCCTACAACAGATACCACTTCTCAGTCAGCACAAAAAAATAAAAATAAACACTGTTCGGTGCAGTGTGTAAAACTTAACCCTCTCAGGTAACAGGTTGTCCACTATTTAGTCAGAAAAATTCCAATTAGATATTTCACTTGAATTGTTCAACCCCAGTGAAGATATTATCCATGTAAAGACTTGAACTAGGTCTAGGTGATATATCAAACAAATTTGATATATTTAAATACCAATTAATGTGTACCATATTGTAACATTGTCACATTCAAGTTTTCCATGTTTCCATCACTGGTCACAAAAGAAAACAAAACTTAGCGCAATCAATCATCTGATCACGTTTCCTTTTTCTGTTCACGGCTTCCAGCTCCACAGCTCTGAACAATGAGACCTCCAGCTTTAAGCTTCTTTAATTGACTTTAACCTCACTCATAGCTGCTAATTAGCTTTTCACAGTCTGGTGCCTTTTTCAAAATATTTGCCAGATGAACGTAGCTGTTAAACTCAGAGAGTTTTGTTTAGACAATCTTTAACACATGGTAGAAAGTGTGTGGTGCACAGGCATTCAAGCCATGTCCAGCTTCACTTTGCTATTTATATGGCACATAATCTGAGCACAAAGTAAGGCGCAAGGTGCAAAGAGGTTGTATGTAGTCTCTTAATTAATTACAGGTGTGTTTTGGGTGTAACATGAATCAAACCAATCAGAGTTTTGTCTTCCATTCCCATTCAGAGCCTTGTGTGCCTGCCTCTGTCACATTGCTATTTAAATGACAATGTGGTAAGTAGGAGAAGCAAATCGAGATGCTCAAATGATCCACTTGTAGTGAATCTGCGAGTTAGACGGGCCGGGTCATTAAAATTAACATTGTTATTAAAAGCAGATGGACTGCAGGTGGGTGAAATATGATGGAGTGTCTCCCAACTGTCCCAACTGTGTGTGTGCACACAACCTGAGGCAAAAAAGATAAACGCACATGGAACCAGTACTATGTTAATTACTAAAAGCAGCCTCTCTTATCATTTAAGTCAACTGTGAAATAAAACTGTCTCATATCAATACAACACACAATAAAGAGATCAAAATCTCATGCTGCCCAACATAATTTAAACAATGGTTTAATGATCAGAGAGGCTGCATTCAGTTTCGTTTTCATGATTATAGGGCTGCTTTACTCCAAACAATTGTGCTGTATGAACTGTGACTGTAAGACCTTTTGAATGTGTAGTAGAACAGAATATTAATTAACTTAAGATCCTGACCAATCCTGTCAAATTTAAACAATCAAGAAAGTTGATACCGCACATATTTGAGGCACAGTATCTCTCTCTTATGCGCACATGACTTCATCCTATTTCACTCACCTGCACTCATAGGTTATTAATCAGAAAGTGAATTTTTATGAGCTGTGGATTAACTGCAGTGTCTTGGAAGTGTACGCATGTTGTGTGTTGTAGGCTCATCTTACTACCTGAGTAATGTGTCCTTTGAATAGCTGAAAAATGCTGCGCCTTTAACTTTAGACCAGGGTTTTGTTAGTCAATGGCACAATCGCTTTCTGCTGCCTCAAGATAACAATGTGCCAACAATGCACCTGACCACACCTCATTTTAAGAGCAACACACCCACAGGCACACAGATGGGCACAAGAACATTTGCTACTTAGACAGCATGAGTGCTGGGTGAGAAAATGACAACTGTCAGAAAATAGCAATGTTAACTGCACTGTGTGCCACTTTGTGCTGGAAAGAAGATAGAGTCCCAGAGTGTTTTTCCCATCTGAACTTGATAATCCAATACAGATGTATGTAGAACATAGTACATAGTAAACACAGTACATAGTAAATTGGGTTTCTATTACTTGGTCCAACAAGCTCAAATATTTCCAAAATATTTCAGCATTGTAGGAAGCACCCTCTTTAACAGGTTTTTGCTGTATTCCATCCATTACTGACCATCTGTCTACTAGTCTGATGCAACACATTGGCTATACTGTCAGTCGTTGGTAAATATTTTGTTGATCAACTGATTAACTGACTAATCATATCACATCAATCTAATGACTCTCTGAAAAAGCACAACTAATTCATGGATATAGGCAGAAATGTGTAAATTAGACCTATACTGCTAACACCATGTAGGAGGTGTCAGCCCCTCAGATCTGTAAACCTGACCAGCCTTTTAATACAAACAGGTTAGTGCAGAAGAAATGGGCAGAAAAAAAGACGACACACAGAGGGGGAGAAATAAGCCAGAAGAATGGACTCTTTGATGAAGATGTCAGCCTAGCTTTGATGTAGATGGGAAGTGACCTCGATACACACCACCCACCACCTTACTTCACACTATGGACACCAGTAATCCATTAAAGCACATGAAATCAATCAGTCCTGGGAAGAAACCAGCTCCATGGAGCCTCCTCTGTGTGCTGGCATTTCTTCCTTGCTGCCAGTTCACTGCACAGCTCTGTTTCACTGAAGCCACATCACAAGTATTTTCTGTGTATCTGATTATCTCTCGTCTCTCCATCTCTTACTGCCGTGCCTTTCCTGGGGATAATACATCTGGAGCCTGCCATTCCACGCAGGTTCACCCACAGTGTAAAACCCTAATTACTAAACAGTCACCGCATTTCTCACTAGAGGCCAGGAAAGACCACTAGACGTGACTCCCATAGCAAACACCTCCACCCAGCACCCCCACCGCTCGGCACAAAGAGGAAATGACAGCTCACTAATCTGACGGCAGGTTTATGTCTGTATTACAGAGATCTGACATCTGCCTCTGAGCATTAGTGTCAAAGCATGAGCTTGGATATAAAAGCACCATAATAAGCACTATGAGTTTACAGCAAATATTCATTAGTACTCAGCTCCCATTGGTTGCAAATTGGTTTTTAAATGTGGGGCTAGGCCTGCCTGCCTGCCAAGACTGGGTTGTTAGAGATGGGAAATGGTGCTTGTCCAGTATGAGTCTCAAGAGCTGTGGCAACAATTTCACGTTCACAGGCTGACTGATTATGAGAGAGGGAAGGAGCCACAGACATGTAGAATACTGAATGCAGCACACACTAAATCTACAGATCCAGCACCCACAAACATCCACGCAGTGGTTCACTGACCTATGCTGTCCTGTGAACCTAGGATGTATGAATGTTGTATCAGTTCAAAGCAGTTTCCAGTAAGTCTTAAAATAACATGATGGTTTGTTTGTCGGTGATTTCCAAATTTGACCATATGACAAAAAAAAAAGACAGTCATGGATCAGATAATTTTTCAGATCAGCAAAAATGAAAAATAAGGTGGGATTAGGGTTAAATTATTTTAAAAATGCACTTGGCTTTGATCTCTCTCTGTGTAGACCATACCACCATAGTAATGTCATGCAATGATAATAATGATCATAATAAGAAAAATCTATTTATAATAATTATATAGAATGAATACTACACAACAATAATAATAATATTTAGTATTCTTTAAATATTGTACTTTACTGTATTATATTATACTCCTACATTACTACACTCTGAGGTCTGGCTCAATGTCCCACTCACAGCACTATCTGATTGGTTAGAAGTCACGAGTAATAGCCAATCAGCACAGACACAGTGTCACAGTCAGGTAGAGACAGAGCTGTACCGGTGAGCTGAGAGGAGCTGTAGAAGCTAAGACAACAGATATCGTCAAAGTAGGCCTGTGCAGTATACCGGTTCATACCGAAAACCGGTCTTTATTTTCATTATGATATTAATTTTTCATATACCGCTATAGTGGTGAATAGCTCAAACAACCTCCAGAACATGCGTGGCAGGAAAGTGTTTCAGCAGGGACCCATTTCACTGCTACACCCCAACACCACAGGTGTGCTTGCTTGTAGACTAAGGATGTTCCTGGCGACTAAATTCCCAGTCGATTAAATGCAAAATTTAATTTAGACTAGTCTAACACGAAGAAAACACAAAGAAAGCCGTTACAATTTAGCAGAATTTATTCATTTATAATGTTAAACACTGTCCGAAAAAAATACTATGTGTATTAAGAGCGATTTGAAGATGTTAATCACAGTCTACAATCACCAAATCGTACTTTAAATGCTGCTGAAATGCGCGCTACTTTCCACTGTGCAATACAAGCCTCATTAATGTACAAAACATGACAACAACTCAATAAACACTTCACCTTTCCAGACCGAAGAGGGTCACAGTGTCTGTGGGTAAAGGACCCAGAGCTAACGTTAGCTGCCAGTCTGACACACAGTGTGGCTAACGTTAGCAGTGCTAGTAGCAGCAGCAGCAGCAGCAGCTCCGCTTACAGGTTTATGTCTGTGTATGTGTTTAATGTGGTCACGTTTCTCCAGTCGAGTGAATATACATCAGCTTATTCTGTCACAGTCTACATTTTTCTGTCCGACTTTGCTGATGTAAACATCCGGTGTTGCCACAGCGGTCGGTTCATACACGCTAGGCGAGAGGGGCTGCCGTCTGACAGAGCCACAGCCCCGACCTGTGGCGTGCGGCTGCATAAAATCTAAAAACTACTAGTAGTTCTGGTGCCGACTAGTGTGTGTGGGGACGTTTAATCATATAGTCATCCCCGCCGTGTGATGGCAACCATACATTGAAGGGGTCATGCTTTTACCTGTGTCTGGACATAAAAAATAAAAAAAACATGATACAGTCCTTAAGACAGTAAAATGGGCTGTTTAAAGCCAATCAACTGCAATAATTCTTTTCTCATAAAATGTGGGTAAGAACACTGTTGCATGAAAAAAAAAAAAAACGTCAAATACCGTGAAACCGATATGATTTTTTTCAAAACAACATGATATGAAAATTTTGTCATACCGCCCAGCCCTATGTCAAAGTTTCAATAAATATAAAAAATTTATGAACGGTTTCTATGACAACAGCAGAGTTATACCAGTGAAAATGCCTGACATCACAGTCGGGATTTCACTGGAGGTAATGTGACGGTTTTTAAATCAGTCGCTCTTCATTTTTTTATTTAGAGATGTAACAGCGCACATCTGCCCTGTCTTTTCACTGCAATTCTGCATTTCAGGTATTATAACTTAAATAAACAGGGACAGTAAAACTGTTTCACACCATGATGGTTGCATATAGTCTGCAGATCACGTGTGCCGAACCATGGGGGGCGATCTGTACAGTACACAGGACAACTGAGATCCCTTGCACCCCTAATCAGCACTGGTGAACATGATCGTTCACTAGTTTCCATCAGGCTTCAAGACTGCCTGTTGGTGCAGTCCTACAAGTTTTATACTGTATGAAGTGAAGGCAGCAAATCATCCTGTGAAAAAACAAGCAAGTTGGTATAAACATTCACTGGATGGATCCATTGCACTGTGATGTGATCTCCATGATACCATTTTTGCCTTCCAGTCCTGATTTTGATACATGCACTATCTATACTGAGTACCAATCCAATAACAGGGCTAAAAGAGTTCAATCCAATCTGTAAAGACTCCATTTTGTTTTCCCCACAACTCCAAAATATTTCAGTCCAATCCAGTTCACAAACACAAAAGACAACTCAAAAACTGTGCTCTGGGTTCAACAGTGGATCTCCACAGAACCAAACCACATCAGAAAATAAAATTTGAAATAATAGTGTATGTATTTCCACTTCAGTAACAGAGGTTATACTATACAATGTACATGGGTATTCATGGTACTGTTAGCCAGTGAATTTTGTAGCATTAGCTCTGCCAAGACCAGCAACTCCTGGAGAAACTCCTGGCTAGAAAATACACAATCCACTATATTATTTATTTTCTTGACACAGACTCCAGAGAGCTTCTGCTGACCAACAGCTGGCTACAGTAACGTAGACTTGACTTTGATGCTGAGGTAAAGATGGCATTTCTCTCCCCCACTGATATATAACTTGGTGTACAGGATGCCGCTGTGAACTAGCAAGGTCCTGTTTCAGGGCATAGAGTGGTGTACTAGCTGATACCCAATCCAGCATTTTAGCAGTATCTTACTTACTTACTTACTTGTATCTGAATCAAAACAACCCTACTCCACTGATCTGCCAACTAGCACCAGCAAGGAGCTGACCGAAGTATCACATTAACTTCTGATTATCTATGTACTTGTGTGAGGCTGAAATTGGTGCATTCGCTTGCATGCAGTGTATGGAATGTAACTAAGTATATTCACCCAAGGACTGTACTTAAGGACTATTTTGAGGTACTTTTACTTTAGTTGAGTATTTTAAATAAAGAATGTTTTTTTCTTTTTAATCCACTAAATTTATCTGACAGCTGTAGTATCGGCTAACATAAAGAAATATGAGAGCTAATAAAAGTTATTAAAGATTAAATCAGTGGTTCCCAAGCTTTTTGTCTCGTGACTCCTCTGACTGGCCAGTTTTGAGAGCACAACAACAGACAATCCTTGTTTGTTTGCTGCATACATACATTTAAAAAATAGGCTGTGAAAACACAAATAAAAAAACACCAAACATTTTCCAACTGAATGCTTCAGGTGTTATTAGCTATCTTAAGTACTGCACACTGTAATAGCAAAAAATATTACTGATGGTTAAACTTCAGGAGACATTTTGTCATAAAAACCTTCAACAAATCACCTTGTGTGCACACTCACGACCACACACAACAAAGGAGAGACAAACACACACCAGCCCAGCAGACAGCAGGCTCACAGAGCATCCATTGTACCACTGCAGCCATCATCATTTTGTACAGACAACTGGAGACATTGTATCAGAGACAAACATTTGTGTGTGAGACAGCACAGTCATTACCGGCAGATGTATTATATGCAGACACGCTGAGTAAGGGCAACATGGCGGAGAAGAGGACAAGAAAGGATGGCGCCATCCCTCTACCTGAAAAACAAAAGACACAGACAAGAAAACATTCAAAGAAGGAAGCTGACAGGGAAGAGACAGGAGCATCTGCTCCAGAAACAGAGCATGAAAAAAAACAAACAGAGAAAATCCACCCAAAAGTTCTGTCATTGATGTGTCATGTATATATAAGCCCATTTTGTTGTTGAGTGGGTTTACATTCCATCAGGAGTGGACAGCTGACAGAGATCTAAAGAGGGCTGCACAATAAGTCAACCAGTTTACTGGTTTGTCAGGATGCATCACACCTATTTAATAAGTGAACTCGTTCTTTTGTTCAGTAGAAATACTAAATAGATAAAGATATCTAACCTGTGTACTATTGCAAAGTTTGCGATGACTGAAGAGAGCAGATTTTACAGTTTTGATTTTGAGAGCTTGTTCTTTGACAGAGTCACAATCTGCTTCTTCCAGGAAAGCTTTCAAGGATCTGCCCAAATGTAGCAAGAAAGATGTCTGACAGTGTTGAACTTTCCTCACCAGTAAAAAACAACAGCATTGGTAGTTTGGACAAACATTTGTAGTACTTTTCCACTGCAGCAACTAAGCAGCCTGTAACTTGGAGCTCACTCTAACCTGAATTTTAAAGAATCCTGTGAGGCTTTGATGAGAGTTTCCTCCATGTGTTTCAGCTGTGTTGTACAAACTGGGGTGTTTCTGACATTTTAAAGTCTTTCGAATCGGAGTCTTGTCCATCTGCCAAATCCAGAGAGGACAGGAGGCTAGTTGATAAAAATGATTAGATGGTTGATGATGGTATCAAGTATTACCCATGTGTTCACTGTAATTAACTGTTACTTGTATGATCACTATTCTTCTAAGGAGAAAAACATCCACTATTGTACATCAATCAAAGATAGGCAAAGGACAGAGCTTTTTCTAGTCGGGAAGCAAATATAATATTTATCTATCATAGTACCAGATCTCTTGAGATACACTTTTTAGTGATATTAGTTATAATTAGGACCTAAGAGCCAAGATGCCAGGGACCCCAGTTGTGAATCTCAGTTCCTCAGTTCCAGGTGACTGGTTCATTCAAACACTTTTTTTCTCACAAGTTTTCTTTGCAGCATGTTTTCCATTGTTGTCTTGCTGGAAGGTCCACACACACACAGTCATGCTGGTTGATGGCAACCAGCTACCTGACTTCAATACTGGTTCCTGAATTATACCTTTTTCAATACCAATTTTCTAAAATCCATTTTAGAAAGAAAATGACATTACACATTACAGTACAATGACTCACTTTAAAAGAAGAAGTTTTTCAAAGAGAATCTCTGCGCACCTTAATCAACTTGTTTAATTGGACTACAATAAAGAAACTGATGGAATATCTGTACAATATTGGGATATATAAAAGATTCATTAATATCAATATTTTTGGTGTTGAACAAGATATTTTTCAATACTCGATAGTACTGAAGCAATAGAGAGGGGATGTCAAAAAAATATGAGCAGTTGTCTATGACAAGGGACAAATTATTTTTTTGATCCAATTTGAATGGTGCAGTGACTTACACATAATATTTGTTAGTTTAAAACATAATTTTAACAGCAGAATTCTAACAACTTCAGCTTTTAGAAGGAGAAAGTCAACTTGTGGATATAGTCTTTCTAATCATGCATCTTCACAGTCTGATAGTTCAACAAACTACAACTTTCTTGGCTTGAAAAATTATCCTTTAAATTGACAAGCAGGATATTGGTGATTTGTGGCACAATTCAAACAGGATCAAAATAGAATATGCCTCTTGCCATGACTACAGTTCACATTTTTTAGGTCCCATAGTGACCCACCTGATTGGGCATGACTTCAGCTCTCTATTCGATTGGTACCATAAAAATAGCATCATTTTGTATCCAGCCCTTAGTGACAGATTGTTCACAAGAATTTCCTGTGACGTGACATTTCTCTTCCCTTCAGTAATTTGGATTTTTCTGCCAGTACCATGAGAGGAGAAACAGCGCCAGACCATGATGCTTCCACCTCCAAACTTAACTGCTCGTTTGATAATTTTAGGGTCATATTATCAGACATTTGGTGGGCTACGTCACTCCATTTTCCCAGCACACTTAAAACAAGCTACAATATGCCTTTTCTTCAGTAATAGAGTCTTTTGGTGTGATCGTTCACTGATTAGGAATGTACATGAAGACAAACCATGATCTTTTCCTAAACCTGACCAAGAAGTTATGTTGCAAAACCAGTGCTACACTGTGCAGACTGGGCTGTCTGGCAGAAAGATTTCTGCCATAGAGAGCTGTCTGTTTTAAATCAAAGCAGCTGACACACCATCACCTTGGAGCAAACCTCTGCGGTTCTGAGGGCTCTGGGGCAGTGCCCTCTTTGCCCAGTTGCTAATCCAGTTTAAATGGGAGCCACTTATAAAAGCACTGCTCCATAGCACCACAAGTGGTTGAATAAATCCACAGTGTAGCTTTAATCAGAAAATTGCTGTTGGTATGCATTTTCAAATAGTGATGATATTCAGTCTAAGAGTGTGAATGGTGAATGTTTTCTTTAGAGGCAGGGGGGAGGGGGATTAGAAAAAGGAAGATTAAAATGTATTGCATAAAATATTTGCCTGGAATATTTGAGAGCCTTGGGGTATATTTTTTTACTAATGACAGCCCAAAATTGACATGAGGTTTTGAATGGGTTACCCACTGAATATGTCAGTACATTGGGAATCTATGACCTACAAAAAATGCTGCATTAACTGGCTCCAGCTCACAGCACCGCACATACAGGGTGACAACACAATAAAATAAATACTAAATAATAGAATAACTATACAAATTCAAATTTCCATGATAAGGCAGGTGTTATTCTATATTTATCTGACCTTGATTCTACTTCATCATGGGCATTTGTGAACAAGTAATTTCAGCACAATTGAAGAGACTGATCATCTTTTTATCCTTCCTCTCCATCTGATATAACAAAAAAATCTAAATTGGTAGTAAGGCACAGAGCAGAGAGACAGCAGCAGCAGTAGTGACTGACTAATGTGATAATCAGACTCCAGAAACTGGATGTAAATTATCCCAACACTCACACTGCTCCTCCGAAAGTACAAATCCAGGAAAACTGCAGGCTCTGCTTCATCCATACATCTGCCTGTTCAATTCTTCCTGTTACTCTGAACTTATGGAAAATGGGATGAATTGGGGGTTTTGATTAAATAGCCTTTACCATCTCTCAATAAGCTGTGAAACTATGAAATATGAATTTTTGCTGATTTTCATGTGAAACAATAGAACTGGTGGTACATTGTGGTGATGCCTGAGTGCAGCAGCACAATAACACAAAATGAAACTACATGACTAAATGACTATGACCAGACTGTGCAACTGCCTTTATAGCTGGCTGCCCAGAGGGGAAATGTGAAATGGCTGTCAGAGAGCAAGGGTTTCTGTTGCAGGACTGTTACTGTGCTCTGCTGCAGTGCATAGGAAAAACCTCATTCAGCAATGGTTGGGAGAACAGTGTTGCCTTGAAAAAAAAACATAAGAAGGATAAAGATGATTCTGGCCATTTAAAAGCTACTGAAGAATTCTGAAATTGCTTTGAAAAAACAGGTGTTTTCTCAGTGATTGTGATTAAATTTCTTAAGCAGAGATGAGGCCGATCTTATCCAATCATTCGTCACTCCTCAAATATCAGACTAACAGCACCAATCCACATGCCGATCCCAATTCCACTGTCTTATATTTTCAGTAAGTATAACAATATTGTTACACAAGACACAAAGACAAAAAGCAGCTTCCAGGGCAGCCTGGTAGCTCAGCTGGTTGACCATGTGCCCCGTGTCCTGAGGCTGACCCCATGATTCTACTGGACAGGCTGCATCACATTATGTCCAATTACAGATGGGCATCGAGACCTGGTTCCCTTTAGAACCAGTTCCAAAATAAACATTCCATCAACATCACTAAGAAATTGTGTTTTCGATTTTGCTATCAATTCCCACACTAATTAGAGGGATAGTTCACACAAAAATGAAAATTCAGTCATTATCTACTCACCCTCATGCTGATTGAAGGTCGGGTTTAGTTTTTTAGTCCACAAAACACTGCTGGAGTTTCACAAGAAAACAGTGCTGCACAGTCTCCCAAACAATGGAAGTGAATGGTGCCTAGATTTCAAACATGGAAAAACAGCTGGGAAAAAAACAAAAAATGTCTCCATACTGTTCATCTGGCATAATCCAAGTCTCCTAAAGTCCCAACATCCCAACCACACACACACACACACACACACACACACCAGTTCAGACAGTGTGCATGTGAACGTGGCTCCAAGCTAAGGATCTACATTGAAGATTCAGGCTAAAAACATGGTGTAAATAACATTTCTTTTTCAACTTGGCATGTTGAGGTTTTAGGAGAGTTGGATTACACCAGATGAGCAGATGGAGGCATTTTATGTTTTTATTCTGTGTTTTTTTCCACTTGAAAACTGACCTAAACCCGACCTTCAAGTGAGTAGATAATGACTGAATTTTCATTTTTGAATGAACTATCCCCTTACACTTGTGCATATGCATGTGTTTGCGTGTGTTTCCCTTCTCTGTGACATTTCACACAAGACAAAGCATTATTGTTACTTTGTTCAGTTTTTACCCTGTACCTGAACAATAGAACCTGTTTCTTCACAGCAACTCTGGTTGAACTGGTGAAATGTACAAGACCACTCACTCATAGTGTCGACTACCAAAACACTAACCAAAAGTAACAACTGTACATTAAATAAACACAGACAAAAAATAACATTTGTATTTTGGAACATAAAAATAGTAAACATAAAATGAAATGACATGGGCATTATGCAAATGAGGGCTGTGTCTCAGCTTTGTATCTGCAGCACATGTAACCCTCACAAGTCTGAATCCTACAGTGTCCCTCAATGGTCAAAGGAAGCCATGAACATTAAACAAGCCTCCTTGATGGTGACAACTCCCAAACACAGTCTGTCAGCATCTACTGACACAGAACTTTTCACCCCTTAACTGAGGTTCTCTTTCAGCCTCATCTAACCTTACACATAATACAAATAAATATACCAATATAATAATAGTAACATCAATGATAACAATTTTTGCATCAAAATCCAAATGATACCCAATCCTGTAGGGGTGGGGGAAATTTCCGATTCTTAGATGCATCGCGATTCGGATGTGGACGGATCTGAATCGATTCACAAACGTCCAAATTTCGATTATTTTAATCTGTTAATTAAAGTAATACAGAAGGTTCTAAATAATGCGGAACTAAGAACCTCGGTACGCGTCATCTCCGGGACACTTTGGGATGCGCACCTGGGGCGGACATGCCGACACACGTTCAGAGGAAAACAAACATGACTGACTGCCAGCCACCTCGCTGTGAGATCCGAACAGCTCCTTCTAATTTAAAAGCAGACGTGTGGAAACACTTCAGCTTCTACAACGTCGACGGCGGAAGCGAACTGGACAAGAGCCATGTTATATGTAAGCTGTGTCGTGCTAAAATAAAATACTTTGGCAACACAACAAACATGAGAAGCCATGTAACTCGATTAGTTTAATAAAATATAATGGAAATGAATTCAACTCTCGTTTCTTATTACAAATGCACTGTTTTTAAAAATTGCAAGTGATGAATGCTTATTCAGTGAGACAAAAAGAAATGTGCGTTGTGAAAAAGTGCATCAATATACATAAATTAAAGATGCATCAATAATCATTTTATAATCGAATCATAGCCCCTGAATCATAATTGTAATCAAATCGGCAGGTGCCCAAAGATTCCCACCCCTACAACCCTGTCAGAAGCATTTCAACATTTTGGTAAGGTCCCTTACATTTGTACTCATATACTGCTGAATTATAAACAAAGCAGTTTAAGCTGCTGTATTGTTGATACTGAACAAATCACATCACTGACTGTATGACTAGTTGAAATGTTTTATGTAATATATACATTAGTAAAACGGTCACAGTTTAGTACTTACACTGTTCAGTGTTTAATAAAAATTGTGTTGTTGACAGTGAAAACCTGTATAGACCTACGATTTTCTACACAGAAAATCCACAGAAATCGATAAGGGAATCCATAAAGAATTGGATCAATAAACAGAATCAATAATGGCATTGGTATTATATTATCAGATCCCATCCCTAGAGAAAATACACACCAACTCTATTTTTGACAGATAAAAGAGCTTCACAGAACAGACACAGATACAGCATCCAGAATCCAGTCAGTTTTCAAAATAAAACACACCATGCTTACTCGTGATCATAAAAACAAATGAACATCATTCATCTGTGTAGCCTACTGACCCAGGGTAGAAGCAGAAAAATCAAGAGGACCAAATCAATAACATTTGAGCAAGTCAACAAAATCAGATGGGAAAAATGCTCCACTCCTGAAACATTCCTGATGGGGCATGAAGCTGTGTGGAGGATAGATCAAAACCATGTCACAGACATGACGTACCCAGTGGAATCTACACATGAGACCTCTGCAGCAGTGCAGGTTCAATTCCAACTATCACCCCCTCTCTTTCCCACTGTCCTGTCTATCTTCAGTACCATTGATTAAAGGCACAAAGAAAGAAAGGAGCTTTCACATTAATTCTTTATTGATCTTAAACATAGGGGACACAATACCTGCAAAATACAGCTACAAAATACAGCTAGAGTAAAGAAATGCACTAGATACCTCACTAATGATAAACTATAAACCAGCGCATAAATGACAATTACCAACACACAAACACATTACAAATAATGACAAACAGTACCATTTTCATTTTGGAACATAATATAGCAGACTTAAACTCTTTAGAAATGCAAGATGGGAAATGAGGGTTGTCTCTCAGCAATAGATGCATTCGAGAGGAGCCAGGCCTGCGCAGAATCGATCACCAGCGATCGCTGCACGATGCTGGTTTCGATTTGTGCCCAACCTGATTCCGACTTGCTCTGACGTCATGCACACATGGACAACGATGACCTCATGAGATCAAGGCGACCACAGTTTTTAGGACCAGGTACTGCAGTTGCTCTTCACAGATGGAAAGCAGCTGGCTGTCACCTGATCGATGACATGACAGGCTCTGATTGGCTCTTAATTTTGACAACAAACACCACGTGTTGTATAAAATACTAAATTTAGTCTTTACATATTTGACTGATCAAAAAAAACAGTTACAAAGTGCTTTACAAGACAGATAAAAGAACAGAGGATCATGTAACAGAAGGAGGATCTCTTCTATTTCAGCTGCAATCAGCAATCAAGAGTGCACTTTATTTCTTCAGCTATGAATGTGGTGTACAGACTACACAGAGCCTACAGGTGATCTAACAGGATGTTCGTGTCTATTCCTGTTTATTCTCTGAAGTCTGCTGGAAAGTGTCCAACTTGACTGCAGTTTTGTGTCACTGCCTTCTGCTGTGACCGCCTGATCCCATCTACTTTCCAGGCGAGCCCCAGTTCATTTCAAATGAGCCCAATAACTGCAGCACATTACAAAGCAGAATCCTACAGCACCTGGTCAGAGGATGCTATCACACAAGTCCAAGGCTCTGGAGCACAAATTTAAATAAGCTTTCCAGATGATAAAAACTGACTGGATGTGAACACAGTCTACCAACATCAAGTGACACAGAACATTTCACCACTAAACTGAAGTTCACTTTCAGCCTCATCTAAATTTACAAATAATAACAATTATAGTCATCATGGCTTGGTATCAGTATAGTACAAAGTTGGCAGAAATTAGGTGCATTTCTATCCTAAAGCCTCAGTATCCATGAGAGTTTTTAATGTTTGGAGCAGTCAGAAACTACAGTTGTCCAATTGACTGACATGACTGACTGACTGAGTCTGTGAGTGTGTGTTTCCTGACAATCATCACTGTAAAGACTCAGTACTATGAGTTAAGTTTTTTCTTTTTTTTTTAATTGGCAGAGACTGTTTTTTGCCAATAAGGAAAGACTGTGATTTTGATTTTCATTCTTTTCTTTTTTTTTTTTTGCAAGGAGGACTGAGAATGTTGTGTTTCATATGGACTGAGAAATGAACTGCTAAACTCACTTTCTTATGATTTTGTTTATCAGAAAATCAGTGTCTGTTTCTGGGTTAACACTAGTGCTTAACAATCAATCAAAGTTTTATTGAAATTGCAATATGGTCCACCTATTTTCACACATTTGGACCCATTTCAATGAGTGATCAATCTGGCAATAATTGTTCCACTAGTCGATTAGTTGTTTGGTCCATAAAAATCCAAAAACGGTGAAAAATTAATCCTGTCTCAATCTTGTCATTTGAAAAATAGGTCCAAACATGAAAGCAGGTGGACTTGTTTTCACGTTTGGACCTATTTTTCAACTAGTGATTAATCGTTTCTCCACTAATTCATTGTTTGGTCCATACAAAAAATGGTGAAAAATGGTGATTTAAGTCCAGAAAAACCAGAAACCAGAAAATATTCAAATATTCAAACAGAAAATTGAGAATTTGGACAGTTTTCTTTAAAGAAAAAAAAAAAAAAAAAAAAAAAAAAAAAAAGATCCAAACTAGTTGCAAAGTAATTTAACCGTTGACAACTAATCATATCACTGCAATTCTGCATATTCTGGTAAAGGTCGCCACAAAAATCAGACCTTTAATATGTTTGTCAATGAAAATGAGAATAATGATGTAAAAATCATCATTCCCTTTAATATTGCAAATCATATCACAGCTGCAATATCAGTAAAAATAATCGCAATTTATTTCTATTCAATTTATTTTTTCAAAATCGGTCTGCCCAAGTTAATACATTCTTCAGTTGTTAAAAAGCAAAGTGGTGTGTTGGTCTCTTTTGTTGTTTCCACTGATATACATTTAAGGCATACATTCATTGTGTTAATAAATTTTAAAAAGTGAAATAAATAACTATAAAAATAAAGCAAGATTTGCACACAAAAATGGGCCCAACCAACCAAAACAAAAGCATTGGACAGAAAATAACTTGCTAACAAACAGTGGCCTATTTACACATAGAATAATCACAGCTCCATTGTTGACCAAAAACTATTAGAACCTCTGTGTTCTCCAGACATGTGAAAAGTCATCAGTCCAAGCTCAGGTACTGTCCAAATTTAGTCCACATTTTAAGTGCTGTCCAAATGACCAGAAGTGTTCTCGCTCCAGCCGCTTTATCCAGGATGCTTTTGGTTTCTGTGCATATTTTTGCTTTTAGTCTCTGAATCAAAATCTAATATTTGTTGCTGCCAAGTTAGTTTGTCTGAGGTATAGTTAGGACTCATGTTTGTATTGGACAGTTAAAATACAACAGCACCCCCTCTCAATTTTATTTTTTTGTCTCTTTGGTGGATCTAGAAGTCCAATTTGAGATATTGATATCACCAAAAATTCTACACCAAAATACTGGATGTTTCATAATGTAAATCTGGAAAGTTATCAAAGTGTCAATTACTTTCCATTGCAACAATCAGAAATGCAGTGTCCAGATTCCAAAGTTATCCAGTCATCTGTGTGCGTGCATGTGTTGTATTGAATCTGGCATTTATAGGAGACAACTTACTAAAATTATCCTCACACTCTGTCCAAAACTTTCCCTGTGAGAAGCAGTGCACATGTACACACATGTACACACACACACACATACAATCACTGACAGGTGACATACAGCAGAAGGCAGTCTCCTCCTCTGAGTGTGAAGGGAAGCTAGATGCTGGCTAATTCTGTTGCCTGGCAACCACTCACACACTCACTCTTGTGTGTGGATGCTTCTCCACATTTAACCGCCGATGATGGTTTGTCTCCTCCGGTTACCATCACAGCATCGTCTCCCCTCACTGACAGGCCAAAACCACATCAGACACCATCGCCTCTCTGACTGTTTGATACCACATGAGCTGAATATAAGAGGACATGGTCCTACACGCACACACGCACACACACACACACAGACTTGTTTTTTTTTTGTTTTTTTTTAAACAATACAGTTTTTCACCTCTCCATTAATATGATTTTTTGCTGTGCTCCAGTGATGTCTGATGTTCCCTCCTACAAGGAAAAATGTCATCAAACTGCCAACCAAAGCAAACTTGGGGCTAAATGTCATAACTCTGAGGTACTTCACAGGTAGCAAAGAACATTCATATTTCCATTACAGTGACCAAAAGTCATATTGCGATTATTTCTGAAATTGCAATATGCAATATGATTAATGGAAATGATCAGGGCTGCGTTTTCCAGTGTTGATGATGATGTCTCAGCGCTCTACGAAGGTCTCTAAGATATATCTTAGCAAAGGAACTTCTTTTCCTACGAGTGTTTCCCAAACTGTCCCTTAGCGGGTGCTCTTACAAAGAGCTGCTAAGGTACATGGTAAGATGGAGCTGTCCTTCACCATGGTGCTGAAAGTGTATTAATTGATGCTGCACGCATCGATTGATCACTTATAAAGGTAAATAAATGATGTCGTAATATTACAAGCCTTGCCATAATAATTTTACCTCCATCAAATATTATATCATAAATGTGGCTATGCCTCCTAGAGATCATCTGCTAAACTATTTGAAACCTTGTCCATACATACATGGGTATTTTTAAAAACAGCATTTTAAAATCAAATCTCCGTCCAGACAAGTGTTTGGCACCATTTTATGCAAAATCCACATCCATATTAACACGTGTGAAGCATATCACATAAAAAAATAATATGCACATCCTGTTTTAAACAAGAAAAAGACTAATGATGAAGCACACAAATGTGACTGCTGCTCAAAGCATCCTCTGTGAAAACTGAAACATATACTAAAACATTTACACAAGCATACGTGTTTCTCTCTCTTTTTACATTATTGTAGTTTCAGCCAGTTT
This sequence comes from Lutjanus erythropterus, assembly GCF_056507025.1. Lineage (NCBI taxonomy): Eukaryota > Metazoa > Chordata > Actinopteri > Lutjaniformes > Lutjanidae > Lutjanus > Lutjanus erythropterus. The sequence continues at coordinate 1,779,815 of NC_139332.1, read as the reverse complement.
GTGTCTTACATATACGTTTTCCAACATCAGTTCTGTCAATGTACAGACTGCAGATCTGTTGTTGTCACGCAATAGGCACCTGTAGCAGCACCCTATCCACATTTCATTGCTCTGTGTGTGTGTGTGTACTAGAGCTGCACGATATATCGTTTGAGCATCATCATCGAAATGTATGTGTGCGCAATAGTCACGTTGCAGGTCCTGCGATGTAGGAGGCAAACGAACTAAACGTGTTCTCATCTAATTTCAAGGGTATCTGACACACACTGCGTGCAGCGATCCACCAATCACAATTGTTCTTAATCAGTTTGCCAAAGCGGACCACGCCCCTGCTTATGGAGTGAGTCACTGGTAACAACATTGAAAAATGAGCAATGAACAAGAGAAAATCGCAGAAAATTAAGACTTAGTGCCAAAAATAAAAGCAACGTCAGTTATCTGGAATTATTTCGGCTACAAGAAGGATGATATTGACCAAACACGTGTTCTGTGTCGACAGTGCCTTGCACCTGTTGCCACAACGAGAGGTAACACAACTAATTTGTTTGACCATTTACGTTGGCACCACACAGCTCAGTACAACGAATGCAAAGCCAGATCCGAATGGGACCACATGTGAGCATCATACTTTTACTGTCACTGTTACTTTTGTGTAAGTTATAATACCTGAAATCTCAGTGAAAAGACAGGACAGATGCTGCTGTGTGCAGTGCATCTCTGATTTCAAAGCCGTCACATTGCGCTGAGTGAAATCCAGACCATAACTTTTTTCACTGATGTAACTATGCTATCACCAAAGAAACAGATCATTAAACTGTGATGTTCATTGAAACTTTGGTGATATCAGCTGTCTTAACTTCTACACAGCTCCTCTCTGCTCACCGGTGCAGCTCTGTCTCACTCCGTCTGTCACACAGTGTGTCTGCTGATTGATTGATCATGACTTCTAACCAATCAGATGTGCTGTGCTGTAGGCGGGACATTGAGCCAGACTACAGAGCGTAGTTGTGTATTATACTGTACAGTGTATAATGATCTAATATATGTATAGTATATACATAGTACAGCACTGTATAAGTTTGAAGTTTTTAATATTATTACCATTATCATTACTATTATCATTATTATTACATTACATACTTGTGGAGATAATTACAGACAGACAAAGATCAAAGACAAGTGCATTTTTAAAATAATTTAACCCTAATCCCACCATTTTTTTCTTTTTTGCTGATCCGAAAAATGATCTGATCCGTGATACGATCCGAAAAGAAAAATCCTGTATTTTTTCATATTGCAATATATATCGCAGGGTTAAAAAAAATCGCAATGTCATTTTTTTCCAATATCGTGCAGCCCTAGTGTGTACCATAATTAATTGCAGGTGCATGCAATTGCCAATTTAATGTATTGTGCAATGGGATTAGTTCATATAGCCTATATATGCTCATGGGTAGCTGCACGTATGCACTACATTGTGACACAATGACTGAGAAAGCAGGGCGCAAGGAGGGGAACGACCTTCACAAAAAAACTGGAGGTAATACTGGATGAGGTGGCACACAACAGGAGTGTCTTGTTGATGCTTGATGCTTTTGCAACACAGATTCTAACCAGGCAAAGGCTGCTGCACAGGACAACATTGCCAAAAAAAATGGCTGCTTCCAGCACTGGTCCACCCAGACAGTGGTCCGAGAGAGGAGTGGAGATGACTCCCCTTATCAAAGATAACAACAGACATATCCCCTTAGCCAACATGTTTTCTGTCTCCCTCAAATATGTCAACTACAAGTTTTGCCTATCTTGGCCACCCTACATTTTATTGGCTAATTGTTTTTAAAAATGAATTTGGGTGCCACACTTTATGATAGTGGGCTTATTGTGGGGAGAAATAAAGGGTCATTGTGATGCTTTGGTGACTGTGGGACATGGACTGTTTGCACAGGAAAAGTGGAGGAGAAAAAATTCAGGAAATTCAGGCAAAAATCTTGATGATGTTTTGTCTTGTTTGAAACCCTGCGTTGTACAGTGCTGCACGATATTCAGTCATGGGGTTGACACTATCGTCATCGTCATCCTCTCCTTCATTCTCCTCCGGAGGAAGATGTGCTTGCACACACACAGCAATGTTACGTGACATTGCTGTGACAACGATGACAGCACAGCATTTTGCAGGGTTGAACTTCAGTCCTCCCATCGACCGATGGTTGCATCAGAGCTTCCAGTGGCCAATGGTGCGTTCAACCAAGCCCTTGGTGAAGATATGGGCTGAGCTGTACTCCTGCTCAGAATGTGTTACAGGAACCGCCACTGATGTCAGCAGGTAGCTTCGGAGCAGGTAGCCACTATCCCAGAAGAAAAAACCTCTGCCGAACGCACAAGGACACTGGTCACCGCCTCCACACTCCATGAAACCGATGCCTTGCTCAGCCCGAATCCGTCTCCCACCACCTCCAAAAAACTACCCACTGCGTAAAAACGCAAAGCTGCCAGAAGCTGTACCTCTGGGCTGAGAGCGAAGTTACACTTACACGTAGCTCTAAATGTACGGGAACACAAGTGCGAGCAGATTCAGGATCTCCTCACATGGCAGCTGGTACTTGGACTTGATAGCACTGTCTGAGAGACATGAACCAAATGACTATGCGGACGGTGGCGCCTTTGGTTCATTTGATTGAATGCAATGATACACTATATTGTAGCCATAATCTAGTCTACAATGAAACAAGCAGAGGTGATGTGCATGGTCTCTTATATAGGTGGTGATGCCCGCTTGATTAGTTTCCAGCCGGCCTCATTAGACAAATCAATTTGTCAAGTATCTGTCAGATATCCAGTATAAAGTGGTGGGGAACAGGCTGTAGCCTAGTGAGAAAAAGTTAGCTCCATTAAATGAATAAATAAATAAATAAATAAATACATAAATAAATAAACCCATTTATTCATAATATTTAATATTCATTATTATTTTTCATGAAGTTAATTTTAAAATAATTATGTAATTTGCGCAAGGAGTCTAGATGTGAATTATACTGCAAATGTCCATTTAAAAAGCATAATTTTGGCCTAATAAAGCTAAAACTGTTAGGATGAACGGAGCACATCACTAAGAGACATCTTAGAGTGGTTCAGACCGCCCTTCTTAAGATATACCTTTCAGAAGATAAATCTTAGCTAAGAAGCCCGTAAGCTTAAGGGAGACCTTAAGATACAACTTATGAAGCATGTAGCGCTACGAAGGCTCTGGGCAACAGGGCCCAGTTTTGCATTACAATTTTCATGTCGTCTGAAAAAAAAAATATTGCTATGATGTGATATTTCTTGAGGTCTAATCCAAACAAAGATGTTTGCTTTCATCCGGAGTACAAGATTTTTAGGCCAGATCCTCTCTGCAGTACCACAATACCGTAGCAATTATAATGCTCTTTTCTCATAACAATGAGACCCTGTCAACTTTATCTCCCCTCCTCTGAGAAAGGGAAGAGAATCACCCAGTCTTTCCCTGTTGATTAAACATTTTTTTATACTAGTCTATCAGTAAGAAAATACTCAGAAATAGGGCTGCACGATATTGGAAAAAACTGATATTGCGAATTTTTTTAACCCTGTGATATATATTGCGATATGAAAACATACAGGAATTTTCACCAGATGACTTGAATAGCACTTTATGTTATGCTGCACTGCTGCCATCTTGTGGACAATTAACCTGCACTGATCTTGTGACTCACTCCATATACAGGGGCGTGGTCTGCTTTGGCAAACTGATTAAGAACGATTGTGATTGGTGGATCGCTGCGCACAGTGTGTGTCAGGTACCCTTGAAATTAGATGAGAACACGTTTAGTTCATTTGCCTCCTACATCGCAGGACCTGCAATGTGACTATTGCGCACACATACATTTCGATGACGATGCTCAAACGATATATTGTGCAGCTCTACACAGAAAGCAGTTAAAATTGAACGCAGCTTACTAACTGATCATGTTAAACACTGTCCGAAAAAAATACTGTGTATTAAGAGTCATTTGAAGCAGTTAATCACAGTCTACAGTCGCCAAATCATATTTTAAATGCACTGTGCAGTCCCGACTAGTGGCTGGCTGCTGCATAAAACCTTAGAGGCAACTGTAACTGGCATTGTACATGAATAAAATATTAATAAATAGTTAAACTGACTAGTATTTCCGGTGCTGACTAGCGAGGGTGGTGACGTTCAATCGTGTACATCCCTAGTCTGTGGTAAAGTTGCAATTAACAATTATTTTTATCACAGGTTTGGTCTGTAAAATGGTGAAAAATGTTGAGCATTGTTTTCCAAAGCCCATGTTGATGTTTTTATGTCCAAAACACAAAAATATTCAGTTTACTGTCACAAGAGGACTAAATAAATCAGACAATATTTACATTTGAGAAGCTAAAATCTGAAAATTTGGACACATTACAATAAAAAAAATGACTTAAATCCACTAATCAATTATCAAAATAGGTGGTGATTAATTTAATCATGGATAAATAATCACTGCAGTTTTATTAGCAGTTACTTGAGCAGCTAGATCACATAAGTATTTTTTTGTTTTTGAGAATGGAACAATTTCACACAAATACATCAAGACTAGACCTATACAATTTATTTTTTTATTTATTTTATAAGACTTTTATGTCATTGATTTCTGAAGCACTTTCCAAGCAATAAAATAGGGGGTTCATATTTATCTGACTGCTTGTATTCATTGATGAAAAAGTGCAGTAATATAGAAAATTGAAGATGCAATGTATCGTGGTGCATCATGATGCATTATGAAATTGAATCAAATTATTGACAGGATGATCGTAATCGAATCAAATCATGAGACCAGTGAAGATGCACAGCCCTACAATACTCATATTCATCCCAAACCATATCGGTACAGGACGTTTTGATCCTCAGTTCAGCTCGCCCTGCGACCAAAACTGTCAAATGAAGTTTGCACGGGGGACTGCGTTTTGGACAGAAGTTTGGACAAAATTGCACAGACACAGACACACACAGACTTCATGTGGACTGAAAAAAAAACTATTACATGTTTTCTTTCATCTAGAGAACAAGTTCTTTAGGTCAGGTCATCTCTGCAGCACGACAGTACCTCATTATAATGCTGATTTCTCATACTTTTTTCTTCCTTCAAAAATTGTGATTTGGTTCTGGTTCTGCTATTTGGATATTGCGATTTTATTGCGATTAATTGTGTAGCCATAGACTACATCACCTGAATGTGTCAATTAGTGGAACGCAACAAAAAGTGAAGAGAGCGAGTCCTTCTCCCCACAGCATTCAGGAAGCCTGTCACTGCAGATGCAGACCAAAGCAAGATCTGATGCTATGGGACCTTTTAATGTATCCACACTGAGTCTGAAAGAATTTAAGCAACTGGTCAAAGATTTGTGAGTCTGTTGTGTTGCTCTGTATCAACCAGCACAAGTTGTTCATTAAGTCTTACGGAGGACCATTACAGATATTTGCTATTTACTTTTTCTTATTGGGAGTATGTCAGTATTTCAGTGCCACGGTTTAATATTTACATTTTTTTCAACATAAATTACAACTAGAAGACATCACTCAGTAGAGTGCAGATCCCCACCAGGCAACAGAGGGTGAAGCACCTACTGCAATGTCACCACAACTGCCAGATTTAACCAGCAGGAATTTGCAAAATTCTGCCAACATTAACGCGACTTCTACATACATCTCTACCTGAAACAAAATTTCAAACTGAAGCAGGTGTAGATCACTTGCGATCCCTAGTGGCCACTTAAGAAGAGTGAGAAGTCAGCTGTCAATGGTCAAATAAAGCACAGCAGTCAAAAAATAGAATAACCGCCTCGCAGTTCTTGAGATACTGCGTTCACACAAACAGAATTTAAAGGAGACCATAGTGACCATGACCTAGAACTGCCAAAATCTCATCAGTTCATCTTTACGTCCAGATGTACATTTGTGTAACGTTTGAAGAATTTCCTCAAGGCATTTTTGAGATATCGTGTTCACAAGAATGCGATGATCTGAAAACATAATGCCTCTGGCCATAAAAACATAACGGTATAAAAGTCATAAAAAAGGTTTTTCAAGAAATTACAGAAACCCTTCAGCATACAGTCATGAATGTGCACAAAATATTAGGCACTAATTAACAAATGTTTGCATGCTAACACGCCAAACTAAGTTGGTGAACATAGTAAATATTATACCTGCTGCACTTCAGTTAGTGTTATCATTATGAGCATTTTAGCATGTCTACATTAGCCTTTAGCTTTAAGCACCATGGTACAGCTTCACCAAAGGGTTTGTTCCCAGCTGAAAACACCAACTGAGATGCTTCAGTTGCTATGATACAGAATATCTGTGGGGGTAACAGTTAATTGATGTGTTGCAAGTACCTAATTATGCAAATTGTTTGTGTTACCAACAAATACTGAATGCAAAAATATTGGCAAAAGTTAGCCTGCTTGCTCTGGTCTTTGCTCTGGATGAAGGAAAGGCTGAAGTATGCAGGGAGAGAGGACAGGCATTTCCTGGCAAATTGGCTTGCCATGAAAAACACCATCTAAACCTGTGTGTAATGGGTATGACATAACATGATCCATGTGGACTCATGTTTTGTGGGAGAGGAAACATCTCAGCTAGTACCATTGTTTGGTTCAAGAGCTGAAGTTGGACGGAGCCCAATTTGAGAAGTAATGACTGTTTGAGGCAGTTGTGCTGCCACTCCTGCTCTGTAAATTGACGGCTGGGTGACAAGTGCAGCATGCTGCCCAAACCTGAACATTTTTCAACTCTCTATAACAACAAAAAATGCCTTAAAGTGCAGTGCTTGGTGCAGAAACCATGCTTAATGTCTCATCATGCTGCAGGCATTTGTAGCAGAGTGTAAATGCACTGCATTCCTTTTGCCAGTGTTGTGCAGTAAACTAACAGATCAGTTTGCAATCAGTGTGTGATAACAGAGCTCACACCATCACCTGATATAAACAGAGGTGCGATCGCAGTAGAAAGAGAGGGAGCATTTGATTATAGGCAGAAGTGCCGAGGTGATATAAAAATTCAATCTTGATCTTGTAGCGTGAAGTAAATTACACTGCAGACTGAAGTCTGTGTTACAATGAAAAAAGCACAGACAAATACGCATCATGTTCACTCTTCTCCTCTGTCTTGTCTCCCGCTTCATCCCCTCGCAGTTCTCATGTATTATGATGCTTTTGATTTGAACTGGAAAGTCTAAATTTCTTGCCAGTTGAAAATTTCAAAAGTTGTATTCAAGTTTGTATGCTGTAGGGTAAAACATTCTCAAATTGTTATAAACTGTCGTTAACTCCGCTGTTGATATCTTGACATTTAGGACACAATGCTTCCTTGTTTTCACTGCCAGGCAGTAAGGGACGATGTGACAGATCACCTATCAAAAAACTGCAGAAGAAGAAGGAGCTGGTGTTATCTAGCATGAAAACATTGGTGTCCAGCAGTTGATCCGTGGGTTAGAGAGCATCATGACTCGGCCACAGGGCAGGGCTGCTCACACTGCAGCCCCGGGGAGTCACACTGCAGCTGGGTCAGATAGCACCACGATCCAGGCACAGAGCAGGGCTGCTCTGCTTTGTGTGTGAAACTATGAAATGTGTTCTTTCTTTTGATATATTCCATGTTAACATATTGATATAACTGAATATTTTGTGGGTGTTGAATTTTGTCAAAAATGCTGGTGCTGACTGGCAACTTTTCAAAAAAAAAATGCTGGTGGGGAAAGAGTTAATAACTAAAGATATAAGTAACCCTGGACATTCTTTAATACAAAAACATGAATATTGCAGACCATTTAGTAAGATGCTCAGTTTTACAGGAGAAAGGAGAAAGAAAGAGGTGTGTGTTTTGGCAAATGCACGTCTGGTTTACATCCTCATTTTCTTTAAAAGGCAGCTCATAGCTGCTTCCCCCTGCCATTCAACAGGAAGAATGTCACTGATGGTCCCACATGAGGCTGTTAGGAAGGTAGTTACATGGTTTAAGCAGAATTTTGTTTTTTATTAAGGTCAGGATCACAAACAAACACGGGAGAGAGCCCACACCCTGAAGTGGACACAGAGACATGTCATTGTCTTTTCGTTCCTTGTAGTGGGAGGTTCTGTTTTTCACTCACAGTCTCTTGCTATTGAAATGTTGGTTGGCTGAGTCCCTTTGGACCAGACTAAAATGTATCAACAACTGTTAGCTGAGTTTCCATGAAATTTGCTTCAGGCAGTCCCCAAGATGAAATGTATATTTCTTTGGTGATTCTGCGTCTCTGTACAGAACAGAACACACCGTGACTTATCATTCAAAAATCACAGACAGGAAGGATGCTGTAACTGAATCAGCCTAAGCAAGTGACAAGAACACTCTGGATTAACAAGACCAAGGGGATCTCTCCAGTGATGAAAATCCATCCGTCACAACTTCAACACCAGGTAAACATGTCCTGGAGCAGTAATTAAAGAAAACACCACTAATGATGAGGACTATGTCTCCATGGAGACCATGATGGAGCAACAGAAGTTACTCTATGTGGAAATGTTTAACAGACGAGGCAAAATGATCCTGGAACCTGCAACTGCCAGAATTGATGGATTCAAAAGAGATTCAGAGGGTCAAGCAGCCTTCTCTCAAGAAAAAAAGGGATGACATGACAGGTGGAGGAGAAAGTTGGTTCACTTGAATCACAACTGCAGTCCCTGTGCTCTCAATGTATGAACTCTGAAACTGAGCAAAGACATCAAATCCAAAATTTATTATTTACAAAATCAGAGTCAATGGTCTGACACAGAGCAATTCCTATGAGCCTTGGTCAGATACTGAACAGGTCAAACAAACTGACAAATGATGCAAAGTCCGTTGACATTAAAAAGCACACCACACAGGAAATGAGACACAGAACACTGGAAAAGTAGCAAAATTTTTAAGATACAAAGACAAAGAATTCATTCTTGCCAAGGTGAGAGCTCACCTCAGGAACTCTACAATTTATGTAAATGAGGACTTCTATGAATTGCTAAAGAAGAAGAGAGCAGGCCTTTTTCCAGCAATGAACCAGGCCAGGAAACGATTTATGCTGTCATTAACTACGACAGACTGGGAGTTAAACCACAAAGGCTTCTGCAGATGACAGAAATCACACAGCAACGGTGAATCTGTGCCAGCAGGACTCCAATACATATGGTGACTACTCTGACCCTGACAACAAAAAGTGTGCACGTCATGAAATGTGGAGACATCCACAATGTTCAAAGCCCATATATGGTCACTCAAGTTTAAAATTCTGTTCTCCACTGTGATGCTGACTGAGCTGCAGTGATTCCTGAGAGTTGGAGAGGAGAAAGTGAAACTGTCTCAGCCAAACTCTCTAGTAGTTCTGCCATTAGACACTAACGTCAGAATACGTCAGCGGAAGTCAACACAGCTGCTCCAACTGGCAGCTACAACACACACTGGCAGCTATGACTCACACATGGAAATTGTTGGAAGTTGGAAATACAGTATGTTTAATGTCACATTAGCACATAAACTCTTTCATCAGTCCCTTCATATGTTCATGCATGACTATTTATACATTTTTCTGTTCTATTGGATCGGGGGGCAGGGGTCCAGAGAGGTGATACTCAGCACTCAGCTCTGGGAACTATACATTCTGTATTTTCACTGGCCGAGCCGAGTGTGAGTGGATGTAGGGAGTGTAACTGTTGTACCTTTAGCTCAGTCACTAACATGTGCAAAGAAATGTTCTTACTGTGTGCACTGTTCCCACACAAAGTCACCGTCTGATTCACGAAACATGCGCACCAGCCAAGTTTGTTATTAACACCGATAAACGCCAGAACAGAAGAACTTTATACCACTGGAAACCAATAGCAACCATTTTGTTTGTGAATCAGAATCATTCTAAACTGACAGGCTCAAACCCACTGACTGCTATCTGCATACTGACGCGCCCTTCTTTCTCTATATAAGGAAATACGTTTGCATAGAAAAGTTTCAGGGAGGAGGTGGTGAAGTCGTAACTTCACAACGAATCAGACATTGCTGCGGTGTGTGTGGGTGACTGCTGTGTAACAGCATTTTATTTCTCTGATTTGCCAGCTCCTGACCAGCGCTGAGCGCCACCTCTCCACATTTAGTCTGTACTGCAGACACACAGCTGCCGTGTCCAAGGACAAAACTCCTTGGGCTGCAATAATCGAAGCAGTGCATGTTTGTTGTGTCCCAGGAGAAACAGACTGAGTCTCAGGTGAAAAAGAAATGGTTTGATATTAAAGTTGATGCGTTAAAAAGAAAAACAGACCAGCAGAAACTTAAGGAAACAGGTTGCAAACAAGGAGCACCTGATCTATGAGCCCAGGATAAGAGACTCACCGCAATTAGTGGAAATATCCATAAATGACATTAAAAATGTTAGGGTAAAAGTGATAACATCCACAAGGACTTTCACCCAATGATGATGGTAATTGTAATAATAATAATAATAGTAATAACAATTATTAATCTAGCACAGTACATTCAGAAAATGCAACAAAGTGCTTAACATAAAAACAGATAATGACATTTATGATAAAAACCAAAAAACAAGGACAATAAAATCAAATAAAAACACTTCCAAGACTTCTATTAAAGCTTTTTTTTTTAATTAATGCAGTTCTGGTATGGTTTATATATGCATTATAGTATTTGTGTATGCACAGTTTGTGTAAGCAAATGCTAATGTACACAAAAAAGTTACTTGCATTTGACAGAGTAAAGGTGACTTTTACGTACCCTCAAATCATGAGTTATTACATGATTCATTTAGCTACATGGTTAAAATATTACATTATTTTGTGAGCCACAAAATTCATACATATGAGTATAACTGACAGTCTCATAATTTCACATAAAATTAAGCAGTATAATTTTCAGTGTAGGTCCTGTCCAGTTCCAGTCTGAGCACAGACATCTGATGAAATATGAACAACAGATACTGCAGTAGCTTTGTGTTATACAATGAAGCAGATGATGCCTCAGTGCAGAGCTACAGGATTCCTGTCTTTGAGGTAGAAGTGCATTGAGCAGCTTTGTTATGTAGAAAAATAGCAATAATGAACTGGACATTATTACAGAAGAAAAAACTTAATTAGCACATTGTATTTACACCTGGAGCTGATATAGACATCCACTCTAGTTTTTGTAATCTAAAACTATAAACAAAGATAAAACAGAGACACCAGTTTATGACTTGTAAATACTGTTTTCATCAACATTGTAACTATTTGTAATTACCACTGGGAAACCTTTTATTTTGTTTATCTCACTGGCACTTAGTAATCCAGAAGAAATGCACTCCTCACGCTGGCTAATGTCAGCTGTTTGAGGTCACTAAAACAAATGTATTAGATAAAAAGCTTCATTATCACTGCACAGTACTTTCAACCCTCATACAACCAGCTGACTGCAGTCAGACAACCGTCATCAGCTGTCCAGTGACATTAATACTGACAAGTCCACACAAGTGTCTTCAGACCAAGCACTGCAAAATTCATTTCCACAGCTTCACAAAATAGGTGGTGCTTAATTTACTGTTTCCATTCATAATGTGTTTCCAATAACTTTCTTCAATTGCTGTAATGTCAAAAATGAAAAAAAAAAAAAACTCTTTACTTCTCGCAGAAATGTTTCACATTCAACACATTCCAGTGGCTCAAAGGGTGTAATCTCTCTGCTTCCTGGTAGGTTTGAAATGAGACAACTGTGGTAAGTAAATGACAAGAGATTCTGTGTTAAAAACAAGAATGTGGGAGCAGCAGAGTGGTGAGTATGACATGACTCTTGTGGGGCTTTTTCCACTGGCGCTTTTGGCCACACCGAGTCAACCCATGATGCACTGATTTGCATTTCCATTACCACTTTTATCACACCAAGCTGTGCTGAGCTGTGTTGGACCTACTCTGAAGAGAGGCCAAAGTGAGCCCATCCCACCTCCAAGTGGGCTGTGGTGAGGGCGGTACAATATATTGTCTCAGCATCAACACTGTGATGGGGACATGTGCAATAGTCACATTGCAGAACGTGTGATATCAGGTGGGCAAATGACCTTAAACACCTCATGCTGCAACTTTTTGCTGCCAAAAGTAAAACTCACAACGTTCTCATTTTCCCTGACTAATCTTTAATCCCTTGACTAAGTTCTGCTCTGTTAATTATTGTATATTTTAATGAGTTTGCCTGCTTGAGTGTAAATACGTAGTGAATTACTGTAATTGTCTGTAAATTGTGATTATATTATTGCAGGAAGTAGGGATGGGCATTGACACCCGCTTCCACTTGAGAACCAGTTCCAAAAGTACAATTCCATTGACATCACTGAGAAATTGACTTTTCCATCTCGCTATCAATTCCTTCACTATTTAAACTCATGCATATGTGTATATTTTTGGCTCGCACATTACCTTCACTTCTTACTTTGCACAGGGAACAACTGTGCTCACCACTACACAGAATCTCCAGCAGGAGTGGTGAAATATACAAGACCCTTTACTCTGTGTCAACTAAAACGTCTCTAAACCAGCACAAAAATGACTACTACCAACATAAGCCACAATTTTCTGTAGAAACATGTCACAAACACAAACAGCAAGTAACAACTGTATGTTTAAAAAAAAAACAACAACAATGTAACATTTGTGTATTGGAAAGTAAAATAGTAAACTTAAACTCTCAGCAATCATTATGGGCATTATGCAACCTCAAAAGTCTGAATCCTACAGTTCTGACACACAACTTTTTACCACTAAAGTTCAGTTTCAGCCTCATGTAACCTCACACATAATACAAAAATAATAATAACAATGATAATGATAATAAACTGCCTACTTTTTTCCACAGAGAAAATCCACAGGAACTGATAAATAATCTGACTGATAAGCAGAATCAATAACATACAATCAGTAAAAAGAGTCAGTAAAACCTTATCAATTCCCATCCCTCCATTCCATTACATCACACTTTATTTTTAAAACATGATTTGCTGCATGTGACTTTGGTCAGTGGCACAGACATTTCAAGGTGTGAGGCTGAAGCACAGCCTACATTTTACTCATATAACAGAGGCCTGTTACTTTGACAGCATTGACTGTTTGAATCTGTTGCAGTGTGTCTTGCTGTAAAAAGCACAATGTCAATAAAGGTCAATTATTTATTTGTCCATTCATTAATCCCATACGTGTCTGTGTGGTAGTATGGAAAATGCAGCCCTTTCAGTGGACTTTTTAATGCTTACTGGGCAATCGTCAAGTTGCTGCCAGCAGTGTTTCCAAAGTAACCCCCCTCCCCTGTCCCCTGTCTGTGCAGTCAGTGCACTTCTTAGTGTGTTTTGCCATCAATGGTTTTGCTAGTACTTGTTTGACTCTCTGCTGTCTACTCAACAGAACCTCTCAGCTGAGCGCGGTGTGTTCTCACACACAGACATACAGAGCAGGTGGGGGTGGGACTGATACAGACAGACAGGCACGTTCCTCTGTCATCATGCTCACGTTTTAAAGTGGAGCTTTGTGGTCATAAAATGTAAAGCACAGTGAATCACAACTTGTTAATTTATTAGAATGAAAAAACAATAAAATAGTCTAATGAAGAAGCTGGCTGGACTTAAAGAGTAGTCTGCCAGGAGCCACTGCTCATAGACACAGTACAGTACAGTATGCTACACAGATAAAAGCAACAGAAACTAATTGACTTGTGATCGGAGTTCTGTGTCGACTCCCCTCTCCAGAAGCAGCCACATGGAAGGATGCCATGCATACAGAGTCCTGGACAGCAGCTTTAAATATTCAGAGCGAGGCAACACCTCGCCCGCCTTCCTTATCAACACGGCTTTTATCTGGAGCCCTGTTGAAACAGCTTCCATCCCTTCTCACTGAAGCTAAATCTCTGGATTCTGAGGAAAAATCCAAAATGCCAATTCTCATTCTGCCAAAATCACCGGGGATGTCTGAGTTCGGAGGGAAGGAGCGGCTCCAGGACGTGACTAGACATGAGGCAACGGAGGGGAAACGGCCTCAACATGAATCCAATAAGACTCTGCACATTAGCCAGACGATAATGTGTTCACACAGATTCGGCTCTCTCTGTCCACCCACACCAGACTTGTACACTGCATTCTGAAGCAGATACACAAGCACTTTTTAATAAGACAGGCCACAATCCATGCTCCCACTCATACTAATGTGCATTACTGCTTATAAAATGTGACTAAATAGGTTATCTTGACCCTTGACTTTTCTACAATTCACTTCTCCTCTTTTGAATGGTTTCCAAATCCCCTGACTCTGCTGTTTGAGGGCCCAGTGCTCGTGATCTGCTGAACCCTGAGATAGAGCGCTTTGTAATACGACAGGAAAGGTAATGTAATTTTCCCTCCTTCCAATCTGATACTGAAAAGATGAAAGACATCTCCTGCAACAATGTTATGCAAATGAGAGCAAGTGAAAGAGGAAAAGAGAAGGGGGTGGGGGGGTGGGGGGGGGCTGCCAGAGAGACAGAGAGTAGTTGAGATAGGAAATGATGGAGATATATGATGATGGAGTAATAACACTGAGCTGGAAGGAAAATAAATGAGTGCTTGTCCCACTGCACAGAAGAAAGTGCAGGTTGTGGTTTGGTGGAGGTTAGTCGATTATGACTGGAAGCAGGAGATCTCACACTGAGGCTGCTGCCATCGACTCCAGTATACATCAGAAGATGGCAGAGAGACAGGCTACCAGCAAGAGAGAGGACTCTAAAGAAGAAGAAGAGGATGATGGGAAATGCAAAGAAAAAAAGAATGCTGTGTTTTACATGGACTGCGGGAGAGAACAGGATACAGCCAGTGGGATGGAAACCTATTCGGATGCCAATTAATCACCCTTACTGATAAACACCATGAATACACTGATCAGAGCTGCCAGCAACAGCCTCTTTCTGCAGCAGGCCGACATGCAGGGAATCATGTCAGAAGTGCCAGTGACAGAGGGGAGACAGACACAGAAAACACAGCCAGAGACAGACAGAGAAACAACAAGGGAGACAGGGTAAACAATAACATGTTAGGAGAGGAAAGATGTAGTTTGTTGTCTGCAACATTTAGAGAATGTATGAGGATGATTGGGTTGTGGTGAGGGCTTATCCTGATTAGGTTACTTGAATATATAAAATATCTTAAAATAATAACTAGGGCATATTATAGCTAAGGGTAATTTGATTTCCCATATTTTCGTGATCAAGTGACTAATACAACAATTTTTGAAACTGGTCCAATATTAAGTGACACCACTGCAGCCAGCAGCCAACAAAACATTTTGTTTTATAGCTCACACCAAAACCACCAAACTCCATTTCAGAAACAGCAATTTTATCATCCTAATCTTCTTTCAAAGTCAAAAGAAACAAAATAAAACCTTTATTCACCACATGAGATGTGAAAATATCAGGAGAGAAGTGAGAGGGAGGTCGGATATCAGAGAAGCAGCGTGGAGAAATGATTTGTACAGCCAGAATATATTTACATCTAACTCAGTGAATTAAGGGTTTGTTTCAGTGAAACAGTTTTATTTCATTTCTGTCATGTTTGAATGACGTGTGTTTTACAATGAAAAAATTGCTGTTTCCATAAATGAAGTAGTTTGGTTTGGCAAGAGCATAAATCAGCTGTTTCTGGTTAAACAAAACAAAAAGATCTCTCTCCACAGAGATCCTTTCTATAATGTTATCAGACAATTAGAACAATAATCTGGGCCTGTCAGCAGCAAAACAAGCACTTTTAGTGGATGTCCTTTGATGGTATGCAGTTTCCTAGAGGATTACATTGTAGCTCAGTTTCACCAGGTTGAGCCAAGTTACGCTTTAACTCTTTCCCCACCATTGACAAGCTATCTCGTCAACTGCTGTTTTCACTGCCAGGTGTAAAAATCAGTGGATTTTGTTAACAATGATGGCACTGGTTGGCAATCTTATTTTAAAAAAGCTGGCGGGGAAAGAGTTAACATGAAAAAAAAATTTGAACATCAGAAGCATGATTAGCAATTGGCAAAATTTTGGCAACGATAGCAAAATGGTGTGTGCTATTTATGGTTTCACTGATCACATTGGTAAAGGCAGAACTGTAAGTATATCCACGGTCAACAACTTTTTTCTCACTTCCCCAATTAGCAAATAACAAGCTGCAAAATATGATGCTCAGTTCTGATTAAGAGGAAAAATATGACATAAGCTCAGTTGTTCTGCTTTCTGTTGTAATACAACATTTGGTGAAAGAAGGAGCTACTAGGGGTGTAAGAAAATACTGACACACTTGTGTTTTGTAAAATCATGTCTTATGATAATGTATTGATTCTAAAAAACACTGTTTCCTGATATCTTGATATATTGTAAAGACTCGTTGGAGTGGTTCATTTTGTGTCGTGTTGAAACTGCCAGTTACTAGATAGCAATAGTATCTTCACTGTTCTGACTGCATAAAAACATGAACTGTTTTAATAAAGATTTTATACATACGGTGATGTGTTCTTTATACTACAGTCAGTCCAAAGAGGTAAAACTCCAGCAACACTTAATGTTAAGCTGAGGGTCAATGGTGTGACAATAAAGTTGTTTGACATACAAGTGATGCAAGAGCTTTACCTCTAAGCTATTTCCCATTCTCCATGTACCATGGAAGAGGGTGAAGTTGTGCCAAAAAACCCAGTCTGCTTCTATTATGACAGTACAAAAATTAGATTAAAACATAGAAATATATCACCTTGATTTCAGTATTGCAATATATCATAATATATTGAATTGTAACCCCTGTATTGTGATAAATATCTTATCACCAGATTCTTACCAATACATAGTCCTAGGAGCCACTATAGTCGGTTTACAATTGAGTTCCTCTGAACATAGATAATGTTCTTTATTAATAACTATAAAGATCCACACCTTTTCGGTTTCTCAAATCTGACAAACTGGTCCTATTAGTAACCTTCACTAGTTGATTTTCATGAGAAAAATAAAACTTTGATTGCTGTCATCGAGATTTATTGTAACATCATCAAAAAAAAAGTCCTTTCCACTAATCTCTAGGTTGGTGGTTTGATCTCCAGTTCCTCCTGTCCACATGTCCATGTGTCCTTATACTGAGCCTTAAGCTGCTCCTGATAGACATGCCTGTGCCTCACATGGCAGCTGCATCACCATCGAGGTGTCTGTGTGTTTGTGAATGGGTGAATATACCATCATAGGTACAGTTCATTTACCATTACACAGAAAATCAAAACAGCACACATCATTTTCATGACTAACCCAACACCTGCCTAAATATTTTAGTCCTGATTTGTACCTAACCCATTTTTGGTTTGCCCCAGTGTAATCACCTGTTAAGTGCAGTCATGTGCTGTCACCATCATCTTACATGGAACTGCAGCCGACATGCAGAGTGGAGTCTTTTCCTTGGGAGAGAACTGCTCCTTTAGGGGCCACACTCTTGGACACAGAGCGCTGGCCTGAGGCAGGACTGAAGACTTTAAAGCCATCACAGTCTCCACAGGTCCCCGAGGCAGAGCAGGCTGGGTCACAGCAAAGCCAGCTCTGTTCCTACACACTGAACAAGGACGAGCGATAAGCACCCTCACAGTGCAGCAACACCACTCAATGTGTGTCACCGACCAAAACCTTGATCCTCACTGGGTGGATGCAGCAGTTTTTGTAGCAGCAGGAAGAAATGGCTCATCGTGTGCTATCTGAAGCCCTGCTTAAGAGGGCTTGAACGGTTTAGACAGTGTTTACACTCATGACTCTCTGGGGCTGTGAGTTGGGATTTGAAGCAGTGGATGTGTTGGATGTGGAAAATGCTCAAACTACTCCTGGATTTACACAGGCAGAGTCGGGGTGTGGCCCCAAGGGGTGGGGAGGAGGGTGAAGGGGGTAAGAAGCTCATTCGGTCATTGTGATTTATATTAGTCCAACATCTCTAGAAACCATATACTGTAGCTGGAAGAGGGTTAAAAAGGAAAAGGTGCAGAAACACATTAATTGAAAAAGTGCTACAAAATAAGCCCCACTGTAGGGCTATGGAAATGAGAATCACCAGGCTTGGGCAGTTACTATACAAACAAACAACAGACAGCCAAGCACAGGACTGTCACTTCATCATAATAAAAGATTAGATAATACATTATTGATGAATATGAGCGAATCAGGACTGTGCGGCAGCAACAGGATGTGCAGGATACAGTAAAACAATAACACGTCAGTGGTAAAGAGTGGTGTTTGTTTATGTCAGCTACAAAAACAACCAGGCCTTTATTTGAAACCAGGACTGTGCAATATGATGTTATATATTGTGTGACAATATAGAAATGTCTATCATTTCATATTACACTCATTTGTTTATTTCATTGTCTCGCAAATCTCTTTCCACACTTGGATTATGCTTTTCATTCTTCTGACCAGCATCAATGCAGGCAGGAAAGCAACAAAAACAAACATGGAGGAGAGTGAACGTGACATAGAATGGGGTCTTTCCACACGATGACACCGACCAGTGGAGTAAAACAAACTGGAGCTCGTACTTGTACTATTAAATTGCAGTTATTTTGACTGATATTGTAATTGCGATATGATTTGTTGTATTAGAGGTAATGATAATTTTTACATCAATTTTCTTATTTTGATTAAAAAACATGTTAAAATGACTATAGTGTGATTTCTTTACAGGAATCTATACCAAATGAAAATGTTTTGTGGAATCTGATTAGTAGGACAGGACATCTCTGCCTCACCACATTCATTCATTTAAAAGTTTTCTGACACGCAGTTTGCTTTTAACAAATATTGCACCTCCTGCAATTTGAAAATTGCAGAAAGCCATATTGCAATTCCGATAATATTTCAATTAATTGTGCAGCCCTACCTTGTACCATAAAGAGGGCCTACTTTTGTTGTATCGACTGTGTTTGTGTATGAAAAGTGTGATATTGACCAGAAAATTGTACATTCCATATGGTCCCTTTAAATGAAAACATTAAGTCATGGAAATTACAGATAATGTGCTGTACTGATATGTATCATTATCTGGATATGAAATGACATCTATCAGAATATGAGATTTTAGTAATATCACACAGCTCTATTTGAAACCAGAGGAGGTTGGGTTTTGTTTCTTGAGGGGTTTTTTTAACATTTGTGTTGAAAAGAGAAACTCACAGCAGCAGAGTGGTGAGTAAGACAGGACTCTTTCGTTGTACTGACAGGCAGCGAGTAATGTATCCATCCAGGAGAGACTGAACTGACTCACTGGATACACATCCCCAGAATGTCTGCAGCACACACAAGACCCACCCTATTCTGCCTCTGATTGGCTATACGCTTCCAGGTGTTTGTCAAACATTAATGTTAACCTAGTTATGATGCTAACAAGTGTTATGAACTGGTTAGGACCGGGAGGAGAGCGACTTCGCCACTGAAGCTGTTTCCTGTTACTTTAACTTCACCTCAACTTCATCCCTAACCCTACCCAGAAAACTGGCACAACAGCCAGCTAGCACCTGCAGGGATCACTGGGTAGCCAGATGTGAGCCGGACAGAGCTACCTGTCAGGATAATTTGTTCAAATATCACACATATAACACACATGTCCATTATAAAATTAGTTGGAACCTGTGGTTATCTGCCCTGTTCTCCTGTGAGTTGTTTTGGTTTAAAGTTACTGTAACAGGGACTGTGGTCAGGGAGGAGAGATGTACCTGAGCCTGATGAGGACTGTGGGGGACAGTATTGATTGCAGTATTGAAAGGGAGAGAGTTAAGCGCCTGCAGGCAGTGCTGGGGAGTAGTTTGCTGCCAGTGGTGAAGACAGGTAGCTGAGTTGTAGGGAGAGACATGACTCGTCTTTCACAGTCAGTCAGTTTGCTGTAATAGAGGAAGAAAGAAACTAGAAAATATTTTTTTAGCTTTTAACAGGCTGAAAACAGTGAATTTGGGCATTTTTTGTGACTCAAAATGATTAATTGTTTATAAAAATCATGTAATTAATTAATTAATTAATTAATTAATTGATTGATTAATGACTAATTGACCAACCAACAGCTCTGCTTTTTTTTAAATTAACAGCCTTCACACAGTGCTGGAACAGAAAAAAATCACTATCAGCTTTTGCTGTGCTGCAAGCCAAATGTCAGACTGATCTGAACTGTAAGGCTGACACATTCTGGTCTGTTGGTTGTTATGCTCTTGTCCAACCAATACTCATTGGTTGGACAGTTGTGGGTTTTACTTTAACAATGAGAGAAGCATTTCTTTATCCATTATTGTCAAGGGACGGAACATACCCAGACCTGATGTATATTATTTTTTGGTGAGAGGCTATTTCTAGGCTCCAAACTAACTGACAGCATGTCAAAGTACCCAAACACATGGCTACATCATCAACCATCCTCAGCAGAGAGAAGAGTTGAGTGGATAAAAAGTTGATTTTGATTGCAATATCTTTCTGTGACCCAACTTCAAACTTGAAAGCTGTAAGTTCTTTCATGTTTTACGTTGTTTTAGTCTTTATATTGTAGGTTATCTTGTTGAATTTTGTGTTAGCATCTGCTAGTATGGCTTTTACCTCAGGCTGGGGTGATGTTGGACTAATGTTGTAATATTGAGGAAAAGTCAGGAGATATTTTGTTAATGTGAAGTGTCATTTGAAGTAGGCCTGGGCAGTATACCAGTTCGTACCAAAAACCAGTCTTTATTTTCGTTATGATATCAATTTTTCATATACCGCTATACCAGTGAATAGCCCAAACAATGTCTGGAACGTGCGCAGCGGGAAAGTGTTTCAGCGGGGACCCATTTCACTGCTGCACACCAACACCACAGGCGTGCTTGCTTGAGTGTGTGCACTAGGGATGTTCAGGGCAACTAATTTCCCTGTTTATTAAACGCAAAATTTAATTTAGACTAGTCACTAAGAAAACACAAAAGCAGTTAAAATTTTGCAGAATTTATTAATTTATAATGTTAAACACTGTCCAAAAAAATACTGTGTGTATTAAGAGCCATTTGAAGCTGTTATTCATAGTCTACAATCACCAAATCGTACTTTAAATGCAGCTGAAATGCGCGCTACTTCGCACTGTGCAATACAAACCTGACACATTAATGTACAAAACATGACAACAACTCAATAAAAACTTCACCTTTTCAGACTGAAGAGGCTTACAGTGTCTGCAGGTAAAGGACCCAGATCCAACGTTAGCTGCCAGTCTGACACACAGTGTGGCTAATGTTAGCAGTACTAGCAGTAGCAGCAGCAGCAGCAGCTCCGCCTGCAGGTTTATGTCTGTGTATGTGTTTAATGTGGTCACGTTTCTCCAGTCGAGTGAATATATATCAGCTTATTCTGTCACAGTCTACATTCATTTGTCCAACTTTGTTGATGTAAACATCCGGTGTTGCCACGGCGATCAGTTCATATGTGCTGGGCGAGAGGGGCTGCAGCCCCGACTAGTGCCGTGCGGCAACAGATAACTGGCATCATGCACAAATGAAATATTGACAAATATTTTATTTTAAAATATTTTAAATGGCTAGTATTTCTGGTGCCGACTAGCGTGGGTGGGGACGTTTAATTGTATAGTTGTCCATGTGATGGTAACCATACTTTGAAGGGGTCATGCTTTTACCTGTCTGTACATGAAAAAAAAAAAAACATGATACAGTCCTTATGACAGTAAAATAGGCTGTTTAAAGACAATCAACTGCAGTAATTCTTTTCTCATTAGAAGAAAATGTGGGTAAGAACACTGTTGCATGAAAAAAAAAATACTGTCAAATACCGTGAAACTAAAATGATTTAAAAAAAAACGTGATATGAAAATTTTGTCATACCGCCCAGCCCTAATTTGAAGCAACTAAATATCAACAAGGTTGGATGCTGACAAGTGTTTTTTCATCTTGTTTTTTGTAGACGTTTATACATGCAAAAAACAAATGGTCAAACTGGAGGAATTTATTTGCTTGGTAACTTTGTGTAACTTTGATTACCACCCATTAGGCTGCAAGAGGAGTTCACTCAGTGCACAGGATTTTTCCCCATCGACCAATCGATTGGTTGAAGAGTAGGCAGAATTTCAGTCGAACAAGATTTTCTTTGGTCAACTAAAGCTACATTGAACTGAGGACTTTTTTTTCTAGTTTTGGTACTTTCTATATAATCAACAGATATTGTATCATTTTAAACATGTGGTACTGAAAAAGAATAGATACTTTTGACAATGTTATTTGATAATGTACAAAACTGAACTGAAACCCATGGGCCCCTTGAGGTGAGGAAAACATTTAAAATTACAACTGCACCACTTGCAAGAAAATGGGGAAATGGTTGTTAGTAATCAAAGCTGTAAGCACACAGAATTTGTGCAAAGCCATTGTTAGGCACCTTCAAGGGATAGTTCACCCAAAAATGAAAATTCAGTCATTATCTACTCACCTTCACATTGAATACAGGTCAGGTTTAGTTTTTTTAATGACCATTTTTTAAACATAAAAAACAACAGAATAAAAATATAAAATGCCTCCATACTGCTTGTCTGGTGGAATCAAAATGCCAAGTTGTTATTTACACCATGATTCTAGCCTGAATCTTCACTGTAGATCTTTAGCTTGGAGCCACATTCGGGTGCACATGCACGCTGTCTGAACTGGGTGTGTGTGGTGTGACAGTGTGCCAACGGCATGTCGGGACTTTAGGAGACTTAGATTATGCCAGACAAGCAGTATGGAGGCATTTTGTGTGTTTTTTTCCAGTTGTGTTTTTTTGCATTTGAAAACTGGTCACCATTCACTTCCATTGTCTGGGTGATTCTGCAACACTGTTTTCCTGTGAAAATCCAGCAGTGTTTTGTGGACTAACAAAATAAATTTGACTTTCAATCTGCATGAGGGTACGTAGATAATGACTGAATTTTCATTTTTGGGTGAACTATCCCTTTAAAGAATACAGACTATCTTCCACTGGAGGCACAGCAGCACACTGTACAGCTCTCATTATTATTCATTTATTATTCATTTATTTAAATACTGCACTTTTGACACCACAAGAAGCAATATAAAATGTTTCATAAGACAAAACAACAGCTGTAGTATTAGTAGCAAAAAGACCATCTGAAATGTATATGTTGTGTTCAATTGTTGTAAAATGAATGGGAAATTATCACATAACAACATCAGAGGCTCGAATGTGCCAGTGGAATAATTTTAGCCTTTTGCAGACATTGAGTATAAGTTCAGTAAGAGATGCATTTTAAAGCCAACTAATAAAGTGAATGATTAAATTAACATTTGAATGATGCAACTGAAAAAATCCTGATGCTCTGATAACTTTTCATGGTTAGCAGTCAATAATCTTACAGTGTGCAGAAATGAAATCCTGTGAAAGGCATGAAGCAGGAGTCGAGCCGAGTGGAAGGAGGATGACCATGTGTTTGGACTGTTGGAGAGCTCCAGGCCTGGCTGCATGTCAGCCACAGCATCCTGCACATGAAGGACCATTTACAAGCAGCTTGGTCTGTCTGATCTGAGCTTAACATACTCTCCACCTTCACTAGCACCTGCACAAATATAACCTACTTACTCACAGAAATGCATTTGAAAACATTCTTGCAACAACACACACATCCATACACACATACACAACTGGCAAATGAAGAGAAGGTTGTTACTGGGCTAATTGGAGAGCAGCCTGGTTCTATGGCCCTTGGCACTTATTTACTAAACTACAACAGCATGTAACATTTTTTCTAAATAATCATGTCACTAAACTTCACTGCCTCTCTTTAAGCCATCTGTTAACTTCAGCACCATGCTAAACTTAACATAGGCACAGACAAGGTGTTCAGCACAAATGTGATTCTGTCCTGAATATTTACTAATGTCCAATCTGATCAGCAACTGTAATCAAACATTATATGCAGCCCATCATTATAACAACACATTACTGCTCACAGATTACCTGCATGATAACTAACCTAGAATTGCATAGCTAGATCATGACTGGCCTGAAAATAAGACTGAATCACCATTTAAGTTTACTACACTGATTCAGTCTGACATCATGTTAAGATTAGGTTTCGTTTTGCTCTAATTAATCAGTAGCTGAGTGACAATAACCTCCCATCAACATCTTAAATGCTTTAAATCAGCTTTTTAACATATCTATTAAGTGCTGAGATTCCTTGAGAGTAGCTTTGCAGTGATCAAAAGAAATCTGGGATCCACAATAAAAATTAGGACCAATAAATTATCGGCTGATATTGGCTTATCACAGCTATATTGGTCTATATCAGTAAATTATTATAGGCAATATTTATTATTAATAATGTAATACTCTGATCTGATTTGACAGATTAATGCAAAGCATTTCATTTGAATTTTCAGCTCTATAAAAGCCAAAGAATGTGAAGTTTTTTTTATGAAAAACTAAATGAAAATTTGAAGAGTCAGAACTGTTGTTTATTTTTGTTGTAATAGTGATGTCAGACCTGGATTATGGAATATTAAAACATCCATCTTTGCTCACTACATTTGCATAAAATACAGGTTTTATGAACTTCTTTTTCAAATACAAACATAAATTTATCAGTTATTATTATAGGCAATTATTTGTTATCATATCAGCTAAAAAAAATGCATTTTGTGCATCCATTAAAGAACGGCAAAGCAGAATGGATTAGAAATAATTTGTGAGTTTAAACAGTATATCTGTAGCCTGGCATTGCCAAACTAACAAATGTGAATTAGCTTTGTATCTGTCACTTCATTGTTGATTTCCAAGGGTATGAATGGGCTGTTGAAGTAAACACTGTCATCATAATAACACACTGAAACCATATTAACTGTGTGCTAATACTGGCCCTGAAAGTTTTCTCAAATTCTGTGGGCAGGGCTCATCTTACAAAAAACACCACATCTCCTGCTGCAACCACATTTGTTGGATGGGTGTAGATATGGTCTGAATAACCACGGAAAAACTGGTGTCATTTGGCAATAGACAGCACTGCAGCATCAAATTATAGAACAACAGTGTTTCCCCTATCCTGGTCCTCAGAGCTCACTGCCCTGCATGTTTTAGATGTTTCCCTGCTCAAACACACCTGATTCACATGACCAGGATGGAGGAAACACTGAACAAGGAATCTCTTGTCTGTCTGTCCATCTGTGTATGACTGTCCTTCATGTATCTTGAGATCCATCATCCAAGTCAGTCAGATCAGTGGCTGCCAGCAGCCATACTGCAGTTACAGCCAAGCAACTGTCCCACTCCTGACAGACACATGTTCTAAACGTGCACTGCACTCTCCAAATGTTTGGAATCCCTAAATAGACACAGACTTGTCTATAAATGTTCGAGCTCAGAGTAAAAACCTCCATGACATGTGCATTATTGAGGGCCAGACAATAAACTGAACAACAGACTCTACAGTAAAGCCATACTCTTGCTACTGCGGAACATAAGTCAGAGAGAATGACCATTACCATTGCCAGGAGGGCTGTAGCCATTGTGAACACACATCTTCCTGTGGTAGCACGGCAATTCTTAAAGCTGACCACTGCCGAGAGCAAAAACAGACCGATGTGATAAAAACTGATCCTAGTGCTTTACACTCCAAAGCTGGTGGGGGGGGGGCTTATTGCTGGTGTGGGAGTAGGACAGAGGTCAGAGCCAAGGCCAAAGTTTATCTCCTTGAAATACCTGCAGGCATCTGAGGCTTACAGATGAAGAGAAATGAGACAACACCACAGCCCTTCTCCTTCTGAGGGAGATAAAGGCTGGATTTAGTCTAATCTGCCATGCCAGAAATAGTCCCATTACGTACAATTAACCCTGTCAACAGAATCCAATCAATTGTCACACAAGTACCTGTTTTGTTCTTCGACACTGCTGCTAGATATTTTTTCCTAGAATTTTCCTTAGACCTCACTTTGGACAAGAATGGTTCCAACTCTGGAAACGATTCATCCAAACTTATTAACACAGCAAAGGCAGCTCCATTCACAGACAAAATGAAGCATTTACATTATGAATTACAGCCAGACGAGCTGCTCACATAGGTAGCTTTCTATGAACAATAAAAATAGATCAAACATGAATAGAGTGATGTTTTCTGAGCATGGTGAGCACTGACACCATTTTCCGTGGAGACAGTACAGGAAGTGGGGAAGACAGAAATCAAGAAAAGGGGGGACACAGTGTGTGTGTGTGTGTGTGTGTGTGTGTGTGTGTGTGTGTGTGTGTGAGTGTGTGAGTGTGTGTGAGAGAGAGAGAGAGAGAGAGAGAGAGAGAGAGAGAGAGAGAGAGAGAGAATCAATAGAGAAGAGAGATAAGAGAAAGAAGAGGACAGGTAGGCCCTAACAACTTTATATATGACCAGAAGGGGTGTGTATCTCACTGACTGAGACAAATTTGATACAACAATACAATATATCTTAGACATTTTTAAATAGCCAATGATTCGGTTCAATTCAATTCAGCCCTGTCACAATATGATATGATGAAATACAAGACAATGCAATGAGTGAATCTTTACATTTTGATTCAGTAATGCTACATTTGTAGAGTGCTGTTAGTTGCAAAAATAAATCCTGATAGTTTTACTACATATAGTAAAAGTAGAGACAGAGAGAAGGAGACATTACAGTGGTGTTAACATCTTATTATGAGTCTCGTGAAAATGAGATACTGTAGGCTAAATGAGAATCTTGAACAAACTTTAAAACTGTTTCAAATATTAGTATTTTTGCAGTAAGATGATCTGCTGCTCTGTTTCATATGAAGAGTGGTTTTGATTAGTGTGGAGGAACAGTGATGCTCCATGTTACCTGCTCTCACAGTAACATGACGTCTCTGTGGGTCAGACAGACATGTTTTGTAGACTTGCATCGATTTCAACTTTCTTAGCCGATTCCAATTTCCGATTTTTGAGGGGTCTGACCTACCGATTCCAATTTTGGCCAATTCCGATTTTCAGTCTTTCTAAGAACTGTAATTGACAGCATTTACAAACATTTTTGGAACTTTTCTTGTAAATATGTTCATAATAAGACACTGACTATTAAATATTCATTTAATACTTTCTCCAAAATCCTCCAGATTACAACGAGGCTTTATTATAATTTTATATTAAGATTATGAATTGGATGAATGTGATCTCGCAAGATCATCTCGCGGGATTTTGCGGGACATGATCTTCTGTGGAAGCGGAGACTGACGCAGTACAACAGTTTGCAGTAAAACTTTGCCGTGACAAAAACAGACACAGAAGTTAAACGAGTCTGGATGAGAAAATATTTGAGGAGACACATCAACACAGGTTGTTTATTCTTCAGCCAGAACAGGAGGTGAGATTTTAACTGTCAGTCTGTGAGCAGCAGTCTGCTGCTAGCTTGCTAGCATTAGCCTGAAGAAGTAGAGAGTTTAAGGCTGTTCTGAGACATTGTCAGCTGCTCTGTCTCATTGTAGACTCTCTGTCTTCTCTTTATCCTGTTCTTGGAATCTGTCGCTGACACCAGCTTCAAGCAAGCATGTGTCTGAGTGTGTGTAGCTGTTATCAGCGCTGTATTGATGTCACAGTCAGTTCATCTGCTGCGCACATGACATCACCATCATACAGAAGACGTGTATGACAATGACAGAACCAGATTTGTGACGCTGACCAGCCGGTCACCGGTCAAGGCCAGACACGTGAAAACTGGCCGATTCTTAGCATTGCCGATTAATCGGTGCAAGTCTAATGTTTTGCATAAATTATTTGCAGCAGTGTTTCTCATCTTCCTTATAAAACCCAAACTTTCTCTACACTTGCGTGTTACGAAAGTTTGGTGGTATGACACTGTACAATGTCACTTCTGTCGCAGTGTGATCGCAGCAGCAGACGTCCAGCAAGAGCAGTGCAGACGGGCAGGTGGAGAGAGGAGGAGGGAAATTACAGTGGCAGCCTTCTGATGCCAAAAATAAAACATGCACGTCTTAATGAGACGATACGCTAGTGCAGCATCGATTTGTTTCCAAATCATGTTCAGCTTTTTACCGATACAGGCTGTCTGAACCGATGCACTTGTATCTTAAACATTAAAATCTGATGCATTGGATGAATGAGTGAATCGTTACACCCCAAATGACCAGTGTAACAATTAGCATCAGCGGTGGGAGCTCAACCCACTGTTGCATCACTTCTGTTGAGAATGCCACAAATTAAGATCCAAGGATTTCTTACCAAAATTGTCTCTCTTTTAACTTGGAGAAACACTTGTGTATGCATGTGTGCCTGAGGATGACGTACTGAAAGAATGAGACCTCTTCATGTCCCCATTAAGGCAAGTACACAACTGTTGTAGCTGTATTAAACTGTTGTCATTACTGTCCATTACTAGTTGATCAACTTCCAGCTGCAGGTTTCAGCTGGTAGTCACAGGCTAGCAATCAACTGATATATATTTGTTTGTTATTGGTGAGAAAGCATGACAAGAAAAAGAGACAGAGAAGACAGACGTAATGGGCATGCAGGTCATACAAATACAGACAATAACACAAAGCAGTTCCAATGATATGGGTAACCATACAGGAAAAGAGATCAGGTTGATTATGTGCATGCATGCGTTTGTGTGTGCATATATGATGTAACCCATTATGCAATGTGGTTACAGTAGTGATATATAAATTAATATGGTAATATTATAATATCATAATACCTAAATGGCCGATGCATTAAGTAACTCCCCACCAGTGATGAGATATTCTGTCAATTGCTGTTTTCACTGTCAGGTGGTAGGGGATGCTGTGATGGATTATCTGGCAAAAATCTGTCCCACAAAGAAGAAGGGAACTGCCAGAATTAAACAGCAGAAGAAGATGGTGTTATGCAGCATGAAAACATCGGTGTTCAACTGCAGATCCACAGATTAGTGCAGGGCTGCTCACGCTGCGGTCCTGGAAATCCACAGCAGTAGGGACACATCAAGGCCGCTCAGACCACACTCCCTGGGACTCACACTGGGGCAGAGAGCACTCTGACAGTGTTTTTGATGCAACCAACCAACAATGAAGTGCTTATAAAAAAAAAAGAAAAAAGAATGAATGCTGGAAGTTCGAACAAAACAGACACACACAAAAGTCCCAATGGGAGACAGACGAGGGGGATCAGCAATAGGGCTGAACGATTTGGGAAAATAATTTAATTGCAATTTTTTTTCTCCAATATTGCGATTGCAATTTAACATGCATTTTTTTATTATTATTATTATTTTATCGTCTTTTTTTTTCCAACAAAACGTCATGAATTATTTTAATATGGCCAACACAATATTAGATACATTTAGTATAAAATGTTCTTTCCTATAGGCTGGGTGTCTTTGTTAGAGTTAAAAGATGTCACAATAAGATACAAGAGTTGAAATAAATAACAATTTCATTTAACTGCTCATTACAGAAACATAAGAGCAACAAATCGTTGGCTTTGCCTCTATGTATTTAACTTACAAAGTCATTGAAAGAAAAAAAGGTACTGTTTAATAACATGCACTTTTTAAACATTCTGCAAAATAAAGATAATTTTAAATGCTCAGTGGCGACTTGCTCTTTGCACTTTTTGTACATCTCTGGTATGGCAATCTGACTGCAGTATGTACAGGAGGGTATACTGTACCGTTTATCAAGGGTATTTATCAATGCTGTGAACCCAGGCTTGGTCACTGTGCTGAGAGGCACCATATCTTTAGCAATGAACTTGGTTATTGTTCGAGTGATTTCCCTGTGCCGTTTAGAACAGAGCTCATACGGAGTGACACTTTCAAACATGTCAGGCAACGATGCTTGTCTTGGATTTAGTGTGTGCGGCGCACTGGTGCTCTCCATTTTAGCCATACAACTGTCATAAATGGCTTTGTGGTGTTTTTTTAAGTGCTGGAAGAGGTTTGTAGTTAGGGCTGCAACGGATCAAAAAACTCCAGTTCAGATCATATCATCGTTTTGAGTCACGGATCGGATCATTTTTTGGATCAGCAAAAAAAAAAAAAATGGTGGGATTAGGGTTAAATTATTTTAAAAATGCACTTGTCTTTGATCTTTGTCTGTCTGAAAATATCACCATAGTTATGTAATATAATAATAATGATAATAGTAATGATAATGGTAATAATATTAAAAACTTCAAACTTATACAGTGCTGTACAATGTATATACTATACATATATTAGATCATTATACACTGTACAGTATAATACACAACTACGCTCTGTAGTCTGGCTCAATGTCCCGCCTACAGCACAGCACATCTGATTGGTTAGAAGTCATAATCAATCAATCAATCAGCAGACACACTGTGTGACAGACGGGGTGAGACAGAGCTGCACCGGTGAGCAGAGAGGAGCTGTGTAGAAGTTAAGACAGCTGATATCACCAAAGTTTCAATGAACATCACAGTTTTATGATCTGTTTCTTTGGTGATAGCATAGTTACATCAGTGAACAAAGTTATGGTCTGGATTTCACTCAAGGTGATGTGACGGCTTTGAAATCAGTCGCTCTTCACAGAGATGCGCTGCACACAGCAGCATCTGTCTTTTCACTGCAACTCTGCATTGAGATTTCAGGTATTATAACTTATACAAAAGTAACAGTGACAGTAAAACTATGATGCTCACATGTGGTCCGCGAATCACATTCGTGCCAAACCGTAGAGGGAGATCCGTACAGGACACGGATCAACTGCGATCCATTGCACATCCTATTTGTAGTGTTGCCCCATGAAGTAGCAACAGTAGCATGGCATGTTCTGCACAACACCTGACGCTGCGCAGCATCTTCATTTTTAAAACTGAAATAATTCCATACCACTGATGTGCTATGGTGCAGCATAAAAAATTGATGCAGTCGAGTGATCGCAAATGCAATAAATTAGATTAATTAGATTAGATTAGATTAATTTAATAATCAATGCCCTGTTGCACCTTTAGTTCATACATCTAGTTTCTATGTCACCCTACAACGATTCAGTTGCTCAGTAAAAATAATTTTGCTGTGGGAAGTAAAGTTATCAGTGTTTCCCATATTACACATCTGTCTCACAGGAAGAGGGACAATTAAGGATCAGTTCTGAAACCTTTCAAATCCCACAACTCTCTCTGCTGAGTTGGGTTTTTGCCCATGCTCTATCACTGTCCCTTTTTTCACTTTGCTGATCCTGTTCCATAACCACAAAATATAACCACAGAAATACAAAAAAAATCTTCCTGCTTCCTTTTAACTGGTTACCACACTGCTACTGCAAAATTTTGCCTGCAAAAACAATAGTAGGTTCCTCTTGTCTGCATGTTTAGTCTGTCTTCATGGAGAATCCAGCCCTGTGACAGCCATTAAGCATAACTATATACAATCACCAATTTTCTTGCACATGGTCTTGTTTGCTAAAATGGGTCATACAGAGGTGTCAATATTAAATAAAGATTATTTCATAAGCAACATTCCTTGGAGAAGATGGAAATGCTGCAAAAGAGAACTTTTCAACATTAAAAAACTGCAGGGAGCTGAAAATTAACAAACAAAATAGCTCAAAGCTTTACAAGTAAAAAAAAAAAAAGTACAGTAAAACTTAAATTTGTATTGAAACTTGAGTTCCCGTCCTCAGTTAGCAGTCGCAGGCCAGCAGCAGGTTGTGGTGCAGAAAGCAGCAGCTCTCCAGTGTGACGTCTGCTGTTCTTCTCATAAATTGCAGAGACTTCATTCGAGACGTGCTCACAGACAGAACAGACGAGGGTCATTATAGTTAACTATATATCACTTGAACATACATTATTCAGGGACTCTCACAGAGGAGCAACTAATTTAAAAGCCATCACTTTCGCCTCCATTGAGTGAAATCCCCTACACTGTGACATTTTCAGGAGTTTAACTGGGAAATTGGGCATGCTTGTCATCATACAAATACATCATAGATCATTTAAATTCATTCGTTTTATCTGCAATGGCATGAAAACAACTAGCAATTCTGATAAATGTAAAAAATGCTGAATATCAGATCCAAGAATGGGGGTGGCACCTAAAAACAACCACCAACCCGGACTTTACCATCACAAAACTAATTTAACAGCAACAAATATGGCTATTACAGTGTTTCCCAAACTTTTCACAGCCCCAT
Organism: Lutjanus erythropterus; assembly: GCF_056507025.1. Taxonomy (NCBI): domain Eukaryota; kingdom Metazoa; phylum Chordata; class Actinopteri; order Lutjaniformes; family Lutjanidae; genus Lutjanus; species Lutjanus erythropterus. The sequence goes on along the minus strand of NC_139332.1, from coordinate 1,747,594 downwards.
ACATCTTTGCATATTGTGCACTGTTTTTTTAAAAAATGTTTTTACCTTCCTATTTTTGCTCTGTACCATTTTATTTTATCTGTTTTAGCTGTTGTGTGACGCTTGATCCTGTCTGTTTTATTTTGTTGCCTTTGTGAAGCACTTTGTAATGTGAATTTTGAAAAGTGCTCTATAAATAAAGATTATAATTATTATTATTGTTATTATTATTATTATTATTATTACAGGGCAAAACATACCAAAAGCGATAATTTACAACCATCTATGGAAAACCAGTCACATGACATGTCACATTTTTAGGACAGCTAAAGATACAACAGGAGAGTGGGGAGGTAGTTGGGGAATGACCAAAACCAGGCAGGAACCAAAACCCACGACCACTGCAGAGGACTCACAGCGTCAGTACATGGGGCAAACACTCCACCAACTGAGCCACCAGGCCACCGATTGTTTTACAAATTAATGACTACTTGGGTATTTTGGCTCCCCCCAAAACAAGTACTGTGGATGTAGAAAAGAAAAAGCTGTGGTCCTCATCTGACATTCCAAATAATACCTAAATAAGTTTGGAGGTGTGAGCGTCAGGGCAGTTTGACACGCAATAAGATCCTCAATAGGTGTACTTGAAAACATAAGCATCAGATGCTTTTAGTGCATTTTCGCACTTAGGACAACCAAAGATAAGACATATATGATATTACACTTTGGCAAAGGGCCTCAGATTGGACTTGAACCCACAGTCACTGCAGAGTATTCACAGCCCGAGGACATGGGGGGCATGTTCCACCAACTGAGCCAATTGGGCGCCCCATCAACCACCCACTCTTTTATGTTTTTTTACTGCTTATATGCCTCAACACAGGTTAATGAAAAGGATGTGCTTGAGACGATGCACATAACTCTGCATTGTCTCCACACACACACACACACACACACACACACACATATATGACACACAAATCATATTTTCCTTCATGTACCCCACATCACTTGGGCATAGATGTACCCCAGTTTGGGAATAGGGGAGCTATTAGACTGCCACAGAGAGGAGCATCTATAGGTCTATGCTGACTGAGGAGATAAATGAGAAGTAGACCACTGTACTGTACTGTACTTCTCACAGGATATTTGCACACTTTTTTCCAATGTTTCTATACATTTCCATGCAAAATTATCTTTTCTACTTATAAATGGTTTTTAAAAAGAAAACAGTTACATCAGAATTTGATTTGTTGATTCCAGCTTTGCATCTTTTTTATCAATAAGTTCTATCACATAGTCAACATGCCGTACATCTTTTACTGTTTTATGTGATGTTTTCCTCTCATGGATTTAGCCATTTTAATGCTCACAAACCCCACCTGAAGATGTTCTAGCAAAGTAAATTCCCCCCTGCACTATAATACAAGGGCACAGTAACTGCATCCTGAGCCTTATGATGATTAGTTTGAAGAAATACAAACAAGCAAGAGCATTTTCCCCCATACAACAATGATAAAGGGTTCAGCCAGACCTTTTTCCAGCACTAGCCCAGAGATAAAACAAAGTGTGGAGAAACATCTCACATCGCATCCTGGTTAAGAAAGATCAGATATTACTGTATTTCTTAAGGAAACTTAGGAAGGCAAAAATCCTGTGCCAAGTTCTTTTTAACTTTTACAGAGGAGCAATAGAAAGCATCCTGACAGGAAACATCACCAACTGCCATCATGGGATGTGCACCGCCCAGAACAGAGGGACTTTTCAGGGAGTGATTAAAACCGCCCTGGGCCCCATTTCCCAGAACCTTCGTAGCGCTACGTGCGTCGTAAGTTGTATCTTAAGGTTCCCTTAAGCTTACAGGCCGTTTCCCAGAGTCTCCTTAGCTAAGATATATCTTCTGAAGGTATATCTTAAGAAGGGTGGTCTGAACCACTCTAAGATGTCTCTTAGTGATGCCCTCCATTCATCCTAACAGAGTTTTAGCTTTATTAGGCCAAAATTTTTTTCTGATGAGGCTACAGCCTGTTCCCCACCACTTTATACTGGATATCTGACAGATACTTGACAAATTGATTTGTCTAATGAGGCCGGCTGGGAACTAATCAAGTGGGTATCACCTGCTATATAAGCGACCATGCGCATCGCCTGTGCTTGCTTCATTGTAGACTAGATTATGGCTGCAATTCAGCGTATCGTTGCGCTAAATCAAATGAACCAAAGGCGTCGCCATCCACGTACCCATTTGGTTCATGTCAACCACTTTATAAGGACAAACTTCAGTCCACTTAATGTCCTCTCACACAGTGCCATCCTGTCCAAGTACTGACTGCCACGTGAGGAGATCCTGAAGCTGCTTGCACTTGTGTCCCCGCACATTTCCAGAGCTACCAAGTGCAACTTTGCCCTCAGCCCAGTGGTACAGCTTCTGGCAGCTTTGCGTTTTTACGCAGTGGGTAGCTTTTTGGAGGTGGTGGGAGACGGATTCGGGCTGAGAAAGGCATCAGTTTCACGGAGTGTGGAGGCGGTGACCAATGTCCTTGTGCGTCATGCACAAGAGTACATTAAGATGCCTGTGGGAGAGAGGACATCACAGAGGTACACCAAGGCTTCCACGCTATGGCTGGCATTCCCCAGGTGATTGGACTGGTGGATGGGACCCTAATCCCCGTGTCCAACCCATCCATGGACGACCAGGCCTTCATCTGCCGGAAGGGATATTCTGCCATCAACACCCAAGTGGTGGTGGACCACAGAGGGCTCTTTGTTTATGTTGTTGCCAAGTGGCCCGGCAGCATGCACGACAGTTACATCTGGGCCGACTCAGCTGTGGGACAAGATGCTGCCAGAAGAGCGTTCGGCAGAGGTTTTGTCCTCGGGGATAGTGGCTACCCGCTCCGAAACTACCTTCTGACACCAGTGGCAGGTCCCGTGACGCACGCCGAGCAGGAGTACAACTCTGCCCACATCCTCACCAGGGGCTTGGTTGAACGCACCATTGGCCGTTGGAAGCTCCGGTTCCGATGCATCCATCGGTCGACGGGAGGACTGAAGTTCAACCCTGGAAAATGCTGTGCTGTCATCGTCGTCACAGCAATGTTACACAACATTGCTGTACGTGCGTGAGCAAGTCTTCCTCTGGAGGAGAATGAAGGAGAGGATGACAATGACGACGACGACAGTGTCAGTCCCCCGCCCGAACATCGTGCAGCACTGTACAATGCCGGTTTCCAAACAAGACAAAACATCATCAACATTTTTGCTTGAAGTTCCTGAATTTTTTCTCCTCTACTTTTCCTGTGCAAATGGTCCATGTCGCACAGTCACCAAAGCATCACAGTTATCCTTTATTTCTCCCCACAATAAGCCCACTATCATAAAGTGTGGCACACAATTTTTAAAAACAATTAGCCAATAAAATGTAGGGTGGCCAACAGAGGCAAAACTTGTAGTCGACATGGAGACAGATGCCATGTTGGCTAAGGGGTTAGCTTTAATAGCTGCTTTTAACACCTGCTGTGATGGACCTTTCCTTCTATGGACACCTTGCCATATATGGACATGAGTGAATCTCTTGAGCACTTGACGCCCTTCTATGGCTCAGCTTTGTCTCCGAGGGAAACCCCACCCCCCAACCCCCCCAAGACAAAGCTAAGCCATAGAAGCGTGCTCAAGAGACTCTCCATACCCTTTTGATCCACATTCTGTAAAGTTAAGTTTTAAATGAAGTTGCAAAGATGTAATCACAGTGTTGCCCTTCATTTTAACAATGAAAAGCGGCATGGTTTTACTGCAACTTCAAGAGTTTGACCCCAAATGTTTACCCTACTGCACAGACAATCTCATTTCTCCCAACAACAAGCCCACCATTATCAGTTTTACCATACCCACTTATTTATTATATAAAATTCTATCTACACACATATACATACATCACATACAGAGAGAGGACAGCATGATGTAGAACATAAGTAGTTTTATTTATTTTTTTTTTTTTTGGAACAACTAAACAGTATTTAATAAAAACAAAAACCCTTCCTGGGGGATATCAGGCATCCGCGTCATCTGCAAAGGAAGAGAAGTCAGTTAAAATGGTTGGAATACATACGGAATCGGAAGTCATTTAAAAACACCACACTTACCTTGAGGTGGCGGAATGATTGGCACCGATATGGAGGGCCCCTGGATGGCCAGCTGCCTTTCCATAAGGTCCAGCTTTGCCCTCTGCAGCACCAACATCTCCCGCTGGAGGCTGTTGGAGGTTTCTAGTTGGGCCTTGATGCCCCGCAGCACCTCCAGTTTCTCCCTTTCCAGCTGTACAAGCTCCTGGCTGCAGTCGCAGCGCATGAGTCCGGCTTGCGCCATCCTCGACATCCCACCTCTCGTGTGTGGGGCTCTGCGGGCGTTTCTCAAGCAGGGTTCGTGTGGGACGGGGGGAGAGCCACAGCACGAGGAACTTCGGGGTGGTGAGGCGGATTCGGGATCGGGATGCGCCGGTGGACTCTCGCCAGAGGACTGCAGAGTGAATCCCACCTCGGCAGGGGACTGAGGGGTGGAAGGTCCCTCTCCACCACAGACATCAATGCCCCCCGTGATGCCTTGGGAAGCTGCAGGGCCAATGATCAAGAGGGCCCTTTCCTCCTCCGGGGTTAGGGTGGGAGCAGCGCTGGGTCCACCACCGGTTTTGGCAGCCTCTCAGCGAACTGCTGCCCCTCGCCTTTTGGCCACACTGGCGAAGTCTTGCTACTTTTCCCAGACCACGGTCCACTGTCAGGGTGGGCCAGTGCTGGAAGCAGCCATTTTTCTGGCAATATTGGCCCAAGCAGCAGCCTTTGCTTTGTTTGACTCCACGTTGCGAAAACATCCAAACAAAACACTCCTCTTGCGTGCCACTTCATCCAGCATCACCTCCAGTTCTTCCTGCGTGAAGGTCGCTCCCCTCGTGCGCCTTGCTTTCTCAGCCATTGTGTCACAGTGTTGGACATATGTGAACCATGAACCTATACAGGCCACATGAACCAATCCCAGTGCACAATACATTAAATTGGTAATCGCATACACCTGCGATTAATTAACCTGCACGCGCGCGCACACACACACACACACACACACACACACACACACACAAAATGAAACGTGGATATGCTGCTGCTACAGGTGCCAATTGCGTGACAACAACAGATTTGCAGTCTGTACATTGACAGAACTGATGTTGGAAAACGTATATGTGAGACACAAACTGGCATTGGGACTGCAATAATGTAAAAAGAGAGACAAAAACATATGCTTGCGTAAGCTTTATCCGGGAGGACGCTGTGAGCAGCAGTCACGTTTGTGTGCTTCATCATTGGTATTTTTCTTGTTTATAACAGGATGCACATATTTTTTTATGTGATATGCTTCAGGCGTGTTAATATGGATGGGGATTTAGCATGAAAGTGTGCCAAATCACTCGTCTGGACAGAGATTTGGTTTTAAAACGCTGTTAAAAAAATAAAAAAAATAAAAAATAAAAAAAAACTGTATGTGTGGACTAGGTTTCAAATAGTTTAGCAAATGATCTCTAGGAGGCATAGCCAAATTTATGATATAATATTTGATGGAGGTAAAGGCTTGGAATATTACAACATCATTTATTTGCCTTTATAAGTGATCAATCGATGCGTGCAGCATCGATTAATACACTTTCAGCACCATGGCGAAGGACAGCTCCAACTTACGATGTACCTTAGCAGCTCTTCGTAAGAGCACTCGCTAAGGGACAGTTTGGGAAACACTTGTAGGAAAAGAAGTCCTTTGCTAAGGTACATCTTAGAGACCTTCGTAGAGCACTAAGATATATTGAAACTGGGAAACGCGGCCCAGATCATCACTGGGAAGCAATACTGACCAAGTATCTGCTGCTGTACCATCAGACTACAGAGCAGCTTCTTTCCTCAGGCTGAGACTCCTAAACTCTGACAGTGTTCTATGTGTGAGTAAAACAAAAGCTATTTTGGTCTCTCTTTATTACAATCAGCTTGAAATCAGTACTGTGGACAATTAAGCAATATTATTTCCCACCCCTGCAAATGAATAGCCTACAGACATGGCTGTCAAAACTAAGTCAGTTTAAGAAAACTGAGCAAGACAAGTAGAAGTAAAGAGTCTTAATAAGACCAACAAACACAAGCCCATGGCTGAACTCTAACCAGCACACAGTACTTTTTAATTATTAAATGCTATTTCATTTTATTTTATTTCACTTACATATCATATAACATTAAAATCACTTTGGAGAATGCAATGGCTTTAAACATTCAGGATTAGGAAATCATCAATATAGAAGTCTTTCCTGAAGCAGGCAGTACATTGACATATTTTGATTACTTGCAAACAAGCCTGATGAGCTTCCTTTAAATGCAGGTGCGTTTGTGCTACATGCTGACTGTGTCATTGGAAACTTTTAAACATGAATTAATTAACTAATTTATTTATTTTTCCCTAAGTTGTTTGACTCATGTCAACATGTCTAAATTGCAACACTCAAGTCATTCTGCTCTCATCACATGTATGGATAGGTCTCAGCAGACAGTGAACAGATCCACAACACAAACTGTGTTGCCATTAAGCCATTGGAATGTCATCAGGAATGCGTAGTTATAGTTGTAGAACTACGTAAAAATGCCACAAAAATACATAGTTCACCCACTGTTCAAGCGTTTTGGAATTTAATTCATATTCATAAACGCTCACACTGATACTATAACTAAATTCATCTGTAGGTTCCACCCCATTACATACAGACACACATTACATACAGAGCAGAATGAACACCTGCTCTAAAATCAGATGCCACCCCACGATCTCTGATCTCACTGCACCATCAGCAAATACTCAGGAAAGCCCACTCCATCCAAAAAGACCCCGTCATTTCCTACACAGGGCCTTCAAATTTCTTCCCTCTGGCAGGTCTTTAAAATGCCCTGCAACTAGGACTGACCAGAGAAGGAAATCTTCATATATGAGGCTGTTCACCAATTAAACTCCGGCTTGACCCCGGACACATACAAGTCTGCCACCAGCCTTTGCCTATCCCCCACACTTTCAGACTCTTAAAATAAGTTGCATATACTATTAATTAAAATGTTGGCTGCTAGCTAACATTAGGTATGTTAATTTTTGAACTCACAGGTCAACATATGCTGTCATCCAGACAATCTCTTTTTCAGAGATGTCCCTGCTTAATCAGAGAGACAATGCCAAGACACATTGTACACGTGTTCCAACAGCATGTCTTTGTAGTAAAAGCGTTCAGGTACTAGACTGACCTGCCTGCAGTCCAGACCTGTCTTCCACTGAAAATGTGTGGTGTATTATGAAGCTCAAAAAATACGACAACAGAGACGTCGGACTGTTAAGCATCTCAAGTCATATATGAAGCAAGAATGATACAGAAAGCTTCAACAATTAGTTTCCCCAGTCCCCAAATGCTTGAAAATCTTATTAATACCACAATTTTAACCAACAGCCATAACTGCTATAGTGTTTTCTGTAAGCAAAAATAAATTATTTAATAATGAACAAAATCAGCTATATGTAATAATTAGGTTACTTATAGTCTAGAGAGGTGCCTGAAGAAACACAACACTTGATTTACCATGTGTCCTGATCTCACCAGCTTTTTACTCACTGTACAGATACTGATCATCACAGCATTCACATCAGTCACTCTGCCCTTAAATCTAAATTGAATCTCCCTGCAGCCAGCTATAATACCTGTTCTTCCCTCTACTCTCATTCACCATTACAGCTCAAGGACCATTTGCTGTTATCACTGCCCTCTCCTACTGAAAAAGTAAGTGAAAAGTACTGCACATCTGACAGTGTCATACCACAGTTTCCTAAAAAAACACCTGATGAGGTACATCACTGTTTCAAATTCTGAATTCTCCTCTTGTTGACTGATGTATATATTGCTATGATAACACATCTAACTTGTTTTGTGATAAGCTCCTTAATATTACACACACCTGACTTCACCTCTGTAACCTCTGTAACCCTACATTATTCTCTTCTCCATACATTTGAATACATGTGCCTCCTGGTCAAATTGCGTCACTGAGCTTCAGCTGTCATAACATTTTCAGCTCTTTAAAGAGCACCTTTGGATCATTTACTACATTATGGTTCCCATGTGGCCCAAATACTTGATCTAGTATATTCTGCTTTTTTTCATAGACTGTTGGCAATACTGGCTGAAAAAAATAACAATGCAGTGATTGTACAGAGGAAAAAGCTAGACAATGCCTGAGCAGTGGGAACTGTAGTACCAGCACAAGCCCTGACAGTAGTGACATGAAGCATTAGCATACAGTTGCCACGATAACCCTGGCAAGATCACAGCATTGACTTACTGTTTCCACTTTATTTTTCTGTAGAGATAAACATCATCACATGATAATCCAAACACAATCAAAATTTCACATAGATGTATCAAAGTTGTGTTGCTACACCCACAAATTGTCAACACAAAATTAACATCTTGTAAAGTCTGTGTAAAGCAATTATAAACACGTTTGAGTCTGTCACAAGACAGAAAAATGTGTTATGAACCACTCAGCCAATTTTGAATGCTTAAAAAATCTCAAACTATATGAAATTAGGTTTTAAAATCTTTTAAAAAGCAGTTTAACCTACACTGTCTTCTCCACTGTCTCAAATGTCAAATACAAGTACAGCATGAAACTTTGATGCTCCATCTAGCAACTTCATTGGACTTGTACAGACATGTTTGTGCCACCAGAGCCAGAATCCAATTCAGAGCCAGAGGACTGTGACCTACCCAAGAATCAACTTCGCTCCTCTGCAACAGAATGGTAACTGTTGTCTTGTGCATTGGGTTGTTGGAACTGAAGTGAGCAGTGCCTGTCGGGGTGATTTGGACTGAAAGAGTGGCTAAAGGTAAGTTCACAACTGACAAGGGTTAGTGGGTTTTTGAGTTGGTTCTCTGGTGGTGGGTGAACAAAATTACTTGTACTGCTAGTGCACTCTAGTTAATATAGTGCAAGGACATGTATGGCTCCAGTGTCATCATGCCATGATTTCCACAATTTAGTACTACAGTCTTTTCACGATTTCAGCAGAGCAAGGAATTTTCAGCATAGCATTTGTAAACATACTAGTTTTCTTTAGAAAGCACAAATTATTTCTATTTGTACATAATAACCGTTTTTTTCCCCTAAAAAATACAAAAATTACCAGGGTCAACATTAATAGCCCCCTTAAGTACTGACCTTTTTATTGAGCCATAGTACAAATCACTGTTGTGCAATGATGTGCTTTAACTTTGTAATGCTCAAAGCTTGTAAATCAAGTTAAAACTGAGGGTTATCTTCCAATTTACACACAGTACAAAAATTTCAGTAAGGATTTGAGCTGTCACTTGAGAAAGCTTCATGACAAAAACAAAAGAAATCAGTTTAGACTTGAGAAAAAGAATTGTTAATGCTCACAAAGCAGGAGAAGGATATACAAAAAATATTACAGTGTTTCCAAGTGCCAAGAACTGGAGTGAGAAATATCATCAAGAAATTCAAAGAGAGCCACACAGTTCAGAACAAGCCTGGCAGAGGTAGGAAATGAAAGATTTGAAAGACTCTGTAAAGAAAACTAGCGAGAGATGTGTCTAAAGACCCCAGAACAACTGTCTTGCCAAGACACTAGTGAATGACTTACCCAAGTCAGGAATTGTAGTCTGAAGAAGAAAAGAAGACAATCACTAGAGCCCTGCACAGGGATGGACTGTGAGGTTGCAGACTAAGAAAAACTCCACTTCTGCAGAAGAGACACCTTCAAGCCAGACTGAAGTATGCTAAGGAAAACCTGGAGAAAGATTATGCATAGTGGAAGCGTGTCCTTTGGACAGATGAGACGAAACTAAAGCTCTTTGGGTTATACGCCTGTCCCTTCTTTCTCCAAACATGAGCAATGTCTCTATGGCCAAAGAACACCGTCCCCACAGTGAAACACAGTGGTGGAGTATTATGCTGTGGAGATGCTTCAGTGTGTCTGGAACTGGGAATCTCATCAAGGTGGAAGGAATCACGAAGAAAGAAGGATATGTGAAGACTTTGAAAGAAAACTTCAAGCAGTCAGCAACAAAACTGGGTCTGGGTCGTCGCTCTGTCATCTAACATGACAACAACCCAAAACATATGTCACTCCTGGTGAAGAACTACCACTACCAGAACCGGATCACAATTTTTCTATCATTCAATCATTCTAAGAATGTTCCATTAAAGGTTGGCAAACTGATATATCAGTACTGGCATAAAGGTCGACTGATAAGTAACGCTGGCAAAGCAATGCCAGTTATGTTTTAGGCCATTAAAAAACTGTGTCTCCATATCAGAGTTTATCCACCAGTTAGTCCACTCACCCACTCACTAGTGAGCTAGCTTATGTTACACATTACACACTGTGGTTTTTCAAATTTTGTTGGCAAAGATTGACAAAATGAGATACAGCTTATTAATTGTAGTGGTAAGAAGTAATGCATTAAAATTATTTTGGTACTGTTCTAGTGCAACTTTGAGGTATTTAATTACTTGTGTATTTCATTTTTATGCTACATTAAACTTCAGAGGGAAAATATTGTATTATATATAAATATTGTTTAACTCCACTAAATTAATCTGACAGCTGGAGTCTCTAGTTACTTTACAGGTTAAGATTTTACAAACAAAACATTATAAACTATGATACTGAGCTATTGATTAAACTGTATATAAAAAATAGTTGCAATGTGCTCTACCTCCACCAGCTCTAACATTAAAAGGCTAATTACTTGTTAATCATCTGAAGTAACAAAAATCCACTAATAATATACAAAATAACTTAATGAAAGGGATCATTCTGCCTATAGTAAGTAATTTTATACTTTAAAAATATTTAGCTGCAAGACAAAATGTCAAAGTAAATTCAGAGATGAAAAGATGCACTTCATACAACCCCAATTCCAAAAGAGTTATGTAGATGCTGAGTAAAATTTAAATACAAACAGAATGCAATGATTTGCACACCCTTTTTGATCTATATTTAATTAAATACGGCACAAAGAGGAGATATTTATTGTAGTTTTGAAAGCAAAATTATTTTCCTTTTTTCTTGATATAAGACTTCAGCTGCTCAACAGTCTGGGCTCTCTTTTGTTGTATTTTGTGCTACATAATGCACAGCATATCTTCATTTTGTTGGAATAAATGCAGAATGTGTCTTCTTGCTGAAACAGGCAGGGATGTCTCTGAAAAAGACTGTTTTTTGTTTTTGTTTTTTTTTGCAGTTAGCGCTGGTAACGATCTGGATGGTCCTTTTGCTCTTCAGCTCGGAGGACTTGACATCCATGATTTGTGAAAACAACCTGAAATGTGTACTTGTCTGCAGTGTTTCTGGATGTTGTTGATATATGTCTTTCTCTTTGCATGGTAGAGTCTTAACTTGCATTTGTAGATGCAGAGACAAACTGTTTTTACTGACGGTTTTCCAAAGTGTTCCTGAGCCCATGTAGTATCCTTTATTGTAACAGTATGTGGGTTTTTAAAGCAGTTTTTAATTCAGTGCTGCCTGAGGGGTCAAAGGTCACTGACATTCAATGTTGGTTTTCAGTTTTGCCCCCTACATGCAGAGATTCCTCTGGATTCTCAGAATTTCAGAAATGGTGAACCTCATCCCATCCATTCTTGTGAATAACTAAGCCTTTTAAGGATTCCTGTTTAATATCCAGTCATGATATTGTCACCTGCTACAAAGTAACCCATTTACCTTTAAAATGTATGTGTTTTTTGAGCATTCAACACTATACCAGTCTTTTGTTGCTCCTGTGTTGACTTTTTGAAACATGTTGCAGGCATCAAAAACACAATGAGTGTATATTTTCACAAAACAAAGTTTATCACTTTGAAAATTAAATATTTTGTCTTTGCACTGTATGCAATTTAATACAAATCTAAAATGATTTGCAAATCATTGCATCCTGTTTTTATTGACATTTCACACATTGTCAAAACTTTTCTGGAATTTAGATTCCGAAACAACCCCTTTCACAGTAAATCATGATACTATCACCTGCGTTCAATACCAGTTTAGTAGGGCTGTTTCTGGCAACTATTTTCCATGATGACAAAACAAAAATTTTAATTTATGTTAAACATTGTCTAAATAATTGAATAATATGTGTGGCACAGTGCCATGCAATATGAATACTGAGCATTATCCAACAAAACACAACAACTCACTAAATGCTTTACGTTTTCATACAGCAGGATCACAGTCTGCAGGAAAATGACATTGTTTAACCTGCGTCACAGAGAGGCTGACATTGGCAGTGCATTAGCTGTTAGAAGCAGCAGTCTGCTCTTCTTGCAGGTTAATGTTCATGTTTGTGCTGAATGTGGTTATACTGCTCCGGTTCAGTGGTTATGTGTCAGTTCCTTCTGACACAACCTACAAACTCACTGTATCTATCCCACTTTGCTGATAACAACACCTGGCTATACGGACATTTACAAGGGGAGACAGGGAAGACTGACATCTGCTGTGGCTGCAGGCGGCCAGGTGGGCAGTTCGGTAACATCTTAGAAGCAACAGTTAAATGATACTGTATGTGAATAAAATGTGACATTTATATGATCAGTTGACTAATCACACATATCCCTACCATTTACCTGTCAAATGTTCCAGACAGGTGTTATTTTAGCATTCCACAATTTTCAGTCTTTTTTTTTTTTTGCCCCTGTCCCAACTAGTTTGAAATGTGTTGCTGGCATCAAAGTCAGATTGAGTGTATATTAGGGCTGGGGCAATTTGTTGACGTAATCAACGTAATTGATTATGAAAATACATCAATTTGCATATTGTGCTTTGCCACATCGCTAGGAACTGCTACACCTGATCAGAGCATGGATTCATCTGGAGAACAAGCTGCAGAGAGCAAGCCTCGCCACAATTATCTCAAGTGTGGAAGAATTTTATACAGAGATGCAGCAGTTTGACTCTTTAGCTCCACAAACTGGACATGAGTTATCACAGCAGGATAGCTGTTCTGTACAAGTGCTAGAAGTGACCACAGTGTTTCCCCTACAGTGTATTTGGCAGGGTGCCCCGCCCTCCCAACGGGACGCCCACACAGAAATTCAAGTTGTAGATTTTTTTTTAATTCCATTATTTAATTTACATTTTAAAAGACCCTAGCCTAGAGTCTAATGCGTTGCTATTAGGGGTAGTGAAAAAAATTAATTATTAATTAACCGCGATTATGTTATGGATGAGTATGTATCGATTATTAAATTTTCAAAAATCGATTATTTTTTGTATAATTTTATTTTGTAAAAATGTTATCCCGTGGTCAACTGAAGTTGAATGTCACGCGAACGCGCCCAGTTCCAATTCACAAGTGTGTGCAGCAGCCAGAGCGAGTGAGCCGTACGAGCAGGTGTAAAATGGACGAGAAACAACCAGCAACGAGCAACCAACGAGCAACCAACTAGGGCTGCAACGGATCGCAGTTGATCCGTGTACCGTACGGATCGCCCTCTATGGTTCGGCACGCATGTGATCCACGGGCCACATGTGAGCATCATAGTTTTACTGTCACTGTTACTTTTGTATAAATTATAATACCAGAAATCTCAGTGCAGAGTTGCAGTGAAGACAGGACAGATGCTGCTGTGTGCAGCACATCTCTGTGAAGAGCGACTGATTTAAATGCCGTCACATCGCCTTGAGTGAAATCCAGACCATAACTTTTTTCACTGATGTAACTATGCTATCACCAAAGAAACAGATCATAAAACTGTGATGTTCATTGAAACTTTGGTGATATCAGCTGTCTTAACTTCTACACAGCTCCTCTCTGCTCACCGGTGCAGCTCTGTCTCACCCCGTCTGTCACACAGTGTGTCTGCTGATTGATTGATTGATTATGACTTCTAACCAATCAGATGTGCTGTGCTGTAGGCGGGACATTGAGCCAGACTACAGAGCGTAGTTGTGTATTATACTGCACAGTGTATAATGATCTAATATATGTATAGTATATACATAGTACAGCACTGTATAAGTTTGAAGTTTTTAATATATTACCATTATCATTACTATAATCATTATTATTACATTACATAACTATGGTGATAATTACAGGCAAAGATCAAAGACAAGTGCATTTTTAAAATAATTTAACCCTAATCCCACCACTTTTTTCTTTTTTGCACTACACAGGAAGTGCTTTGAGTTGTTACTCAATAAAAGAGTTAAGTAATTCAGCAACTGACTTTTTTAATGGTGCAATAACTTTGTGGTGTATTTTGGGTTACTGTTGTCAAATGGAAAATCAATAATCGCTAATCGAGAATCATTAATAATCGAAAATCGGTTGGTAATCGAATCGGGACCTCAATAATTGTAATCAAATCGGATCGGGAAATCAGACAGATTAACCACCCCTAGTTGCTATCATTTCATTACATTCATTACAACGCATTTCTCCTCTCCTCTGTGATGGGCGGGTCTCCCCCCTCGCTCCTCTCTCACAGCAGACACCCATACACCGGTACGGACACACCCACCCACACTCAGAGAGCAGAGGAGAGAGACTTTCCCACCGTTACGGTAAAAAACAACAACAAACAAACAAAAATTGTAAGTGGAGGTTCCCCAGCTGTTCACCCCGCCAAGAAAAATTATCAGCGTTTTTTAAACAAACCGTACGTGGCGAGGCGGGAAGCACAGGTAGCTCTGTGGCCAGTGTTAGCCAAAATGAGAGCATCTCTCCCAGCCCTGACCACAGCACTTGCCTGTTGGCAATACTGGCTGAAAAAAAATTAACAATGCAGTGATTGTACAGAGGAAAAAGCTAGACAATGCCTGAGCAGTGGGAACTGTAGTACCAGCACAAGCCCTGACAGAAGTGACATGAAGCATTAGCATACAGTTGCCATGATAAGCCTGCGCAAGATCACAGCATTGATTTATTGTTTCCACTTTATTTTTCTGTAGAGATAAACTTCATCACATGATAATCCAAACACAATCAAAATTTCACATAGATGTATCAAGGTTGTGTTGCTACACCCACAAATTGTCAACACAAAATTGTCTCCCGCCCCTGTTAACGTCACCACGACTTGACCCAAACACACCTGTTCAGCCCCCCCACCGAAGCACGCAGTAAAAAGCTGCAGAGTCACCACCGTCAGTCTGGCTTTGATCCAGCATGGCTGTCAGACTGTAGATACTCCGCATGGCTGTACAAGACCCAACTTGGTGAGTGAATTGATTAATGAAGATGGATGGATGGATGGATGGATGGATGGATGGCAGGCACGGTACCAGGATTTTAATTTTGGGTTGGCCACGGTAACTTCGGTTGGGCCTTTTAATTACAAAAGTTAATACTGTTTCCAACTGGTAATCTCACTTAACAAAATCATACTGTGGATGGCGACTAGCACTTCCAGTTGATTATGACACTTTAACAGTTTCAATCTGCAGTTTATATTTATTTCAAATGGCACATGATATCTCCTTATCTATGTTTTCACTATGGATCAAGTAGATCAGTATATCAATTCATTAAGAAAACTGTCATTTTATTCCTTTTAATGCATTTTCATTTTATCTGGCTGGATTACTCTTTAAATTGATTGTAAGGAGAGAGAGAAAGAAAGCGATCAGAATGATGGGTGAGCTACAGTGACTTTTAACAGATGGGCCAGTTGTTTAAGTGGGTGGGCCCAGGCCCGTTAGGCCCACCCATAATGCCAAACCTGATGGATGTATGGACAGATGCATAAATAAGTAAATTAATTAATTAATAAAATCAGTGTTCCACTGCAAAAATAAAAAAAAAATGTGATCACAAATCAGTGTTAACTGTTTATTCAGGTCCAAATGCTCTGTAATCATGGTAATAGGGTCCTTTGACGAGAGTCCAAAGATGGACCACACTCATTCCAGCCCAGGCACCCCCCCCCCCCCACCCACCCCACACCCCCCCACCCCAAAGCAAAAAAAGCTAGGGGAAACACTGATTATGATTGAATAAAATATTGAAATATTCATATTAAAGTTTTTGAGATGAAGTTTAGTTAAACTGTTACATAACTGAGTAGAAAAATAATCGCTAGATTAATCAATAAATTAATAATTAATTAATCATAGAAAACTGCTAGATTAATCATTTAAAAAATAATCATTAGGTGCAGCCCTACTGCATATTTACAAAAACCATAGTGTGTCAGTTTGAACATTAAATATCTTATCTTTGTGCTTTTTTCAATTGAATTGAGGTCAGTTTAACTTCTGTCACAGAAAAACACTTTGAGATAAAACACTACTAGTACTAGTAGTGCTACTACGATACTGCACTACTACACTATTACATTCTACACTATGCCCAGCAGAAACAATGATGGAACAGCAGCAAACAGAGCAGACACTGGCCTAAACAGCCATGATTCTCTGTATGATTAAAGACATCATTTCAATTACTGTACCATAAAATTTTCATCATCAGTCACAGATTGTGAAACCCA
Organism: Lutjanus erythropterus; assembly: GCF_056507025.1. Taxonomy (NCBI): domain Eukaryota; kingdom Metazoa; phylum Chordata; class Actinopteri; order Lutjaniformes; family Lutjanidae; genus Lutjanus; species Lutjanus erythropterus. Next base: position 1,731,044 of record NC_139332.1, on the reverse strand, counting down.
AACAAAATATTTGTGTTAATGGGAAAAGATTTAAATTTTTCTACTTTGCTTTTAGAGCCCACTTAACCAAGATTGCACAGCAGCAGGTATCATGATCATGTGAGTCTGATGGCAAAAAAAGCAACACTGATGTTGAGCCATTCACAATCACTGATGATGGCGGTCACAAAATAGAGGCCACTACAGATGAGCTGTAATCAACAACAGAATGAAGATGGACAAGTGGCTAACATGAGGAAAATCATTTGTTCAACAATACCATGTGATGAGCCAGCTCTATTCAAGCTAATGGAGGGCTGGAGCCTGTCCCAGCATGTACTGTGATATCCTGCTCACCACACCCTCAGAGAGCTGACAGAGATAGACAAAAACTTATACACACACCTTGGACATGTTAGAGTAGGCAGTCTGTCAAATCAGACAGATTTATATTGAGTTCTTCATGACTCTGTACAGCTGTTTTCTCTCATGCGTTAGCCACAAGAACTAAATGACTGGATGTGAACAACACCCTCCAGTTGATACATCTGATATCAATCATCAACACATCAGCTGAGAAAAAAACAGGCTCAAATTTCATTTGTATCATCTTTTGTACAAGCTCACTGCATATATTGATCACAGTTCTTTAATAAAAACAACTAAAGTGACCCTTATCAGAGGTGTTTGTCTAGGCGGGCTCTGGTGAGTCCTAACCAGCTCCTGCATAGTTTGTAAAAAATACTATGGCAAACAACTTAAATATAATTCTCTCACCTATCCTGAATTTGATCAGAAAAGATTTGGAAATGAGAGGTAGTGGTTCGTGTCAGGAACTTGCAGATAAAAGCTATCAGGTACAGAACACTGACAAAGCTACCCCACAGTTTTTAAAATCACAGAAATACAGAGAGGCTACAGGTAATCTCATTAATGACTGTCCTCTTTATTCAATTGGTGGGCAGTGAGCCCTCTGGAGGTTTCCAGTTGCTGGACATACCCACCATCCTGTAGCTCTCAAACCCAAACCAGGAGCTCCAACACAGCCAATGATCAATGGTCACTTTCTAGCTTAATAGCAAATCATTCGGCTTACCAGGGGAAAAGCCCCAGTGAGCTTTCATGGCCATCCGGTGTGAGTTTTTCAGAACTTTACAGTGCGGTACAGCAGGTCTAGAAATTCTCAAACAGGTTTGATATTATAGCCAAATACCAGACTAGATCAGTAAGACTGAATTTTACTACTAGGTGTCACACGTGACTCAGCTGCTCCTGAGTAGAACAAACAGCCCATGAATTAGAATGAAGTTTACTAGAAGCTTCTATAAATGTTTTGACATGCAATATTTTGTTTTTAATTTGAAAGTGACACGAGAAATGTTGATTGTTGTTTGTATTCACAGCATAATGCAGCAACTTCAACAGGGAAACGAGAGCAGATCAAAACAGGGCTTTGTACTTCCCTTTCCACCTGCTACAGCACTGACAGACTATAGCTACCTCGCTAACGTAGAAAACAGGGATAGGGTTATATTAGAGTTATACTGAAAAGGGAAAATGATGGTGTCATAGTTTGTTTCCAGCAAAGTATTTCACAAGCTTGTTAGCAAATTAGCTCTGCAGCGCTGTCTGCTTAGCTATGATTTGCAGTCTGCTACAAGTGCTCCAGAGACTGCCCACATTTCCCATAATGCCTTCTAGTGCTGGAATACATCAGCAAAAGTTAAATTACTCAGCAGTTGCTTTTTCAATGTGCCGTTTTGTGTTCTAATTGCAAATATAACTTTTTGTTAGTGTTGGTGATGTGTCTGTTCAGAATGTTGTGGTTTATGTTTTTGGTTGTTGTTGTCATTTTTCTGCTGGATTATAGTTTGAACCTGAGTGAGGTGGCTGTGACATTTCTTGAGGCCAGCTGTAATTTGCTGTAGAATATAACTCCTGCACTGAACATCATGAAAAATTAACAAAACTGAAAAGCTCCATTTATCCCTTTGTTACATACCAGAAAATCACATTTAAACAAATGTCGGTATAGTCAGTTAGGGCTGAACGATTTATCGTTTTCTGATCGAAATTGCGATTTCAGACAACGCGATCACGTGATCGCCAAAGCCGCGGTTTTTTGCAGTGCTCCTGAGGGCTGTACTACGAAGCAAGCTCAACACAGAGCACAACTCACTTTCTTAATCCAGGCTTTCGTCTTCAAACTCTGTGCGCGCTCACATAAAAGGGGCGTTTGTTGCGTCATTTCACTCTTCTTCCGCATGAAATGAAGCGATCGCGAGCCACTTACTTGAAGCAAAATGATCAAGTTGTTATAATTACGAGCTGTGGAAAGTATACTAAATACATTACGGCAAAAAGCAACATTGTTGCTGCAAATAAAGCAGGAGAAGAAGAATGATGTCAGAAAATTACTGATGGACTAAATGTGGTCTTAATGCTGCGGTTTATTCTAACATGAAAACTGCTTATTAAACAATAAAACTCCATACAGCAGATTTAAACATGATAAAGTCTGTCTGACACTGTCCTATGATGACAGAGACGTGGACATCACTTAAGTTTTTGGCTAAACGAACGTAAAATGAGTGTAACTGATTTAAGATTGTCCGTGATAAATGATGATGAATTTTCTTATCAGTGATCTGAGCTGCAATATCACCAAAACAAAAAAGATAACAGTAAAAAGTATTCAAAGTGTCTGTAGTTGTTTCATCATTATTTTAGTGTGTGGATTATATACGATGTCAATTTAAAGTGTTAATATGATCTTGAGCAAACGGGAATAATGACTCTGCATCACCAAACGGAGGTTACCATCGTGACAGCGCGCTGCAGACAGTTTGTGCCGCTGTTACATTTTTACATTATATAGATTTGTTCGGTGATATAACGAACATACAGCTCAGCAACTTTTCATTTTTAATGTCTTCCTTCAGTTTAAAAGCTATATCGCTCATAAACAACCTTGTTAGGACAATTATAAGTTAAAGAACGGCGCGTTTTACAGACGATTTAATCTGAAACTCTTAACATAACCTGCTCCTGACCAGGTCATGAGTTTAGCATAAATTACCATGGTGATCTAGCAGGTTAAAAGAGAGCCACTTTCGTGACACTGAAAACCCTGGATTTAGACTCAACATAGCTTGCTAACACATTAATCTCGCTTCGTAGTTACACTCCTCTGACGTGCATCACAACCAACAATGCAGCAAACATCATATGGAACTTAATGAATGGACCAGACCTGTGTGTGTGTGTGTGTGTGTGTGTGTGTGTGTGTGCGTGTGCGTGCGTGCGTGCGTGCGTGCGTGCGTGCGTGCGTGCGTGCGTGCGTGTGCGCGCGCGTGTGTGTGTGTGTGTGTGTTTGTTTATTAATTTATTTATTTATACTGATTTAATGTGATGATGTGTGCGAATTGTCTTCAGTATAGTCAGTAGTTTTTCTCTTAATGTTATTTTTCTTTGAAGCCCTCACAAATACCTAGTTTGAATAATTAATAATGATTGTAAATGTTACTATACATTGTGAGTATTGCACTGAAGCTTGATTTGAAGAAAAAAAATCGTGAATCGAATTGAAATCGCAATATCTGCCAGAAAAATCGCAATTAGATCTTTTCCTAAAATCGTTCAGCCCTATAGTCAGTTATTGTAAAATTAAACCGATTTTGGTTTGTACACCAGATTGGACGGGTAGAGCCGGAAACTGACTCAACCCTTTTTTACTATGTGCATCACCAATGTCAGCTTAGGCCTGTGCAGTATACCAGTTCATACCGAAAACCGGTCTTTATTTTCGTTATGATGTTAATTTTTTTATATACTGCCATACCAGTGAATAGCCCAAACAACGTCTGGAACGTGCGCTGTGGGAAAGTGTTTCAGCGGGGACCCATTTCACTGCTGCACACCAACACCACAGGTGTGCTTCCTTGAGCATGTGCACTAGGAATGTTCCTGACGACTAATTTCCCTGTCGATTTAGACTAGTCGACTAGTCTAACACTTAGAAAACAAAAAATTAGCAGAATTTATTAATTTATAATGTTAAACACTGTCAGAAAAAAATACTGTGTATTAAGAGCCACTTGAAGCCATTAATCACAGTCTACAATCACCAAATCGTACTTTAAATGCCGCTGAAATGCGCGCTACTTTGCACTGTGCAATACAAACCTTTCACATTAATGTACAAAACATGACAACAACTCAATAAACACTTCACCTTTTCAGACTGAAGAGGCTTAAAGTGTCTGCAGGTAAAGGACCCAGATCCAACGTTAGCTGCCAGTCTGACACACAGTGTGGCTAATGTTAGCAGTACTAGCAGTAGCAGCAGCAGCAGCAGCAGCTCTGCTTGTAAGTTTATGTCTGTGTATGTGTTTAATGTGGTCACGTTTCTCCAGTCGAGTGAATATACATCAGCTTATTCTGTCACAGTCTACATTCATCTGTCCGACTTTGCTGATGTAAACATCCGGGGTTGCCAGGGCAATCGGTTCATACCCGCTGGGTGAGAGGAGCTGCCGTCTGACAGCACTACAAATCTTAGAGGCAACAGATAACTGGCATTGTGCATGAATGAAATATTGATAAATATTTAAAATATTTTATTTTTAAACATTTTAAACTACTAGTATTTCTGGTGCCGACTGGCGTGGGTGGGGACGTTTAATCAAATAGTCGTCCCCACCATGTGATGGTAACCATACTTTGAAGGGGTCATGCTTTTACCTGTCTGGACATTAAAAAAAACATGATACAGTCCTTATGACAGTAAAATGGTCTGTTTAAAGCAAATCAACTGCAGTAATTCTTTTCTCATTAGAAAAAAATGTGGGTAAGAACACTGGTGCATGAAAAAAAAAAAACGTCAAATACTGTGAAACTGATATTTAAAAAAAAAAAATGTGATATGAAAATTTTGTCATCCCGCCCAGCCCTATGTCAGTTTTCATCAATGTCAAGCAGAAACCTAAGGCTTCTTATGTCTGTTGTGCAGAGGAGGAGCTACATACGATCATTGACAATAATTCATAATTAACTATATTAATTATGGATTATTAAATTATTTAATTAATTAATTAATAATTAATTAATTATTACATAAGCATAATATTGAAATTAACTTACAATGGGGCACCACCGGGAAAACCCGGACCAATGATCAGGCGTAAGTTCAGTCTCAAAGAGCTCAGGCACTGACTTTGTCAACCAGCTTTATCACAATACACATGAAAAACCAGGACAACTTGTCTTTGCAGTATGACAGGGTTTATTCACACTGATGACATTAATTTACAACCAACATCAACATTGCTGTATAAACCCTATCAACTATAAAACATTACAAAATCAACAAGCATCAAGAAGGGTGTGTGTGTGTGTGTGTGTGTGTGTGTGTGTGTGTGTGTGTGTGTGTGTGTGTGTGTGTGTGTGAGTGGGGTGTGTGAGCCCAAGCGGGGGTAATATGTGGCAAGATGGCGGCGGTGACGCTGCAGGCTACGTCACGCAAGGGCCACTGACCACGTCACGTAATGGCGGCTCGCCAAGAACGCACATGACTCACAATAAAGGAGGGGCGTCGGGAGCGAGGGAAATTCAAGTTACTCGGCTCCAAGTGTAGGTTAGTAGGGAAGAGAGAGAGAGGAAAGCACTCAAGGGTATCGTCACGCAGGCGGTATTGAAGTGCAGTAACCCGTCTCTGTGTTACGCAGAGACGCGCTCGGCTCAGCTGGTGAGCGGCGTGAATCTGGACATTGAACCAACACAGCCGAAGTATCGATCAAGGCTGCGTGCGGGGCGACACTATAGTGGTCCGATGAGGTCGGACCACTATGTATCACAAGCAGACACAAATGAGCGGAAGGAGAAATAGGCAGCCGCAACACAGACAATAATTTTACAATATTGGTGCAGCCAAAACGGACGCAGCAGTCCGTATCAACAAGCCCTTTACAAAACTTAAAAAGAAAACACACACTAGCTAGTACCTGCCCAGAGCTAAAGCCTCTTACTTTGCAGAGAGTGGACTGATGTGTTGGTCGTTCCTCACGCATCCTTGTTGCAGCGGAGGTAACGAGGTAAGCGGCTCCCAGCGGCTAACGGGTCCTCGGCGAGGGGGGAAGTCTCTGGCGAGGGTCAATCCGTGGTCTTGTACCGGGCGGCTCTGTGTTCCTCGGCGCACAGAGTGAGGGAGAGGAGATGAGATCAGCTCGACCAGCGAGGGAAATCCGTAGGCCTAACGCGTCTAATGGTGCACAGTCACTTGTTCTAAAGCGTTCGCCACGTGGGACGAGTTGTTAAACTTTAGAGACGGTTGCAGTTACTTTCACTGACTATGCGGGTCACAGTCAAAAGCGTTGCCTTCGGGTACGCTTCGCATTAATATAGTCCTGCGTGACGTCATTGGCCATGGCGGATTTCAGCCAATGGGAGCTGTGGATTTCCCGGGGACCCCTGCTGGTCAGCGGGGGTTCTGCTGGGGTTGAATCTGCTGAGTCATCCAAAGAAAGGGGGCTGACTGAGTCCTTTATTCTGTTGGGAGCCAACATGTGGTCTCAGGCTTTTATTGCTACATGTAGGCCCCAAAAGTTAACAAAGAAAGTGTAGGCCTTTGTTGGAAATCCTTGTACGGCACAACATGTCAGATACAGCTTTCTGTTCCCCACTCTGTTGCAGATCACGTTTAGTAATGAGAAGCATCTATCACACCAGAGGCAGCTGAAAATATTTACAAGGAAATGACTGTTCCAGCCAAACCGCCCGAGTTGGGAATTACCTCTAAAGTACAACTGTGAACTGGCTTTCCTGTTTGTTCAACCAAGGTCTGTTTACCTGGTCAGCCAGATGGAAATCCGTTGACTAAACGACAGGGACATGGACGGTCGTGTTTATCACACTGCAGCCCACTGTTTTGTGATGAGTCATGCCTTTTCAAGACTGGCTTGCCTAAAATTAAACTGTTCAACAACTGTCAATACACCCTTGCATTCACAGTCTTGATATATGAACAACATTTGCTGTTTGCTACACCTTGCATGGACTGTTACCTCTCTTCACATAGCTTAACTGACTATGGTTGATAACATTGTATACAGACGCAAACCCAATCTTTATTACTAGTGTTGTTGAAATAATCAAAACTGTTAACCAACTACTCTGTGACTATATCTCCTGACCTTTAACACCTCCTGATGCTCATCTATCGGTGCCCCTTTTTGATGGTCACCTTCTGAGTTTGTTTACCTTTGTATATACATCACTCTTTCCCTTTCTAGTCTTTATAAAGCCAACTTTATACCTTTAATGTGTACAATTAAAGATCATCTAACATACTGGACTAACATCCCATTACCTCTTTTAGGGAGAGTAAACCTTTTTAAGACAAACGTACTAGCTCTACTACTTGGTTTTGAAATGGTTCCAGAACTTTTTCTAGGAAATAAATTTTATCTCTAAATTGCTCATCTTCCCTCCCTCATATTAAATCTGGGGTTGGTAAGGTTGTAGAAACCAGGGCCGCATTTCCCAGTTTCGATGTATCTCAGCGCTCTACGAAGGTCTCTAAGATATACCTTAGCAAAGGAACTTCTTTTCTTACGAGTGTTTCCCAAACTGTCCCTTAGCGGGTGCTCTTACGAAGAGCTGCTAAGGTACATGGTAAGTTGGAGCTGTCCTTCGCCATGGTGCTAAAAGTGTATTAATCGATGCTGCACACATCAATTGATCACTTATAAAGGTAAATAAATGATGTTGTAATATTACAAGCCTTTCCATAATAATTTTACCTCCATCAAATATTATATCATAAATGTGGCTATGCCTCCTAGAGATCATCTGCTAAACTATTTGAAACCTAGTCCACACATACACAGGTATTTTTAAAAAAACAGCGTTTTAAAACCAAATCTCCGTCCAGACGAGTGTTTTGACACTGTTTCATGCAAAATGTGCATCCAACTTATGTCATGTTGTCCTCTCTATATATATATTTGGTAAAACTGATAACAAAGGGCTTGTTGTTGGGAGAAATGTTGCCTGTGTAGCAGGCAAACATTTGTGGTCAAACTCTTGAAGTTGCAGTAAAACCATGCTGCTTTTCATTGTTAAAATGAAGGGCAACACTTGATATGTGATTACATCTTTGCAACTTTTCATTCATTTAAAACTTTACCAATTTTAGAGAATGGGAACAAAAGGGTATGGAGATTCATGCATGTCCGTCACATAGCATGTGGAGATGACTCCCCTTATTAAAGCTAACAACAGACACATCCCCTTAGCCAACATGTTTTCTGTCTCCCTCAAATATGTCAACTACAAGTTTTGCCTATCTTGGCCACCCTACATTTTATTGGCTAATTGTTTTTAAAAATGAATTTAGTGACTGTGGGACATGGACCGTTTGCACAGGAAAAGTGGAGGAGAAAAAAATCAGGAAATTCAGGCAAAAATCTTGATAATGTTTTGTCTTGTTTGAAAATCTGCGTTGTACAGTACTGCACGATATTCAGGCATGGGGTTGACACCATCGTCATCATCATCATCATCGTCATCCTCTCCTTCATTCTCCTCCGAAGGAAGATGTGTTTACGCACGCACGGCGATGTTGTGTAACATTGCTGTGACAACGATGACAGCACAGCATTTTGCAGGGTTGAACTTCAGTCCTCCCATCGACCGATAGATGCATCAGAGATTCCAGTGGCCAATGGTGCCTTCAACCAAGCCCTTGGTGAGGATATGGGCAGAGCTGTACTCCTGCTCAGAATGTGTTACAGGAACCGCCACTGGCGTCAGCAGGTAGCTTTGGAGTGGGTGGCCACTATCACCGAGGAAAAAACCTCTGCCGAACGCTCCTCTGGCAGCATCTTGTCCCACGGACGAGTCGGCCCAGATGTGACTGTCACACATTATGCTGGGCCACTTGGCAACAACATCGACAAAGAGCCCTCTGTGGTCCACCACCACTTGGGTGTTGATGGCAGAATATCCCTTCCGGCAGATGAAGGCCTGGTCATCCATGGACGGGATGGACATAGGGATAAGGGTTCCATCCACCAGTCCAATCACCTGGGGAATAATGCCAGCCATAGCGTGGAAGCCCCAATGTGCTTCTATGATGTCCTTTCTCCTTGCAGGCATCTTGATGTACTCTTGTGCATGATGCACAAGGACACTGGTCACCGCCTCCACACTCCATGAAACCGATGCCTTGCTCAGCCCGAATCCGTCTCCCACCACCTCCAAGAAACTACCCACTGCATAAAAACGCTAAGCTGCCAGAAGCTGTACTGACATGAACCAAATGGCTACACAGATGGCGACGCCTTTGGTTCATTTGATTGAACGCAATGATACACTATATTGTAGCCATAATCTAGTCTACAATGAAGCAAGCAGAGGTGATGTGCATGGTCTCTTATATAGCTGGTGATGCCCGCTTGATTAGTTTCCAGCCGTCCTCATTAGACAAATCAATTTGTCAAGTATCTGTCAGATATCCAGTATAAAGTGGTGGGGAACAGGCTGTAGCCTAGTGAGAAAAAGTTAGCTCCATTAAATGAATAAATAAATAAACACATAAATAAATAAACCAATTTATTCATAATATTCAATATTTATTATTATTTTTCATGAGGTTAATTTTAAACTAATTATGTAATGTGCACAAGGAGTCTAGATGTGAATTATACTGCAACTGTCTATTTAAAAAACAATTTTGGCCTAATAAAGCTAAAACTGAATGAACTGATGAACGGCGCACATCACTAAGAAACAGCTCAAGAGGGGTTCAGACCGCCCTTCTTAAGATATACCTTTCAAAAGATATATCTTAGCAAAGGAGACTCTGGGAAACAGCCCGTAAGCTTAAGGGAGACCTTAAGATACAACTTATGAAGCACGTAGCGCTACGAAGGCTCTGGGAAACAGGGCCCAGTACAGTATACTAGAAGACAGAATCCCACCTCCTCCCTACAGGCTTCCCTCCAAACACAGACTGCCTGACTGCTGGAGGACGAATCGCTAACCATATCCAACTATCTCATGCTACCTTAATGACATAACAGAAAACATCTGCATTATCATTGTGAAAGTACACAGTCAACATGGCTGTTGTTAGTACTCCCTAGGGGTGGGAGAGATACTTGATTCTTGATTCTCGTGGAAGATTCTGAATCAATTCTTTAAAGTCAAAAGTTGATTTTCTAAATGATAATTAACATTATGTTGACAGAGTGAAAAAGGCAGAACTTAGCTATGAGGGGAGTGAAGTACCTGGACAGTCTGCAGTGTGCACACACTAGAGTTATTAGCAGTTAACAGGGAGTGATGTACTTTCCATTTGCATGATGAATGTGAAGTGTATTGTGAATACTTTTTTCGCCATCACCTAGAGTGTAATGTTAAGATGTGAACAGAGAAGTGCAGCAATCAGCTGTAAACAAACAAGAGCGGCTGAGCAACACACACCACTGCATTAAACAACTTAAATCACCACTGCGGTGGAGAAAATCACTCTCTGCTCAGTTTGTTTCACCTCAAAACTCTGTGTCCGCTCTGCATCATGCACAGTCATGTCTTTTCTCAGAGCTAAAGGTACAGCATGTTGGTGCCGATGTCCACTAATGGAACAGGCAAAAAGACCCCCCCCCCCCCCCCCCAAACACCATCAACACCAAGTAACATGTACCTCTAAACTTTTAGGGAGGACGGCTGAGCATGAGCAGCTGCAGACGGATACAATCTGACCAGCATCCCCTCACTTAAAAGCTTAAAATTCTAATGCATCGAGAATCATTTTATCATTGAAACATGGCCCTCTGAATCAGAATCGGAATTGAATTGAATCATGAGATACCAAGAGGTTCCCACCCGTCCCACCCGCGGTGGAACATTTCGGCTGCACTTTCTCTACCATGCTACCATGCCATATCTACGTAGGCTTGTGGAAGACTCATGTCACATGCAATAAGCACACAGGCAGAGTGCACACAGCAGGTTTGAGGGTAGACAGACAGGGAAGCCATCCAATCATTTCATTTTGGCCAAATTGGGGCCAGGGAAGGGGAGCAGGCAATGACCAGCAGCAACTGAATATTTTTATTTTTTCTCCCACACGTCTAAAAGGGTTAGGGTTGGCCTCACAGCCACTCTGAGCTGACGCACTACCTTAAATAGGGAAGGCCTAGTGGCACGGTGGCTCAGTGGTTAGCACTGTTGCCTCACAGCAAAAAGGTCCTGGGTTCAAATCTGGTTTCAGGCAATTACACAGAGCACACAGAGGTGGGCCCACAGACACAATAATGTTATCTATCACTGATACATCATCAATAGCAATAGGAAAGTAGTTTGAAGAGAGGAAGGTGATGTTGCATTGGCTGCACCGAAAAAAAGACAAAAGACACACAGAGAGTTCCTACATGGTGTTTCAATTATTCTCGAAACCCATACACATAAAAACTACACATGTGCACATAATGCAAGTGCACAAAACAGTATCCACAAGCAGAAAAGCATCCTTGGATGAGAGCATGTCGGCTCCCTGTGCACCAATGCGGCCCCACAAGCATGGGGCTGTGACAGACTCACAGAAACTTTACACTAGAGAGCTTGGAGGATAACATCTGTTAAATGTCTGGTCCAACTAATTCGGACATTTGTCTTCTCACATACAGCCCCTCGAGGTAATGTCTAGACAAGTTCAGGTTTGCAGTGCATGTGTGAAAAGGACTAGAGGAACTACACTCAGGAGCTAAATCAGGACCTAAAGGTGTCCTGTGTCCAACAGAAAAAATTCAAAATACACTTACAGTGTAAAACTATGCTTTGGGGTGTGTTTATGCTCGTTTAAAGTGAAATGCAAGGAGACATGCAGAGGAGTGAGAGAAAGCTGAAAACTCCAGAGTGAGTCTTTGGTCATTTATTTCTGCTTATGAACATTCACTTGGTGGCTTTCTACATGAAGTCAGTCTTTCACACTTATGCTTTCACTCTGACACACTCTCTCTTTATGTCATTTTGAGACTAGTGGGGAGGGTGGCAACATAGCTTTGATTTTACTATTAAAAGACTTACCAAGACATCTCCATCCATTGTCCTTACATTGTTTATAATGGCTCCCAGTGCTGTTTTCTGTGCAAATGCAGCTATACACAAGTGGTGGTTGAGGTTTGTGTTTGATCAATAAGAGATGTCCAGCACTGCAAACTCTGCCCCAATAGTTCCTGAGCCATCAGAAAGTATTGCCTGCACAGCAGAGATTTTTTGGAGGCCAGAAACAGTCAGAGTTACAAAATCAAGACTCTGGTCCCTCCAATAGAAATGTAGGTAAGGTTCCCCAGTTCCTAAAATGGTTACAGGCTTCCTGGAAATGTTCTGAACCTTGAAACAGTTTCAGAAATTTGGTTTGTTCACAGGACCCAAATATACATAATTTCCTTAAAATCTACATTTATAAATAACACAGCAAACAATAAATTTTAATGTATATATGTGTCCCATTATAAAAGTACACCACAACAATAATCAGTTGTGATGAGTTTCCCCATCACCTCACAGAAACACTAGTGAGTTTTTCATTTAAAAAGGGATACAGGAAGTGTTAAGTTTGCATTAAAAGCATAAGACAGTAACTTTAACAGGGCAAAAGGCAGTGGATCAAAACCAGGCTTTGAACAAAAATATTGTAGTGATGACCAACACTTCCTATCATGCCTCGATGATGATGAGTAATTTGTTAAGTTTGATGTTTCAAAGTGCAAATGTTCCTATTTTTTAGAGCTTGTAATGTGTTTGTTCACAACATGGTTGTTTATCTCAGTAGGCCAATTTTCAGTTTAACCATGAGTCAGGCTGTTACATTTCTTCACTCCAGTTATATTTTGCTTCTCTCTTTTAAAGTCCCCTGTGTTGAATGTCATTAAATGGATGACATTACTAAGAGCTTTCTATCATTTTTGCAGTCTGTCAATATTTAAGTTATATTAGTTTTAGTTTAATTAGTTTCTAAAAAAGACAATAAAAATAATAAAATGTTAGAACATTGTGCAGGAGAGGTTGAAAGCCAAAAAAGGCTTATGAAGATACCGCCATTTATAAATAACAATGGTCATACTTCAAAGTGTCAAGACTAAGTAGTGATAGAAAATTGATTCACAGAACTGTATGTTTACAAGTTGAGATTTATTACAATGAGTGCCACAAAGCTTTTCTAATTAATGACTTTTTGATTTTTTTTTAACAATGATGATGTAGATGTTGTTTATAGTGATGCATAAACACAACAAGTTTAGTATATCTTCACATTAAAGATTTGATAGCAGTCTGAAGTTTTCTGATGTTTTTTCTTCTGCAGCTAATGAATCACATCTTTTAGCAAAGGTAATCATTCTCAAAATTTTTTTGGGGATTAAAAGACAATAGAGAATACATTTTACTCTGCAAAATGCTGGTCTAATGTATGACATATCTGAAAACTAACCTCATTCTTACTCTCAGTGTACTTGGCTCCTTTTCTTACTCAGATTACATTGTGAGTATCAGGAGAATTAATTAAATATAAAGAACACTCCATCTGAGAAACGATAATCAAATACAAACTTGGACTGAGGATTGGTTCATTCGTTAAAGGGATAGTTCACCCAAAAATGAAAAATAAGTCTACACACCCTTATGCAGACTGAAGGTTGGGTTTAGGTTTTTTAGTCCACAAAACACTGCTTGAGTTTCACAGGAAAACAGCGTTACAGAATCGGGAATGATGGAAGTGAATGGAAGTGAATGATGACCAGTTTTCAAATGGAAAACTACCAAAAATAAAACACTTCCATACTGCCCAGCGAGTGTAAACCAAGTCTCCTAATGCCCTGACATGCCAAGATAACTTGAAAGACATTATTTACACCATGCTGTGAGCCTAAATCTTCACTGTATATCCTATATCCTAAGCCACGTTCATGTGCACACCATCTGAGCTGGATGTGTTTGTTGTGACGGTGTCCAAACATCATTGTCAGAGTTTTAGGAAACCTGGATTATGCCAGACCAGCAGTATAGAGTCATTTTACAGGTTTTTTTTTGGTTATTTTTTCTGTTTGAAAACTGGTCACCATTCACTTCCACTGCTCAGGAGATTCTGCAACGCTGTTTTCCTGTCAAACTCCAGCAGTGTTTTGTGGACCAACAAAATAAACCCTACCCTCAACCGGCATGAGGGTGAGTAGATAATGACTGAACTGTCATTTTTGTGTGAAGTATCGCTTTAAAGAGCTGAAATCGCTGATTGATACTTTTTTATCATTTTTGCTGCCTGTCATTATTTGAGCAAGTACAGGATACATTTTCTCGGCAAAATGCTGGTCACTGTATGAAACTAACCTCATTTCAGTGTACTTCTTTTCTTTTCTTACTCAAATGACATGCTGGATCTGATTTTCATAAGCAGATTTAATTAAATATAAGGGACACTATCTGAGAAACTTGATAATCAAATAAAAACCTGAACTGGGTTAAATTGGTTATAATCACAGATAGTGCTTCATTAGTAGAGGTGAAATATCTACTGATTAATATCAGTGAAATGATCAGTCTTGTAAAGGTAACATCAATCTCCATCTCACTAATCTTTACAGTGAATCATTAGGTTACTCTGGAGGTCACACTTTAGCTGACTGCTCCTTTATCACTGCCAAATTGTAATCTGCCACATTGACCAAATGATATCTTGGCAGTCCTTGCTCCACTTCATCCACACAAGCTGTTGGCACATCAGAGCAGCGAGCTGCAGACCTCAGACTCCAGCCTGCGCGTGTGTATGTGTGTGTGTGTACTGATGACAGGGGAGATAAATGGACCACACTGCATCACACCACGGCGCCTACACCTACTGTACACACACACACACACACACACACACACACACACACACACACACACAGGTACAGGTTGACGCGGGTCCTGTGTGCGTGTCAGCAGCGCGTCGAAGTTCACGCGCGCGGGTGATGAGAGCGCACGTGCAAGCGCAGAATGATGCCCATGAGCGACTGCTCCAGGGCACGGGGCTACCTGCTAGCAAAAGTGTGCCGTAAAAATGAGTGAGAGTGTGTTGAAGAGCAGCAATGTGATAGTGTGAGAACATGGCAGCCTGGCTCTGCCCTGTCATTAGCAAACATTACATCCAAACTAATTGTCTAACATCAACTGTGGCTTCACAACGTGAGCAGGTGCTGTGTTTCTGAAGCCGTTACGGTGTCACAACACCGCTGTCATGTCGGTTAATTCACACCACAGCATGAAAAGTTCAACATGTCACATATTAATCCCATACGGTATGAGAGTGGCACTCACGCATACTAGACGCCAGCTGTGTTAGCGGGTTCCCATCGACCGCCTTTGCTCGAGCAGAGACCGAAGCTCCAGTCCGCTGCAGTGTGTGTGTGTGGTCAGTGAAGGTGTGTTAGTCCGACTTGTGTTCCACATTCAGTCCCGTCAGCTCTGTCGGTTGTAGAGCTGCTTCCACAGCACGCCAGTGTGTTCACACATACACACACACTGAATGACTGACGGCGTTACAGTGGAGCTCCCTCCCTCCCTCCTCCACCCCGCTCCCTCACCCTGGTGACGTCACTGAGAGATGCAGCCTGACATGCTGCATTCACTTCCTATAGGAAAAGACTTCAAGTAGACCAAGAAATAAAGTTTCACTCAAACTGATGGTAAATATTATAAGTAGCTTGTTCAATCAACAAAACAGCCATGCCAACAAAAGACTAGCATCAATTCAGGCTATGTAAAATAAAAATTAGTACCAATTGCAATAAAACTAAAAAAATAAGCAAATAAAAACTGAATTACATGTCCAGTGTATAAGATTTTCATGGATTTATTAGCAGAATATGACAGAAATTGAATATATTATTTATAAGTATGTTTTTATTTCTGTATAGTCACCTAAAAATAAGAACACTGTGTTTTCAACCTGATGAAAATTCAGTCAATTCAAAAGATTCAATCAATCAGTGGAATGATGAAATTCCAAAAAATAAAGTCCTGGTGTGTATGTGTATGTCTATGTATGTATTTATTTTGTTTTATATTTTTACCTATTCACCTATCTATTCTGAATGTAATAATCATCTGTGTTGTATTTTGTGTGTATTATGACGAAACTACAACTCTAATTTCGTTGTTCAACCCTGTGTTATATAATGATAAGAAATGTCTTTGTAAATGTGTTTTTGTTACCTGAATAAAGATGGCTGCTCAGCCCCCACTTCCTGTACAAAATGATTCCCTTATCGATTCCAGTGGGCACGAATGACATCACCACGCACGTTGCCATTCACCAGTGCAGCCAGCAGGAAACATGGCCCCCAAGCGGCACAAATGCTCAAAAGTTTGGTTACATTTCACGAGAAAGGATGACAACAGGGCAACTTGCAATACTTGCAAAGTGGATATTTCATCAAAGGGAGGAAATACTACCAATATGTAGAAACATTTACACACACAGCATGCGACAACTTTGAATGAATGTCGCGTTTTCAATCCGTGGAGCAGCAGCAGTGGCAATGCCTCCGGAGTAATGCAGGCTTTATGCTGGACTGAGGCTGAAGGCAAAGGTCTCCATTTGACAGTCAGTCTATGTTTCGGCCTGGTCATGTGTTCTGGCTGTTAACCAAAAGAATGCATTCAAACTTCACAGAGCCTCTCAGGTTTTTGGGTTCACCCCTAGAGACAAGGTCAATAGCTCAGTTACCCAGCAGGAGTGCAGAGCAGACACACTGCTCCTTCACAGTCAGGTGACTGGGGCATCTGATCAGATGCACCTGGGTTCCTCTATGTGCAGTTATTCCTGGCACATCCAGCTGGGAGAAGCAGTCCAAAACACACCGGAGGGATTACATATCCCATCTGATCTGGGAACAGCTCTGGATCCTCAATGCCCTGAGAGGCAAAGTGAGGTGATCTGGAAATCAATTTTCTAAAACCATTTTTACACCAAAATTAGCTCATACGTGTTTTTTAAATGCAGGTAAACCTGCTAAAAATAGGCAGTTTGCTGTTTTCCCATTACCAGTAGACCAGCTTGCCATTCTGTCTTTTGTGTGTGCTGAGACTCAGCTCAAGTGTGTGCAGGAGAGCCGAAAGAAAGATGTGTCTGTGCTCAGCCATCAGTACTTTTGATTTTGAATGAATCTCTGTGTTCTGGAGTTTGTACTTTGAGATTTGCGTCTTTTATTTTAACTTTCATTGTGAAGAATTAAAAAGAAGTAAAATGTTGAAGCGCTGTTCAGCCACTATGAATGCTTCATCAGTGAATACTCATCTTCAAGTCGGTGCAAACTCCACTCCTCCACTGAAAAGTGGTGAAAATAGTGTGTTCACCTGGGTGTCATGTTTACATCACTGCCAGTTGGAGCTGGAGACGATAAATACTGGTGTCTACTGCAGAGTCATTTAACCTGGAAGTGAATGCTGATTGTATCCTTTCCCACTGAAGAAAAAAGGCAGAAATTAGTGGGTGTTAGTGGGGGATTTCTCCAGTGTAAAAGAGTTTTATCTCCTGTGTTTATGACTTACGTTAATTAATTAATGCAACTACATGGAACTTTCATTCTGTGTTGACTCTTGCAGTGCCTGTAGACAAAAGTGGTATGACCACCTCCACCTTGTGTCATAAAGCCCTCAAGCCAGCTGGCATTTGCATTTGTTTTGGAAGCAAATCAAAGCAGGATGCAACTTTTTTGTAATGTGCTACGTTTTTTTCTTTTTCAAACATAGCTGTTTGCAAGATTCATAGACAATAGATAATGTCTATATTTGTGGCTTTCTATGATTAATAGCTTATATGAAAATAGTGAAACATAGTAAACTTTGTTTTAGTACCATTCATACAGTTAAGTTACATGTAAGCCTACAATTAAAAGATTTGATTGCTCACTACAGTAATTTTGTTGAGAAAGCTGGAGTTATCAACATTCCCTGCTAATGTCCTGTCCTCACAATAATAAGCCAATAGGTATGGACTGGTAGCAAGACCAGAAAAAAATGCTGAATAAAGGCTCATATATGTTCTACTTTAGATATGCATACAGATACGGACAAGTCTTCTGTCCGTAATCTGTGTTCATTTCGTCCATATTTTTGCACGTTTTCTGAAAGTTTATGGATATGGATGAAATAGAGCAGTACCTCCATTAGTCATGGGGACAGTGTAGCAGTGTAGCCAATATTTCAAGCAAGACATGAGGACAGGACACAACAAAGACATTTTAAAAATCTTGAAGTATTGAAAATTATGATCTTTGTCAAATAGGAAGTGAAAAAAACTCTCCGTTCACATGTGATGTATTTCATAGCTCACAGACATCTGCCAACAACACTGCTTGCACTTTTGTCTCTTTCTCAACATGTACATTATTACAACCTCCACCAGCGTTGCCATTTTCTTCTTTTTTGGGGTGACTCTGAGCAGTGCCATCTAGTGGATATATTTCTTAACACCCATGTTAAGGTAAAGGATTCATGGAGGTATGTGAGTAGTGACTTTGACTTTAAAAGGTACGTATCTGTTTTCATACATAAAGGGAGCATAAATGAGCCTGCTGTCTGGCAAGTGATTAAAAAATGTCCATTGCTGCACCACCAGACTTCAGACAGCTTCTGGCCTCAGGCTGTGAGTCTGCTCAATTCATCCTCCAACAGCACTCCAGCACAGTTTTGATTTGATGACTTATCATGACATTAGATTCTACTAGCTTTGGACTTTGCAGCTACAAAAATGCAATGTGCAATTTGTATCACCATAATGATTACCTAATAGATAATTAAAATGTGCAAAACATGCAACACATACTGGTGGGGGAAAGTCAGTCATAAAATTTAAGTTTTTTTCACTTTTGTGGTCGAGGAGACTCTCAACAAACTAATGTTGATTGCTTGGTGCATATTTATTATCATCCTCACAATTGCAGAAAGATTTGTTTGCTTTGCTTAACAAATGCAGATGACATTAGCTAGCCAGGTGTGAGTTAGCTTTGTTTTAGCTACCAAAGTGAATTCATATATTGCTGTGAAACATCTCACAGACATATTACACACAATCTTTTCAAGTCCAACATTTCTCTCTGTCCCATTTAGGAAGGCATTCTGGAAGACAGGCATTGAGAACAGGTATTTAGAAACAGACAGTCTCACTTAGGTCTCATTTGCTTATGTAGGTCATCATAAGGCATAGCACCTAAGTAAAGCACCTGTCAAACAGGTGAAAAAAATGTTTTGGCAGGTGAAAAAACAATTGCCAGGATCAGTGTTTATTGTTGTAATACTCATTTGAGAGGATGAAGCGCACCACTACCCTGTGTTCTTAATAAGACTAAATATACTCAGCACTCATTAAAATATATTTCTTTTTCATGAACAACTTTTTGTTAGTTCATATTGACAGAACAAACAGAAAAAAATTCTAAAACACAAAAGAAGCATGCAGAAAATATACAAACATGCATATCCATGTACAGGTAATTTCTTATGCACATAGATACAAGCATACACCTGCACCTGCATACACAAACAACTAAATCCACATACTTATATATATTTGCATGCACATATACCTACATATGTGCATATGCGCACACACACACACATCTAAATGTCAACAACTGGTGATTTTATAGTCCCCTGTTTGATCCCTCATTTCCCTCCCTAGTGAGTGTGAAGGCACCAATGCAACCTTGTGAACAAAATTGGCAAAGGTGAGATGGTGCTAACTTGATCTGGTATCTAATTACAGGCATTACATAAGTTCTTTGTACAGATCTTAGGTAAATGGTTTGGTGATTAGGATTTTTTTAAAGCTAGTTTAACATTATTCTGTATAGTTTTCCAAGCTATTTAAGGAGAAAATGAACCATAGTCATTTTGCCCAGCAGTTTGAATTGTCATTGGTTTATAAGAGCTTTGCATTTTTTTTGGGTGTACATATTATAATTGAAATATATTTCTCGCTAAAAGTAAGAGATGACAGTAACGTTTCAGAATTTGCTAACACACATTATATACCGTGTGTTTAGAGTGCATGGATAAATTAAAACTCCCTTAAAGGGATATCTCACCCAAAAATGAAAGTTCAGTCATTATCTACTCACTACTACTCAGTAAAGTAACTTACTACAAATAACTTGGACAACAATGGAGTTCTGTGGCACAGAGGAAGGAGATAAAACTTTGGATACATAGACAATATTTAGCCGGTAGGATAGTTAGTAGGATCCAATGATTGTTGGTTTGTGTCCACGCATGGGATTTGATGACATTGTTACATAACGAAATATCTACATCACTATATAATTATAACAAAATGTCACATTGTTCTGTAAACTGAATTAATGTTGTGATGGAAAGGTACGTTGTAAGCACATTTGTCATATTTGAGAATCATCATTGCTCAAATCTTAATTATTACTGTATTTTATAAATTCATGGTGTAATTTCCCATGCTCGTGAAAGCAGCAGAACTGTCTCTCTCTCTGCAGTTGGTGGAGCAGGGAAAATCAGAGGGCTGATTGGATGATGGAAGGACAGATGGCGCGCTCTGTGTAAGATAAATAGTTGAGACCTCCAACAGCTGAGCAGTCAGCTCCCTGTCCCGCCGTGATGTATGTAGTCACTGCATGGCCATTATACAGTCACCCTGCTGCCAGACTGCTGCAGCTCCACTGTCACAGCAGCAGCAGCAGCAGCAGCAGCAGCCACCCTGCACTCTGTCTGCTGGAGGATCTGCTTTATCATTTGCTCTTTGTGCTGTAAAGGGAAAAGCTGTGCAGGGAGGGATGGCTGAGTCACACAGGTGGAAAACGGATATTGGTGTCGCAGAGTCCACAGTCAATTTAGCTTTAAATGTTGCTCAGTTTTCTCACTGCATCATACCATCGTGTGAAAAATCCCATTAACCTGCTTGCTTTTATCACGTTACTGAGTTAGATAATCACTGTCAATCGCCAACATGCTTTGTGTCCATTGTCATTCTCTCTCAATTTCACCAATCAGGATTTTTTTTTTTTTTTTTAAATGAAGAACCATATAGTTCACATATTTCTGTCCTTAATGGTGTGAAAAAGCCTTTCAGATTTAATTTCCTACAGGTTAAAGCCCAAACATTTTTATGCCCCTAAGGAGAATTTCATAACCCTTTTATCATTTGTATTTCTTATATTCCTTATTTCATTGTACAGCACTTTGGTCAGCCTTGGCTGTTTTTAATGTACTTTATAAATAAACTTGACTGTAAAATGTTGCATTTGTAAAGCAAATATTTCTTATGCAAATATATTCACTGAATTTTCAGAATATAATTGAGTGAGTAAACATGCTTTAAAGGACGAGTGTGTAGGATTTAGCAGCACCTAGTGGTGAGTTTGCAGATTGCAAACATGTCATCTCATTCTCTGCTTTCTAGCATGTAGGACAACCTACGGTGGCCATGGAAAGGAATTGTGTGGACCTATTCTGTTCCGTATCCATGTATTCCATTTACTTTCTGCCATAAACTCAAATTGTTTTCATTCCATTTAACTATAATTTCTCTGGTGATCGAGGTTACGTGGTAGCTCCATAGCTCATGACACCTCAATCCACAGACAAGACAGGAGTGCTCATACGACAAGCATCATATATGCACTCGTACTGTGATTGAGCACTCAATCAGGATGTATCTTGACACTGCTGATGGCAAATTGCTCCAGATGAGCCCCTACATGGAAATTTGATGTAACTGGGTAATGATGTGATGAGGGTATTGATAACCAGGTCAGGACTGCCAGATCTGTGTGACAAAATCAGACCAATGGCAGATCAAAACTAGCACATCAGCTGCACATCAGCTGCACATCAGCCAATAAAACCCATGTCAGCAGGCAGTGAGCATACATGTTGTATTTAGGTGTGTGTCTGCAAGAGCATGTGTGTTCATGCTTATCTGGAATCAGTTTGGTAGGATTTGGGCATCAGTTAAGTATTTTATTTAAAATATGGATATGAATTTATAGATACTACTAATGTAATTTGCATGCAAAATAGGTACAGCCAACTAGTGGACAAAAAAATCATTGTAATATTTCAAAAGTAGCCCAATCCATTAAGAAAAATGCAGACCTGGCAACCCTGAAGAAGGAGTTCAGTTTTGGTGAGAAACTGGACATGTGGTGGTTGGTTGGTTCGATCAGTGTGGCAGTGTGCAGAAATAACCAAGGACAAGATACAAGGTGATTTTAGTTATCATCAGTGGTAGAAGAAGTACTGAAAATCTGTACACAAGTATAAGTACTGTTACATTACTAAAATATTACTCAATTGCAAGTAAAAGTACTGGTGTTAGAAAACTACTTAAGTAAAAGTATAAAGTACTCTTCTAAAAAAACTACTATGAGTTTTAGTACTACTACTATTAGTATTAGTTACTTTCTAAGCGTTGATGGCTACTGTTAATAGCAGCATTCGGTCAAAATGGTTTCTGTTTCACCCCTCCTCGCCACCTTATCGTGGTTGAGGGGTTTGAGAACCTGAATGATCTTAGGAGCTATGTTGTCGGGGGCTTATTGCCCCTGGTAGAGTCTCCCAAGGCAAACAGGTCCTAGGTGACAGGTCAGACTAAGAGTGGTTCCAAAGCCGCCAGTGAGTGATGAAACAACAGGGTCATCTACATTTTCCCCAGTGAATGAGAGGGTCGTCGCCCTGCATGTTCAGGTCGGGGATAGGTGCCTCACTGTTGCTTCGGCCTATGGGCCGAATGGCAGTGCAGAGTACCCGGCTTTCTTGGAGACCTTGGGAGGGGTGCTGGAAAGTGCTCCGACTGGGGACTCGTTCTGCTGGGGGACTTCAACACCCACGTGGGTGGTGACAGTGTTACCTGGAGGGGCATGATTGGGAGGAACACCCCCCCCCCGATCTGAACCCGAGTGGTGTTCTGTTATTGGACTTCTGTGCTAGTCACAATTTGTCCATAACGAATACCATGTTCAAACATAAGGGTGTCCATCAGTGCACGTGGCACAGGGATGCCCTAGGTCGGAGGTCAATGATCGACTTTGTAGTTGTGTCAACTGACATTCAGCTGTATGTCTTGGACACTTGGGTGAAGAGAAGGGCTGAGCTGTCAACTGATCACCACCTGGTGATGAGTTAGATCCGCTGGTGGAGGAGGAAGCTGGACAGACTTGGCAGGCCCAAACGTATTGTGAGGGGCTGTTGGGAATGTCTGGTGGAACCCTCTGTCAGAGGGGTCTTCAACTCCCACCTCCAGGAGAGCTTTGGCCAGATCCCGGGGGAGGTTGGAGACATTGAGTCTGAATGGACCATGTTCTCCACCTCAATTGTTGATGCAGCCGTTCAGAGCTGTGGCCGTAGGGTGTCCGGTGCCTGCCGCTGCGGCAATCCCCAAACCCAGTGGTGGATACTGGAGGTAAGGGATGCCGCCAGGCTGAAGAAAGAGTCTTATCAAGCTTGGTTGGCTCGTGGGACTCCTGAGGCAGCTGACAGGTACTGGCAGGCCAAGCGTGCTGTGGCCCAGGCGGTTACGGAAGCAAAAACCCGGGTCTGGGAAAAGTTTGGGGAGTCGATGGAGGAGGACTACTGGTCGGCCCCAAAGAGATTCTGGCAAACTGTCCACCGCCTCAGGAGGGGGAAGCAGTGCCCTGCCAACACTGTTTACAGTGGTAGTGGGGAGCTGTTGAGTTCGACTGGGGATATTGTTGGACGGTGGAAGGAATACTTCAAGGATCTCCTCAATCCCGCTGACAGACCTTCTGTAGAGGAAGCAGAGGCTGAGGACCCAGAGGCTGACTCATTCATCACCCGAGCTGAAGTCACTGAGGTAGCTCAGAAGCTCCTTGGTGGCAAGGCACTGGGGGTGGATGAGATCCACCCTGAGTACCTCAAGTCTCTGGATGTTGTAGGGCTGTCTTGGTTGACACGCCTCTGCAACATCGCATGGCAGTTGGGGAGAGTGCCTCTGGAGTGGCAGACCGGGGTGGTGGTCCCTCTATTTAAGAAGGGGGGCCGGAGGGTGTGCTCCAACTATAGGGGGATCACACTCCTCAGCCTCCCTGGGAAAGTCTAGGATCCAGGAGGAACAATGCAGTTTTCGCCCTGGTCATGGAACACTGGACCAGCTCTATACCCTTCGCAGGGTGCTTGAGGGTTCATGGGAGTTTGCCCAACCAGTTCACATGTGTTTTGTGGACTTGGAGAAAGCATTCGACTGTGTCGCTCGTGGCATTCCGTGGGAGGTGCTTCGGGAGTATGGCATTCGGGGCCCTCTGCTAAGGGCCATACGATCTCTGTATGACCAGAGCAGGAGCTTGATTCGCATTGCCAGAAATAAGTCAGACCTGTTCCCGGTGCATGTTGGACTCCGGCAGGGCTGCCCTTTGTCACCGGTTCTGTTCATTATTTTTATGGACAGAATTTCTAGGCGCAGCCAGGGGCCGGAGGGAGTCCGGTGTGGGGACCACAGGATCTCATCTCTGCTTTTTGCGAATGATGTTGTCCTGTTGGCTCCTTGGAACCAGGACCTTCAGCATGTACTGGGGCGGTTTGCAGCTGAGTGTGAAGCGGCTTGGATGAGAATTAGCACCTCCAAGTCCAAGGCCATGGTTCTCGACTGGAAAAAGGTGGCTTGCTCCCTCCGGTCGGAGAAGAGTTCCTGCCTCAAGTGGAGGAGTTCAAGTATCTTGATGTCTTGTTTACGAGTGAGGGGAAGATGGAGACAGACGGATCAGTGCGGTGGCAGCAGTAATACGGTCATTGCACCGGTCTGTCGTGGGAAAGAAGGAGCTGAGCCAAAAGGCAAAGGTCTCGATTTTCTGGTCAATCTATGTTCCTACCCTCACCTATGGTCATGAACTTTGGGTCATGACCGAAAGAACAAGATCTGGGATACAAGTGGCTGAAATGAGTTTCCTCCGCAGGGTGGTGGGGCGTTCCATTAGAGATAGGGTGAGGAGCTCTGTCACCTGGGAGGAGCTTGGAGTAGAGCTGCTGGTCCTCCACGTCGAGAAGAGCCAGCTGAGGTGGCTTGGGCATCTATATTGGATGCCTCCTGGGCACCTCCCTGGGGAGGTGTTCCGGGCATGCCACACTGGGAGGAGGCCCCGGGGAAGACCCAGGACACGCTGGAGTGACTATGTCACTCGGCTGGCCTGGGAACACCTTGGGATCCTCCCGGAAGACCTGGAGGAAGTGTCCAGGGAGAGGGAAGTCTGGGCGTCCCTGTTTAGACTGCTGCCCCTGCAACCTGGCCCCAGATGAGTGGAAGATAATGGATGGATGGATGGTTTCTGTTTCTCCAAATCTTCAGTCTAAAATATTCCCAACTCTTCTTCCAGCATGTCCTATTCTGCTTAGGTGTGTTGGTTGAGGTCTTAGTTGATCTATAATGTCAAATGAGAGAATGTACAGTGTCTATACAGGCAATAGGCCACAAACGTCTCTCAGCATTTCATTCAATTCTGTGAAGAAAAAAACACAGCTAATACCACCATGACTCAAATTCCAAATTAAGTTAATAACTTAATCATTTCTGAAAGAAGACATTGTTCTTACATACAGAACTGAACAGTGAGATTCTGGAAGTGAAAATCCTATTCATATTCTGCATTGAGGATTTTGATTATTAGTCATAATGTCATAACCATCCAATGTGGACTGACCACGAGCTGTGAGAATGTCAGATGAATGTTTATGCTTCTGTAGATGACACAAGTGCATATGATATCAACCTTGTTTTAAGAAAAATGCATTTTATTGGCATTGTTATGGAGAAGTACTACAATACTTATGTATAACTTTTGGTTACAAAAATGCAGATGAAAGGTTTAGATTAGGGATGCACCGATACCACTTTTTTTCAGACCGAGTACAGATGCTCACTTTCTAAATGTAACAAATCGTTGTTGTCATTTCTTGCTAGTGTAATGATAGTTACTGTACACATTACATTTTTATATTTTTATAGTAAGTTCCTTTACTGATTTTGTGTTCATTATTGCGCTTTACTGTCTATATGATATATTTCAGTATTATAATTTTACAACTGTCACAGTTCAAGAATCTTAAGGTTTGGACCCAAATGCAGACAATGCAGACAGAGGGGAGCAGTTAAGTGATATTTAATAAATAAAACAGAACCAACAAAAGCTTACACCAATGTAACACAGGGAGAGTCTATAGTCAAGGCAGGAAAAAACTAAAATCCAAACAAATACATACAGGGGAAAACAAAATCACAAGTAACAAGATTCCATTAGCAAACACTAAGGTAAAGACAAACTGATGAGTACGAACCAGCAACTAAGGAGGAAAAGAAACAGGATTAAATACACTAGGGAGAGGGAGACTAACAAGACACAGGTGAGGACAGGAAATGGCTGCGGTGGCGATGGCTCAGCTGTGAGTGGACGTGGCTGCAGCAGCCCCATTGGGAGAGGAGATGGCTGTAGCCCAGCTAGAACAGGAAATGGCGGCAGTGGCGGCCCCACCAGGACAGGGGATAGCTGTGGCCCAGCCTGGACAGGAGATGATGGCAGCATGTCACAGTTCAAGAATCTTCAGGTTTGAACCCAAATGCAGACAATGAAGACAGAGGGGAGCAGTTAAGTGATATTTAAATCCATATGATATCAACCTTGTTTTAAGAAAAATGCATTTTATTGGCATTGTCATGGAGAAGTACTACAATACTTATGTAACTTATGGTTATGTGGCGTGATGGGTGCACAGGAGGATAGAAGGGTGTTGCGAGGTGTACTGGTATGTAAATTATATAATAATTCATCCAACAATTGTTAAGGCACACAGGTTCAATATCACCAGGGCAGGAGATGTATTCAAATAAAACAACAATTTTGTTTAATCACAAAAAGGGGGAAAAAAGCAATTAAACAAGAATGATTAAAATGTCTAGGCCATCAGGGTTTCAGGGTGAAGGCAGGTACACTAACTAAAGGTAGGGGGTCAGGCTGGCTTACCAATGGTGGCAGGAGACAAATACAAAGAGGGGAAGGGTCCTAAAATAATCCTACACCTGTGACACAGCACACCAACCAAAAAGGGACTTGTGAAAACCACCAACAGGGGATTGGACTACCGCCAAGCTTCACAGTATCTGTCCGAAGGAAACAGAAATAAAACAATTAGTATGCCTGCCGTAAAAGGCTGGCAGTGCCTGATGACCAGACAGTTAAAATATGGTCATGCATAAACTCATTCAGTCACACACTCACTCTGGACCATAATTCAAAACTGGAATCAAAATATACAAAAGAAAACCTAAATCCCAATAAAATGTATACTAATATACTCAACAGAAATGTAAATTAATGGAAATTTCATTAATTAGCTAAAACAATCAAATATACACGTTAAAATACAATGATTGGCTCCAATATTGGCTGCAGTTTGTGGCCCTAACAAACAATTGACTGTCTGCATGCGGCTATGGTAATGTTTTCGCAGGTCTGACAACAACCCGAGTTAAATTGCTCTGATCCACACCAGGGCCCCAGAAGAGGGGGAGAGCCTAGTAGAGCCTAGCAGAATCGAGAAGAGTTGAATGCAGCCGAAACACAGCCGAAACAGAGCCAAAACAGAGCTGAAGAGAGAGCCAAATAGAGTCTAGCAGAACCAAGAGGAGCCAAGACAGCAGTCATCCAAGGGGAGCGGTGGCTTATGACAGGTCACACACCCGACTGCAGCCGTTTATGTGAGGCACGGCGTGGCAACAAGCAGGTGGAGGAGAGCCACCAAAAGCTGCGGCACAATACACATGCAGGCACCAGACACAACCCGCAGCACGCCAAGCAGAGCAACCCGTCTCCCGGCGTCTCACCAGTCAGCTGTTCAAGTGGTTATGCTGTGCACCCAAATAATGTCAGGCCACAGACCTGCTCCACCAGGTTGCAGCCACCTCCACGAGGAGATCTCTGAGTGGAAGGAAAGCGAAAGAGGTGAGGCTGCCCACCTGTATATGTAGATGCACCAGGTGCCGCCCCACTGCCACAGCGCCAGTGAACTTGGCACAGTGTCATGCAGTAGCCAGGTGGGAGAAGCCATCCGGTTACAGTTACAAAATGCAGATGAAAGGTTTAGATTAGGGATGCACCAATACCACTTTTTTTCTGACTGAGAACAAGTACAAGTACTTACATTTGGGTCCTTACGATACCGAGTACCAATACGAGTACTTAATAATGCCATTAAAGTTCTTACAGTAACTTTAAAAACAACAACATTATTATGGACTTTCAGAATGAAGTTAACTGTTACAAATGGTATTACAGTCATGGACAAAATTGTTGGTACCCTTCTGTTAAAGAAAGAAAAACCCACAATGGTCATTGTCGCCGTTACCTTTAATATGCTTGTCTATAATTTTCTTTCTAATCTCCTGAGACAACTCTCTCCTTAGCTTTCTGTGGTCGATGTTCATTGTGGTGCTCACCATGATACCAAACAGCACAGTGACTACTTTTCACCCTTTAAATAGGCAGACTAACTGATTACAAGTTTGAAGACACCTGTGATGCTAATTACAGGACACACCTTACTTTAACATGTCCCTATGGTCAAATTATTTTCAATCTTTTCTAGGGGTACCATCATTTTTGTCCAGGCCAGTTACATTAGTTTTTGAAAATGATTCTGTTGAACCACAATTCAAAAGCAATGTCTGATTTTCATTAGTTAATTTTCAGTAAATTTTTATTTATTATTACTTTTGTCAGTTTCAAGTTATTTCAGTGACCATTGTGGGTTTTTCTTTCTTTAATAAAAGGGTACCAACAGTTTTCTCCACATCTGTATATATGACAATTATTTCATTATCATTCACAGCACTTTAACTAGTATTCTAATCACACACTTGTGTAATATTTAAGTTCCTTCTTCATGTTCCTAGGGGGGGCAGCTATGGGTGTGGTGCCATGTGTGCAACAGTTTTGTTTTCCCTGCTGTGAACCCCAGAGTTAAGTTAGGTGTGCTGTGCTGTCAGGCCGTTTTGGTGAAGATTAACAGGAGAATAAATTAAATTACACAAAGAGAAGTTTTAGCAGCTTATTATAGAGAAAAGATGGTTACAGACTGGTGGCAGCTGTGTTTTTTCTTTGTCTTCAGATTAATTACTCAAGGTGTTCAACACCGGCTGGGACTTATTGGACAGCGGCTGGCTGCAGCCTACAGGTGCACTCTGTGTGTTTATTTCAGATTTATGTGGACTTACATCGAATTTTACGGACAGTTTCCAAAATTGCTGCAATCAATAGTGGATGATGTTGAGGACAGCATCAGCAAATGCCGTAAACTCTGCGTTGTGTTGGTTCTTTAGATGTTTGCTTTTGTCAAGCAGCTACTTTTTGTGACGTGGTATCGGGTGTCAGTTATCAGAGTAGTTTTATGAGTATGAGTATGAGTATGTGATGACAGTATCGGACCAATACCCGATGCTGGTATCGGCAAGAAGAGAATGACAATAGGATACTTAGAAAAAATAAAGTTAAAAAAAAATATATGTATATTTCAGAATTATAAAAAATATAAAATGTAAAGTACTAAATTTGACAAGACTGTACACATAAGACTATTTACAATATAGACACCTTCCACTTGTACATCTATTGAGAAAAAAATATGGATATTTGGGCACATACATGGGTATATACTTATAGCTGGCCGGCAAAAATATGGGTCTCCAGATGAGCAGGGGGCCAAAGGCAAAGATTGTTATCCCTCAAGAGGACGAGCAGGAGGCCAAAAGGAAGGACGGGACCCCTCGGGAGGACACCAGGGATGAGGATGGGACCCCTTTGGATGCCAAGGATGGGACCCCTTGCTGAGGACGAAGATAGAGTACGGGTGAGGCAGTTGGCACCAGAAGGCGCGGCTGCAGGTTGGGGCCAGCTGCTAGGCAAGTCTCTGATGTCTGAAGAACCAGACATGAAACTGTCAACAGGACTGCCAGGCTGGAGGCTGACAGCTGGGAGTCTGGCTGGTGAGCCAGGGAGGCCAAAGAAAGCAGAGGCTGCTGCTTGAAACCAATAGTAGACTGCTGCAGTTTGGGACCAATAGAAGACTGCAGCTCAGGCTCTGAGGACTGCAGCAGCTTGAACTCCGGAGATGGCTACAGCTCAGGCTCTGGAGATGGCTGCAACTTAGGACCAACAGGAGACTGCAGAATAGCAATAGGTGATAGCTGCAGTCCAGTCGGAACAGGAACTAGTGATGGCTGCGGCCCAGCCGGAACAGGAACTAGTGATGGCTGCGGCCCAGCCGCAACAAGAACTGGTGAGGGCTGTGGCAGTGGCCCAGCTAGAACAAGAGCCAGTGTAAAATACTGCAGGGCTGATTGCTGGATGGATGACAGGTGAGCAGCAGGCAGCAGGTGAGATGAATGAATGTGATCAGGGAACCAGGAGAGTGAGGGAGTTACCACGCCTACAGCTCAGACACAGAGACAGACGGGGGTGGGGAGGGGAAAACAGGACAAGGAAAAACATAGAAACCCATGACACGGCCTGGGCCGTGACAGAAACATGAGAGAAACTACATTTCAAAGCACAGAGATTCAGTTAGAAGCAACAGAAGTACTGAGAGCTGAACATAAAGAGACTTTCAGAAACGTCTTTTTGAAGGGTAGAGAGGAAGGCTGTCATGGGTTGGCCATGGTCAGCGCCTGCTGGGAAGTGGGTAAGGCTCCATTTGGCCCCGCTTCAAGGACCATCTCAGGCACAGTTCAGTGCAATAAAAGTGGTAAAAGAAATACAGATCTGCACAGTAATATGTGTTCTCCAGTTCCTTTTGTCTGCTTTATGTTAAAAAAAAAAAAGTTATTTTGGTGTGCGGGGAAGCAAAAAAAAAAAAAGAAAAGAAAAAAGAAAATCTGGTCACTGTTCCTGGGCTTAGCCCCAAACCTCCTCAATTCCTAGATCTGCCCCTCGTTGGAGTGTAATCAATTAAATCAGATGAAGTCTCAGTTGAAGAGTAACAAATGAAAGCAATGAATCAGTTCCACCCTCTGATGTGTAATGCTGGGCGCAGCTGAATTGTCATTTCAAGAGTAAAAGTGGTTAAAATGTGAGTTGCAGAGTGAAAGATGGAATGTCAGTTGACATGTAAGTGGTGAAATTTTAATTTAGCTCAGGTGAAAGTGCTGAACACAGTCCAAGTGTGTGAAGAAGTTGGTTTATAAGCCATGACAGCAGCGGAAATAATGAAGCATTAAATCTGAAATGGGCAAAAAAAGGTTGAAAAACTGTTAAAAGTATGAGAATGAATGAACACACAAACACACACAGACTGACTGACACACAACACCTCTTCACTCTCTCTATCAAGGTTATAGACACACAGTAAGCTGCAGCTACGACCGCCTGTTTCTTTTCCCTCAGCAGTGTTTCACCAGACAGGTCCTGCTTTACATTTTCATACTGCAATTATCAACAGATTATAAATGGATCATCTTCATTATCGTGCATATAAATGTTGCTTTTTCACCTTGCTGAGTGGGAAATGACTGAGGAGCTGAACTTGACAAAGGGCATTCTGGCTGCTCTCCATCTTCAGAGCTGTCATCAGGCTCCTTCCCAATTTCCCATCAGTTTCTGTGTGACTGCTCTCTCCTCCATCATGTGTCACCTTCACCCACTACAGCCCTAAAATTACAGTCCATGGCCAATTTTTCCCATCTCAACTATCACCCACTCTATCCCCTTTCGACTCATACACTATCACAATCAATTATCACATTTTTCTTCCCCTTTCACTTCTCAGCTCTCCTGCCCATCTCTCCATGTCTCTCTGGGATGTCTGGGTGTATTTATATCACTGCTGAATAATTGAAGCTCAGAAGAAGATAATTGTTACCTCTTTATTTTCTGACCATTAACCTCCCCCTTGCACCCAAAACACCACTGATTTAGTGACTTTCCAGTTAAATGCAACTCTCTGCACATGAATCCTATCTGAGTTCATCAGAAGCTGAACACAGACAGCTGGAACAGCCTGTGGTTCCACTGACATTCTCAGTTAAGGTAGATTTGTTTTTGAATGAAGGTGACAGTCTTGTCTCATCTCTACAACTTTTATCTGGGATATGTAGTGAGGAGACTCATCTCAGTTCAGCATTTTGGAAAATGCAATAATAAACTGAAGAGGACACTCAGTAGAGTGCAGATCTCCAGCACCTACTGCAATGTCACCACAACTGCCAGATGCAACCAGTGGCAAAGTTCCACTAACATTAACATGATCCCCACATATGTTGTCTCAAGCTGAAACAAGATTTCAGACTCGAGCAGTTGTTGATCACTTGTGGCCCCTTGTGGTCGGTTAAGAAGAGTGAGAAGTCAGCTGTCAATGGTCGTATAAAACAGTGGAGTCAACAAATACACTTACTGCCTCACAGTTGTTTGTCTTCACCAACCAGTCAAGTTATAGTTTACATCCATGTCTGTCCACACTCATGGAATGTCTGTAGTGAAGACTTTGAAGGACTTTAATGTGGAACTTACCACTATATTGACCTGTAACTTTGAAGGAAATTGATACATTTCCAGTGAGAAACATCAGTCTTCACTTAGAGCAGGGGTGTCAAAGTAATTCGAGTAATTCGATTATTAAAGTCGGTTTAAATCTGAACAACTGTACAGCACACTGTGTTTGGCATGTGGGGGTTATTAAAGAGCAGAGTATTGATGAGCGCCGACATTTAAATTTTGATGTAATTTATTATCACACAGCTGCAGCATCTCTTCTCTGCGTCAGTGCAGCTCCTCCATACACACACATACAGTACAGACACACACAGAGGAGGTCAGTGTGATTCTCTGACCCTGTCTGTATCTGATCTGTTGACTTTCTTCATCAGCAGGATGTTTTATAAAGACAAAAAGACTAAACCTAACTCGCATTCTGTGTTTTTCCCTACATATTAATCCACCCGCGATTCAGTTTTCACAGCAGCAGAGAAGCTGCGTGTGGAGGAGACTGTTGTTAATGATGGAGTTTATTACAACAGAAACTAACGTGATGGTTAATGACATCGACACCAACCAGATGCACTTATAAAATTAAACAACTGTATAAGGAGGCCTATACGTAAAACAGGAGAGTCTGTGTTTCTCTGTGAGAAACTTTCAGACCTTCTCACAGCAGAGTGAACAGGTGAGGGAGGAGAGGAGGGCAGACTGATCACTAATCAATCACTGATACCGTCGTCCTGTCAGACTAATTAAAAAAAAAATGCCAAAATTGGTGACAAACCCATCCTGGGTGTCCACACAAATAAAGTCTTTGTGTGAAACACTGCAGAGTGTAACATTGTGCTGTTTACAGACAGTCTGCTGTCTGTAGTTTGACAGAGACAGAGAGGGTCGTGTCTAGAAGGGAACCCTAGACCTGCGAAAAATCACGTGAGGTCGATTATTTTAGTAGAAATAATGAACACAAATCTCACGAGAGTTGTGCAAATAAAGAGTTACCTTCTAGACACGACTGAAAAAGGTCCACAGCTCCAAAAATAGAAAATCATGTCGTGGTGCCGATGTTTTTAATGTGGCGGGCCGCCATAAATAAAACAGTATTCACTGAACCACAGAGAGTCACTGAAACACTGATCACTGACCTGCTGTGATGGAAAAAATACTCACAATCTTTATCTAGGTATTTTTACATTGTGGTATTAATGTTTTTACTTAATTACAATTTAAATATTTTGCATGTTATTGTTTCCTGTTTTGAAAAACCAACATTTTTATTGCTGTTGTTGTACTTTAATGGTATTCTTATTGTTATTTTTTTTATTATTAAATACAGACCTGCAAACTCATAAGAGAAGAAAAAGGTGTCATGTTGGTAAACCAGTCCCCTGTCCTCTGGGGGTCTGGGAGCGTCTGTCCTGCTCCAGAAGAAAAATGTTGTGATTTTAACATGTTAACAAAACATTCTGGTGACTGTTTCAGTTAAAAGAGTTAGTTCCATCTTCTGTTTGTGGTTTCTGCAGACATTACTACCTTTACTTTTACCTTTGTACTTGAAAAAAAAAGTAGAAAGTAAAGTGAAAACAGTAAATCTACAGTAAAAGTAAAGTTACTTACTGGCTCAGTTGGTAGAGCGTGCGCCCCATGCACTGAGGCTGTTAGTCTTCTGCAGTGGCCTCCAGTTCACCTCCCGCCTGTGGCCCATTTACTGTTCTCTGCCCTCTCTCTTGTCCTATCTTCAGCTGTCTCTATCAAAACAAAGGCAAAAAGCCCAAAAAAACAGAAAAGAAAACAACATTGCTACAGTATTCCCTGTCACACTGGCCACTGTTGGTCTCAGAGGCTGTGTTCTGTCTGGGTCCTGGGATCTCCAGCTCAGCCAGACTCAGCTAGACACTAACAACACTGGCATGGAAAGGGAAAGCAAGATGGTTCACTCCCTTGTTACTGTAATGTAATCATTTTCGTGTGAGTGCAAATCACTGGACCTACAGCTTGTCCACAACTGATCTTGAATACTACTGGAACAATTAGCCTAATTGTTTTCTGCACATTCATGACTATATGCTGAAGGACCTGAGATTCAGAATTCAGAAAGAAAGATTCAGAACCTTTATTTATTGACTGGTATATGTTTTTATGACAACAGGCATTATGCTTTCACTTCAACACATTCTTATGAACGTGATACATCAAGAACGCCTTGAGGGAATTTCTTCAAACTTGGCACAAATGACCAGTTGGACTGAAGTATGAATTGATTATATATACATATATAATCAATATATATATATATATGTATAATATACATATGTGTGTGTGTGTGTGTGTGTGTATATATATATATACATATATATATATATATATATATATATATATATATATATATATATATATATATATATATATATATATATATATATATATATATATATATATATGTATACATATATATACATATATATACATATATATACATATATATAGTCTAAGTCAGGGGTGTCAAACTCATTTTGGTTCAGGGCCCCAATTTGATCTCAAGTGGGCCGGAACAGTAAAATTAAAGCATAATCTATCGATTATTCTGCTGATTAATTGAATAATCAGATAAGAAATATTGTGTGTTTTGCATTTTTTTCTATGCAGAAGAGAAGAGAAGATAGAGTCTATTAAATGAACAACTATAAACTGCCAAAGTAAAAGTACTCAGTAATAGTTAACGGTATCAGTGATTAATTAGTGATCAGTCTGCCCTCCTCCCCCTCCCTCACCTGTTCACTCTGCTGTGACAAGTGTAACATTCTGGTTTTTGTCATGTTATTTCCTGTTTTATTTTGTAACACTACCTCTTGTGTATTTTCAGTTTTCTGTGTTTTCCCACCTCTCATCAACTACACCTGAGGCAACTTACTCACCTGCCCCTCATTACCCTCCTTGCCATCCCTGTGTATATATACCCCCACCAGTTCCACATGTCTTTGCCAGATTGTCTTTGTTCTCAGTGACGCTGCTTCTAGCTTTCGCTGTGTTAGGCTCCATGGTTTTTTTGGACTTTGCTCATTTATAGGATTTTAGTATTGTGCCTTTTTCCTGTCTGTTTTGTTTGCCTTTTTTGGACTCCCTGTGTTTGCCTTTTTGGACTCTAGTAAAGACAGTGATTTTTGTTTGAACCTCACTCTGCCTCCTGTGTGTTTGTCTGCACCTGAGTCTCAACCTTCCAGAGTTGTTACAGTACAATCTGGCCATGTCTGACTCAGCAGAGAACGATGCTCTCCATGCTGCTCCCCAGTCTCAAGGACAGCGGCTGAGGGACCATGAACAGGCGTTGAACAAATTGGGTGGCAGTGTTCAAGAGCTTCATGTACGCCAAGACGCCTTCCAGAATGTGGCAGCTACACGCACTCACAGCCCAGACTCAGCAGTTGTTAATACTGCTGGGCAACCAAGCTCCGGCAGAGGCTGCCTCTACCTCACCTGCCCCCCCTGCCCCCGCAGCCACGCCTGATCCCCAGCCTGTCCTTCGCCATGAACCTTGTGTTCCACCCACTGAAAGGTATGACGGGGATCCTGACACCTGCCACTCCTTCCTGACTCTCTGCTCCCTAGCATTTGGCCTCCAGCCATCATCGTTTCCCACTGATCATTCCTGTGTTGCCTTTATGATCACCAACCTCACTGGAAGGGCATGAGAGTGGGGTACGGCTGAATGGGACAGACAGTTGCCAGTATGCCAGTCTGAGGAGACTTTTTCTGCTGCTTTAAGAAGAGTTTTTGGACATTATACCCCTGGTCGTGAATGGAACACTCAGTCCCTGTCCGACAAATTCCTGCATAGCCTTGCTGACGACATTAAGGATCACCTCGCTCCACTAGATTTGCCCTCAGACTTTGATGCTCTGGTTGCTTTGGCTATCAAGATTGATAATCGCCTGTTTGTAAGAAGAAAGGAGAGAAGTCATGCTGAGAGGAGAACCCCAGCCCACTGGGGGCAGTCCACTTCCTGGTCTCCAGCCAAATGTCATTCCTGTTCTTCTGGGAGCTTCAGTGAGGAAGTCACAGCGCCTCCTGGGGAGAAGGTGGAACCTACGCAGGTGGGCCGAACTCAGCTTTCCTCAGAGGAGCGTCAGCGCTGCTTTAGGAAGGGAAGATGCTTCTACTGTGGTCTCAAAGGACATTTCCTGGCAGCATGCCCAGTAAAAGGCCGTGCTCATCAGTGAATGGAGGGTTACTGGTGAGCAGAACTTCTTCTTCAAGACCCTCCCGTGCACTGACCCAGGCCCATATTTCCTCTCCTGTGGTTTCTTTGGAATTGGCTGCTTTCGTGGTCTCCGGAGCTGATGAGAACTTCATGGACCAAGGCCTTGCTCGCCAGCTCCAGCTGCAACTTAAGCCTCTCCCCTCCCCCCTGGTGGCCCACGCTCCTGATGGTCACCTCCTCTGTCATGTGTCTCTCCAGACTCCAGCTCTCACTGTCCTCATGTCAGGTAACCATTCAGAGACTATTTCCTTTTTCATTATTGACTCTCCTGACCTTCCTCTAATTCTTGGTTTTCCATGGCTAACCAAGCACAACCCGCATATCGACTGGTCTACTGGCACTATCCTGGGCTGGAGTAACCAATGTCATTCATCTTGTCTCCTATCTGCTGATCTCCCCAAGCCTGTTGACCCCTCCTCAGAGTTCCCTGATCTGCTTGGCATTCCCTCTGCTTACATGGATTTGAAGGAGGTTTTCAACAAGGCCCGCACTACTTCTCTGCCACCTCACAGACCCTAGACTGTGCCATCGACCTTCTCCCTGGGACCTCCCCCCCTAAGGGCCGCCTCTACTCCCTGTCAGCCCCTGAGAGGGAAGCCATGAATAAATACATCGAGAGCTCCTTAGCTGCTGGCATTATCCGCCCCTCCTCGTCTCCTGCTGGTGCTGGATTTTTCTTTGTGGAGAAGAAGGACAAGACTCTGCGACCGTGCATCGACTACAGGGGCCTAAATGACATCACCGTCAAGAACAGGTACCCCCTCCCTCTTATGTCATCTGCCTTTGAACTGTTGCAAGGAGCCACCATTTTCACTAAGCTCGATCTCAGAAATGCTTACCATCTTGTTCGTATTAGGGAGGGGGATGAGTGGAAGACTGCTTTCAACACCCCTAGTGGCCATTATGAGTACCTGGCGATGCCTTTTGGTCTTACTAATGCCCAGGCAGTTTTTCAGTCCCTGGTCAACGATGTTCTTCGTGATATGCTTAACCACTTCGTCTTTGTCTACCTGAATGATATTCTGATTTTTTCTAAGAGTGAAAGTGAGCATGTCCAGCATGTCCGGCAGGTACTTCAGCGGCTGGAGGTTGAACTCACGTCAAGCCAGGTGGGCTCTGTTTTTTACCCGATTCAACTTCACCCTGTCTTATCGCCCCAGCTCCAGGAACACCAAACCAGATGCCCTCTCCCGCTAGTTCGAACCTGATAACTATGCTAGGGCCCCCTCTACCATCCTGCCCGCTGCCCGTGTGATTGGAGCTATGACTTGGGACATTGAGAGTGAGGTGAGACAAGCACTGGAGGGGACTCAAATTCCTGATGGATGTCCTCAGAACCTTCTCTTCGTCCCGATCCCGCTTCGTCCACGGGTGCTGCCTCATGCCTCCAGGCTGAGCTGCCATCCAGGGGTGAGTCGGAGAGTCAGTCTGCTGAAGCAGCGGTTTTGGTGGCCTTCTTTAGTGGGGGATGTGGGGGAATTTGTCTCTGCCTGCTCTGTTTGTGCCCAGAATAAAACCTCACGACAGCGACCGCATGGGCTGCTTCATCCTCTCCCAGTGCCCCAACGACCCTGGTCCCACATATTGTTGGACTTTGTCACCGGCTTGCCCCCTTCTGAAGGTAACACTGTTATACTCACTATTATTGATCGCTTTTCCAAGATGGTACACTTTGTCCATTTGGCCAAAGTCCCTTCTGCGAAGGAGATGGCAGAGGCCATGTTATCTCATGTTTTTCGTTTGCATGGCCTACCACAAGATGTTGTTTCAGATAGAGGGCCTCAGTTTGCCTCCCAGTTCTGGAAGGAGTACTGCTGACTGATTGGTGCCACAGCCCTCTGGTTTCCATCCCCAATCCAATGGTCAGTCAGAACGTTACAACCAGGAACTGGAAACGGCTCTCAGATGCTTAGTCTCCCAGAATCCATCCCTGTGGAGTGAACAGTTGGTATGGATTGAATATGCACACAACTCACTTCCCGTTTCTGCCACTGGTCTGTCCCCCTTTCACTGTGTTTATGGGTACCAGCCACCACTGTTTCCAGACCAAGAGGGTGAGGTTGCTGTGCCGTCTGCTCAGGTTCGTCATTGTCACCTCGCCTGGAAGAGGGCTCGGGCAGCTCTTCTTCGGGCCTCAGGATGCTACAAGAGGGAAGCTGAAAAACGACGTACTCCAGCTCCTCGTTACCGTGTGGGACAGAGGGTTTGGCTTTCTACTCAAGACCTGTCTCTCCATGTGGAAAGTCAGAAGTTGGCTCCCAGGTTTGGGTCCGCCTGGGTCATCGATGGAGGGCCTGTCTTTACTGTGAAGCGCCTGCTGGCTGTCCAATGCAGGGGTAGAGGTCGCCAATACCTGGTTGATTGGGAGGGATATGGTCCTGAGGAGAGGTACTGGGTTCCCTCTAGAAGGACTGAAAGTTTCTCACAGAGAAACACAGACTCTCCTGTTTTACGTATAGGCCTCCTTATACAGTTGTTTAATTTTATAAGTGCATCTAGTTGGTGTCGATGTCATTAACCATCACGTTCGTTTCGCCTGTTGTAATAAACTCTGTCATTAACAACAGTCTCCTCCACACGCAGCTTCTCTGCTGCTGTGAAAACTGAATCGCGGGTGGATAAATATGTAGGGAAAAACACAGAATGCGAGTTAGGTTTAGTCTTTTTGTCTTTATAAAACATCCTGCTGATGAAGAAAGTCAACAGATCAGATACAGACAGGGTCAGAGAATCACACTGACCTCCTCTGTGTGTGTCTGTACTGTACGTGTGTGTATGGAGGAGCTGCACTGACGCAGAGAAGAGATGCTGCAGCTGTGTGATAATAAATTACATCAAAATTTAAATGTCGGCACTCATCAATACTCTGGTCTTTAATAACCCCCACATGCCAAACACAGTGTGCTGTACAGTTGTTCAGCATTAAACCAACTTTAATAATCGAATTACTCAAATTACTTGAGGAATCGTTTCAACCCTAAAATTAATGTCTTCTCTGTAATTTTCACACTTTGCAAAGTCATCCCGCGGGCCAGACTGGACCCTCTGGCGGGCCAGTTTTGGCCCGTACATTTGACACCCCTGCTTTATATTATACATAGTGTTCCTCAGTTACATAATTTTCTCTTATCTCTCCTGATATCTTATCTCTTGTGTGTCTATATTTTCTATTCATACTTTCAATTTTTTTTAGACTTTATATTTTTCTCCACTTTTATAAGAATTTCACTGTACAGGGAAACTTGGTTTTAACTGTGTATATGACAATAAATGCTTTGACTTGACTTATGCACATCCCTTCAAATAAAGTGTTAGCACACATTTTATGCTCACTTTGATCTCCTCAACAAAGAGTCAGCTGTGAAGTCGACTCTGCCTCCAGAGGACCTGCCACTGTCAGTTTCCACAGAGGATGTGAGAAACATTGCTGCTGAGAGTGAATATGAGTAAAGCTGCTGGGCCTGATATGAGCCAACCAGCTAGTCGATGTCATTACCAACATCTTTAACATGTCACTGTCTCAGCAGAGTATTCCCACCTGCTTCAAAATAGCTACCATCGTCCCTGTGCCTAAAGACTCTGCAGTGTTAAGTCGAAGGCCCTGCATCCACAAAAGCATTGTTTTCCAGCTGAAAACACCAGGTGCTCTATTGAAAACACCCAGCTGTGATGCCGGTTGCTATGATACTGAATAGCTGTGGAAGTAATGGTTAATTTATGGTTCTCAAATTCCTGACTTTGTACATAATTTGTGTTATTGACAAATACTGAATCTGACAATGTCAGCACAACGTAGAGTAGCCTGATTTGCTCTGGTCCTTGTTCTGAATGAAGGGAAAGCTAAAACATGTAGGGAAAGAGGACGGACCTGCTGGTCCATGTTCATGAGATATTGAGGGCGTCCCTGTTTGTACTTTTGGATAACTGTTTTATTTTATTGTTTCGTGTTCGTGTTCAGTTGAAACACTCAGCTTGGTGGCTAGGTAGCTCAGTTGGTAGAGTGTTTGCTCCATGTTCCAAGGCTGTGAGTTCTCTGCAGCGGTCATGGATTTGACCTCTGTCTACAGTCGTGTCATTCCCCCGCTCTCTCTCCCCCTTTCCTGTCAAATCCTTCGCTGTCTTATAGTTTGAATGCATAAAAGCAGTGGGTAGCTGTGTCATAATAATGGAGATGTAAATCACTGACATCCCAAGTCCATCTGAGTCAAGCCAAGCCAGCACATGGAAGGGTGAGAACCATAGTTTGGTCAAGAACTGAAGATAGTTGGATCCCAGTTTTTGGTAGCCTTTTATTCCTCCCCTCCTCCCTTTTGATTGGATGGCTGGGTAAAAAGTTACAGTGGTGAGCACGGCATTTTGCCCAAAGTTGAACATTTCAACTTTCTGCAACCAGAAAAAACAAAAAGACTCCCAGCACTCAGCACAGAAAAGACTTTCAGTCACTTGTCATGCTGCTGGCATTTGTAGCAGAGTGTTAATATTCAGCACTTCCATTGGAAACAATTTAAGGAATATGCTGGCTTCATGAAAAAATACATTTTGGCAGACACAGCCCCCCCTTTATGACACCTACATCAGAATGTTTGCTGATCTCAGCTCAGAACTCAACACAATCTCCCCCATGAAGCTGATTGGCAAACTGAACACGCGGTTGGATATTGGACTTCCTCATGAACAGACTCCTGACAATTCAGATTGGCGGTCTCACCTCCTTCACTCTGGTGCTCAACACCAGAGCACCAGAGTGAAGGAGGTGAGACCACCAATCTGGTGCTCAACACCGGAGCACCCTAGGGCTGTGTGCTCAGCACCCTCCTGTTCACCCATGACTGCAGCCCCTGACATGAAGAGAACTCCATAATGAAGTTTGCAGATGACACCACTATCACTGGCTGGACTTCAAACAACAGTGAGACTTCATTAGGGTTGACTGACAATGGACTGGCATCGCCGGTTGCTTTTTTGGCTGAATTTTGGGGCGATATTTGTCATTTTATTTTGCTAATGTAATTGTCTGCAAACTGACAGCTGTTGCTCCGCATCGCGCTCTCATCCAGCAGAA
This sequence comes from Lutjanus erythropterus, assembly GCF_056507025.1. Classification (NCBI taxonomy): domain Eukaryota; kingdom Metazoa; phylum Chordata; class Actinopteri; order Lutjaniformes; family Lutjanidae; genus Lutjanus; species Lutjanus erythropterus. Next base: position 1,689,202 of record NC_139332.1, on the reverse strand, counting down.
CATGACACACCCACTCAGCTGGACCATGAGTGCTCTGAGCTGGGTGAAGGAGTGTGAAGTGAACAGCCTGCAGAGTCAGACTCTTTACACTCATTTTACGCTGTGAATTAAGTATTTAATTCAACCAAACCAGAGTTGGTGATTGTTGGAAGAGTGGGCAGACTATCAAGGATGGTTCTGGTGAGTTTTACATATTTTTCTGTCGAGTTTGAATGAAGTGAAGGAGTTAATGAGTCAGTTATAAGCTCCTCTTTGTTTGGTAAAAGAGGGATTGGATTCAGAAAATGTATGGTTGCATTTCTCTGTTTAAAAAGAAAAATAGGTGTGAGGATATTTAATTTCTTTTTGTTTACTGGGCATAGTGAATGTACACAGTGTGTGTAACAGTAAATTCATTCTCCCAGCTGAGACTCAAGAGGATGAGAGGAGGTGGGAGTGGGGATGAAGATATTGCCGATTGCCTATGAACAATGGTCGATTTTAACATATGGCCAACTCAAGACTTCATATTGGGAGGAAATCAATAGTGTTGCAGAGATTCTTGCACAGAAAACAACCTGCTGCTCAGTGTCAACAAGTCCAATGAGCTGATTGTTGATTTTTTGGAGAAAGGAGGCAAAGACATACACTCCTGTCTACATCAGAGAAGCTGGTCCACCCTGGTAAAGAGGACTCTGAAACGGCTGCAAAATTCTTGTGCCAAATTCTTGTCAACTTTTGCCAGAAAGCATCTTGATTGGAAACATCACAAACTGACAGGGAATGTTCAGGACAGGAGGACTCTGCTGAGGGTGATTAAACTGCCAGGAACCTCAGTGGTCCCCATCTATCGAACATCAGTGATATCAGTGAGGGGAGGTGCCTGCACAGTCCAGAGGCTACAAAAAGACAACGTGTACCCCAACCACAGCCAGATACAGAAGTATTGGCTGTTGAACCACCAGGCTACAGAGTTTTGTGAGTAGCATAAAGATAACTACAACTAGCATCTCATTATACAACCAAAATGATAAATTAATAAATGAACCCTGTGACCTTGTGTCTGTCCTTTTAGAAATAATACTGGTCGAATAGTACTGGTTGCACAAAATTTTACCAGCAGATTGATCATTTCTAAATTTGGCTTGAAGTGTGCAATATCTTCCAGTTAGAGACTGCAGATGGAACAAATACCTGCTGCCTTCAGATGACTGTAAAGAGTTGGAGCTCAGGTGAGGGGGACAGCATCCATGGGTGAAGGCTTGCAGGGGGAAATCCCTGGAATGAACGCTGGCAGGTTGGCTTGGCAGTCAGGCGAGGTGAGCTGGCAGATAGGTGATGCTGGAGACGGGGAGAACAGGTGTGAGTACCTCAGGCAGGCAGGCAAACAAACTAATAAATAACTAGACTCAAGATACACACACACACACACACACACACACACACAGAATTGGAGGTACTGGCAGCCACGGGAGAGGAGGGACACAATCAGAAGAACAATGTGAGACACAGCCATGGACAATACAATACTGTATGTTAACCTCTTTTAAGGGTAGGTAGTGGGTAAATTGTGTGTATGTATGTCTTAGCATGTTTATTATCATGTATATTCATTTGTATTTATTATAGTGACTTAGAGTAACTTCACATATGCTTTTTGTGGATCTGCCATTTTATGTTTAAACCTGACCACCTGACCAGTCATTATAAATATAGTCTTTTATTACTCATATTCGTTGCTGTTTTGCTGATTGTGTGTCTATGGCTCTTTGGTTAAAGGGATAGCTCACCCAAAAATGAAAATTCAGTCATTATTTTCTGACCGTCATCATGTCATAATCCAAGTCTCCTAAAGTACCAAGATGCCATTTTCCCACTGTCACAATACACACCCAGTTCAGACAGTGTGCATGTACACATGAACGTGGCTCCAAGCTGAGGATCTACAGTGAAGATTCAATCTAAAAACATGGTGTAAATAATTAAATAATTTTTTAGTCAACTTGGCATGTTGGGGCTTTAGGAGATTACACCTGGTGGATTACACCAGACAAGCAGTATGGAGGTATTTTCTGTTTTTATTCTGTTGTTTTTTTCCGTTTGAGAGCTGGTCACCATTCACTTCCATTGTTTAGGAGATTCTGCAACACTGTTTTCCTGTGAAACTCCAGCAGTGTTTTGTGGACTAAAATACTAAACCTGACCTTCAGTCGGTATGAGGGCGAGTAGATGATGATTGAATTCTCATTTTTGGGTGAACTATCCCTTTAAAATGAGAGCAGAAATCACAAATAAATTGATATTTACATTTACACTATTATACTGTCATACCCCCAAGTGTTTAAATGTTTCTGTGTTAAAAAAACACACACATATATATATATATGCTTAAATTATTACAACACATCTTAAATTATTACAACACAGCAAAAGGAAGTTAAATACTGTATCTTTTTAATAATGAAGTTCCATAAAAGAACATTTTCATGTTTAATAATGTAGATATCTGATGCTCAGCAGGATTATACATCTGTTACTCTTGACACTGTACATTAACAAACTGTTAATACAATGTTTTCTACAGCAGAGATGTAAACAGGTTAGACTGAAGTCATTAAATATACTGTAACCAAGGAATCAAGTGCAAACACGCAGCAGCTGTGCAAACCCACTTTTTAAATGAAATCACAGCACAGCTTTGAAAAACAAAGTACACACACTCTCTCGCACACACAATACTGTTTGGATCATAAGTTTAAGTCCTTCTGTTTCAGCTTTCACTGCCTCTACATGTAGTAAATGTCAAATGAGAGAACCTAACACACAAACAAAACAACCCACAATCTGCTTCCTCTTGGATTACAAGAAATGTAATGTTCCTATGAACAAATTAATTTCAAATTAAAATTCACAACTTAAATTAGCATTTTCCTTTCAGTAAAAGTCAGATATCAGATAACAGTCAGTTCATCGAGCTCTGCACTGATGGAGAATTCAAACAGTACATTTGCACATATGTCCAGTGAGAACTTAACCAGAGATGTCTGACTTTACAACCCAGGAATATGACCTTCTATGTGAAGCTGTAAGTGGTAATAGTGACAGTGTTCTGGCCTTCTCTACAGACCATATAAAATTTGTAATATGGGACACTGCTGGTAAGTAGCAGGGTCCCATTTTGGCATTAATAGATTACATGGTATTAGATCGCTGCAAAAAGTCGCTTTCTCACCAATACCCAATCTCTCATTTTAGACGGTACCTGAGGCATGTTCAAATACTGGTATGTGTAATTCATATGCAAACATAAATGTAAACCACATCACCTTGAGGTTTAGCTGGAATTATATTTTATACATGAAATTGATACCAGTCTGCTGGGAAGAACAACTTAACTCTTGGGTTTCCTGTATTTACATGCGCACAACATCAAGGCATCATTCATGTCAAACACTGCCTTTTAAATCAGACAGCTTAAATCTGCCTAAATAATATACAACAAAACATACAAACAGTTATTCTCTCCAGCTGAATCAGATTCTCCACTGACTAATGCTGCTTTCACTAAAATCATTTTACATGATATTTCAATCTAACTGTAAATATGTGGCACCCACCTCTTAGATTTATTAATAGTAGGATAATTTTTGGCAAACTGAACCCAATCAGGACTTGTAGGCACTTCAAATAAAATTCTATAAATCACCAGCTTATCAAACATTTGTCTGTTTTCCAAGGCAGAACTTGGGATATGGCTGTATGGGTGTGATAGCAGAGACTCGGACCTCTAGTTTCATGGAGGTAAACTTGAGGATATGGATATTTCAAAAAGTCTGATATCTAATGCTGATATGTCAGCCAATTTTTAACATAAACACATAAAATAGATGTTTTTGAGGATCCCTCATATACTTACACCTGAGCAAGTTCCATTGCTGCACACAGCCTGTTCCTAATGTGAAGAGTGTACCTCACTTAAGGTAATTAAATTGGTTAATGTCATTTAAAAGGGAGTGCCTATTTAAAGGAGACAAATGTCCTTATTGTCAGCTAGTGTTTGTCCCCATGTTGCATCAGCTGCTGAAGGTGAACATGAATATGTCTGGAGGCTGATGAATCTCACTGTTGGACATATGACAGATACACTTGAGTTAAAGTGTGTTATCAGTGGCTGAGATGGCTGATGGAGGGACCACCCACACAGCTAAATGTTTGATATTTTGAGGCCCAACTTCAGTCTCATTACCAGCAGCTTTGCACACTCTACCACTGATCCAGCACTCACCACATGGTCATGAAACTAGAGGCAACAGACGTGGTCATGCATGTAGCTCGACTCTTGGAGAGTTTATTAGTTACATCCCCGGAGAAGTAAACTATTGAAGCAGTTTTGCTCTGACAAAAGCTGAGCAATCAAGATCAACAAAGAAGCGTAATGTATATTTTAAGGCCCAACAATAAGCAGTCAGTAAAATTATTTTTGTGACAGTTAATATCTCTACAAACACAACAATACCTCCTTAAAACTGCACTTAGTTCACAAGTTTATCAGTACATATTTATATATTCATAAATACAGCTGAGGCCATATGGCTATGGTCACTTTATAAGGCAATGGAAAAGTAGTATTTGGCCACATTATTTGGAATAAAAAACTCTGTATAGTGATAGAAGATAAAGGCCTGTACATTTCAAACTTGTTTATCAAGATAATGCCTCAAATATTATATCCCGAACATTTTTACTCGCTCTTCATTTCTAAACATCACCTAACTTGTATGTGCTTAATAATTTTTCCTTGGATGCCCACAATCCAACGTTATTCAATGAATCCAAAGTGATTATATCTGACAGAAATAATGGCCAAAGCAACAAAAATAAGAACAGACTGGTATTACTCAAGAAGCACATTTGTCACAGGTTGACATCACGTGAGCACAGAGGACAACTTTTTAAATGCTCTGCAGGGACATTAAATACCAGACGCAGGAATTCAACATTAGTATGTGTTTGCATTGTTTCTAAACAGCTTGTTTGTATTTGACAGTGATTCGTTTCCTTCAGCCTGTTTGTTTCATGCACATGTCAGTGTGTGGAGTGACACACTGGATCACACACTGCAGAGTCCGAGTGTGAGGGAGGTCATCGCTCTCTGCAGGTTTGCTCTCTCTTTATTGCCATCACGTAGAGATTCATTAGTGTGCGGCCGATGTACCTGCCAACCCTCCTGCTCTTCCTAACTGCAGTGTCAGTACGGCACTGTGTCAATCACTGTCAGCCTCTGCAGTTCACATTCAGCCAGCTCTCAGTCAGGGGGCTGTCTCCCTCCCCTCTAATATCCTCTCTGATCCCTCATCATCTGCTTGCCATGATCCTCACTCATCAGCCTTCTCCTGCTTGCCATCATAGACTAACACTTCTGTGGTGCTGCTTGATGAAGCTCTCCTGCTTCTCTTTACTGACTGCTCCCTTCTCCTGCTGGGCTTCCTCCTGAGAGGCCCCCTCTACCAGGGGCTCCTCGGTCATCACCCTGCTGACTGGCCTCTCTCTGGGCTTCCTGTCGATGTCCCACTCCTCTCCCAGCGCGCTCCCGCCGTCACTCAGGTCACCCAGGTGCTCCACCGAGTCACACTTCTCCAGGTCGGAAGCGATGGTCTGCAAACTGATGACTGACATGCTGTCGGAGCCAGCCTGCTCGGCCTCCAGCCGCTCCCTCTGGCCCCAGCCGCTCTCTCTGTGCCTCTCCACCCACAGCCGGGTCTTCTCTCCGTCCGCCCAGTCGCTTTCTATAGTGCCCACTGCCACACAGCTGCTGACTTGAATCCCGACAGCAGCTCTGACTTCAGCCTCAGCACCTACAGGGGAGCTCCGCCCCCCGCAGACTGCAGGACGCCCCCTGCTGGCTCTAATCCGCCCCCTCTGCGCGTGGATCTGCTCGCTGATCTGCTCCAGGTTCCGCAGGGCCACGGAGTAACAGGTTTTCACTTTGGCCACCTGCTCCTCCAGCTGCACCACCTTAGCCTTATGTTCCTGAAAAACACACATGTAACAGCAAGTTAGAAACATTTCATCATTTTACTTTTAACTATATCTTGGTTTAAGCAATCAAAGCTTCATCATCAGTCACCAACTCCATCCTGTGGTTAATGTCCAACCAAATTCACAATTAGTCACCCCTATTTACAGACTAAACTTATGTCTAAGTGATTTTTCAGGTACACAAAAGTGGAAAACATCCAGCTGCAAGTGCTTCAGAGTGCTTTGTGAGCATAAATTTTTCAGCTGAGATTCTGTGATTGTTGTGATATGGAATATCCACAGCAGTAACAGTTACAGTTACATGTGCAGGTGTCCACTCGTCTGTCTGGGCTCATGAAATTTTGTGGGTGAGGAAACATCTTGGCGAGCACCATCAGTTTGTTGTATTTTTTCCACCCCTCCTCCACTGTGACTGGACGGCTGCATGAAAAGCGCCAGTGATGAGCTGTCGAACTGGTTATTGATGTGATATTTTTTTTGTTTTGTAGTATTCTTTTCTGTAATTTGCTCCTATAGTCAGTGGTGGAAGTAACTAATTACAAATACTTAAATTACTGTAATTAAGTAGTTTTTTGGGTACTTACTACTTTTGAGTACTCCTGGTAGATTCTGCAATGCTGTTCTCCTGTGAAACTCCATGAAGACAAAACAAAGAACTGACCTCTGTGCCTGACCAGCAGAGCAGCAGCAATAAACATGAGAGCTCTACCCAAAGTCAAAGAGATCCATCGATATTCACCACATAAAAGCTTCATTTAAAACCCATCATCAGGAGCAGTTTGGGGTCTGGAAACAGTTAATAAATACCAGCTGTGTCAGCTGATTGCATCAGTTAGGCTGGTGATGGAATACGCTTGTACAATTGAAGAACACATATCAACACCACACAACGCCGCCGCTACATACATGCGTATCAAATGCTGTGTATACAGCCCCAGGTGCCAGAGAGGAACATAGAATGTACTCTAAAAAGATGAAAAAGAGAGAGAGAGAGAGAGAGAGAGAGAGAGAGAGAGAGAGAGAGAGAGAGAGAGAGAGAGAGCTGAGTATGAACAGAAGTGTAGCCTGATGTTTCTCTATAATTCTGTGGTTTATCAGTGGTGTATGAACCAGCTTAGGGGTGGTAATCTCGTTGTACCTCAGAATTATATTTGATTCCAGAAGGCTACAATGTGATGATAAATTAATTACTGATGCATTTTGATGCATCAGAATTTTACAGGCTGCTGGTCTGATTGTATTGGATTCCATCTGCAGCTGCTCATGTTCAGCCATCCTAACTAAAACTCAAGAAGTAGTCTAGTTTATAAGTAAATGAGGTGCACATGTTTCATTTAGGGGTGGGTGGAATTTTTTTGTTATTAGCTCTGTTGAAAGCCATCGATGAAACTCGTTTTGTGTCATTTGTAAATCAATTCTGAATCTTCCACGTCTGAATCATGATGCATCAATGAATCAAGTTTTTTGCCCGACTTCTAAACTAGCTACACTGCAGACTGAATGAGTATATCAAAGTAATGACTTACATATGAAGTCACCACAAAGCAATTCAGCTCAGATTTCTCCACTTAGCCCTAAAAAAATGTTATTGAAGAATCTCAAAGCAGAAAGGTTGGATGCTTTGACAGGCAGTTTGTAAAAACACGTGGCCAAAATTGGCAGCATGTAAGATAAATCATGGACATGACAACGCACACATTTTGCAGACTCTGTGTTAACACTGCAGCTGAAAGGTCAAGAGCATGAGTGAGAGAGCATGAGGAGTGTCACACAGAGCCTGTTTCTCTGCTCACTCCTGGTTAGAAAGTAACATCATTAGCTTGCAGTATGAACACATGGTTTATTTTTCTTATCTTCACTGTTAAAATGGTACACACCTCCAGAATATGATTGAACTGAGCCTTGAGTTCAAAGTAGGGTTTGGATTTGAGGATGACCTTCTTCAGGGCTTTCTGGAGGGTCTGGACTCGAGCCTCTGCATCTTGGCAGAGCTGTGTGACTCGCTGGTGTTCCCGCTCGCTGCGGAGGCGTTCCTCCTCCGCCTCGTTCACCTGACCAGCACAAGAAAGATGAGTGAGAGCAGCTCCACTGCAGGACCTCATAAATCACACATTAGCCTCTGTCTGTCCACCATGAGTCTGATATTTGAGTGGACACACATTCAACAGGCCTTTTTCACAGCACATATTTTGAATTGTCATATGAGGAGGAACACTGGAGGTCCTAATAACAGTAGGTCTGCAGATTAATTGTAATCTAATAAACATTATAACAATATAACATATAACAAACAACATTATAATGAAGTACTGCAGTGCTGCAGAGATGTCCTGGCCAAACAAATCTTGTTCTCCCAGAAAACATGTTTGGTACAGACTCCAACAAATATCACATCATCATGATTTTAATCATCTTTTTTCAGTGAAAATGAAACTCATGATGCAAAAATGATTTTTCTCACTAGTCATGAGTCATATCACAGTATCTATCAAAATAACCACAATATGATTTTCAACCATACTGTGTAGCCCTACACTATATTTGCACTCTGTGTCCCAGTAAGTGATGACAGTGTAGCACTGAGCCAGGAGGCACAATAACAAGACCCTGACACTGAAGCAGCTAAAAGGAGATTCATTTGACCATTTATATCTGTGCTTCTCTTACTAAGACATGTCAGCATGTCTTCTGTAAAAAAGGCCTGTGACCAACACATGTTATTCTTATCTTGCTACATAAAATTAAATTAACATTTAAGTATTTATTCATGTACTATTACTAAGAAAGTAATACATGTTCTCTTCTTCAACAAGTCCTTTTTTTTAAAAAGTGATACTGAAGTTCTTAGATTGTACTCAAAATGTTAACATTTGCTATTACTGTATAGACAAAAAAAATGCATAATTTAAAACCCCAAAAGGTCACTACAGTGGTTCTACTTTTATATATGTACATATACATATATATATATATATATATATATATATATATATATATATACATACAAAAATATGTCACTCAAATGTGTGTCCTTGAGTGTTCGTAGATTCTTACCCAAGAACAAACCTGACAAAAGAAAACTTAAGTGAATGCCAGAATCTTTGTGAAAACTGTGTAAGTGGGTTTTAAGAAGACATTTCTTCTTAAGAACAGTTGGTGAATGAGGCCCACAGTCTGTAATTCCTCAACAGCAGCTGTGGGTTCGATTCCACTCTGTGGTTCTTAGCTGTATGTCGCCTCCTACTTTCCTGTCATTACTTCAGCTGTCCTATCAATTAAAGACATAAAAGCCCCAAAATATTAAAAAAAAAAACACACACTAAACTGTGGCCTCAGAACCAAGGTGCATGAAATGTTTGGTGTCTTGCATCCCTCATATTCACTGAACTTTGTCTGTTTAAATTCCATGATATTCCAGAAATTTCTAAGCTCACTGGCCTGACTTGCAGACCAGACTGAACCACAGCAGCAGCTCCAGCTGAACTCTGCAGGCACTTTTCCTGGTCTCCATCAATCATTAAAACTGCAACAGAACAATGACCTTTAAAGTTTCATACCAGAGAAAAGGAGACTGGATCTCTTTGATCCATACTGCTCAAACTTTGACTGTGGCTCGATGGAACGCTGGATATTCACTTGCTTGACCTGGTGAGTGACTCAGCTGAGCTCTTCAAGCTACTGTGATCATCATCACTTTATAATGTTTCCAATACCAAACCACACTTTCCAATCGTAACACACAGCAGATACAGTATAATAGTAATAATAATATTGCATGTTCGTCATCAGTGCGTAAATATGGTGAACAACAAGCGTAACGTGTTTCAGTCCTGTTTTTCACTTCTGACAGCAGACACATTGCTCAGAGCACCTCGGAAATGTAACCCAAAGCATCTTTCAGGCTTGATTCTCAGTCCATTTAAAGGAAATATTAGTAACAATTGCACATTCAAAAAAAGTACTGTAGTCTAAATAGTGAGTTGGAGCCATAGACAGTTTATTATAGGTTAAAATCCTATTACATACGCCACCTGGTTGAAGTGAGTAGTTTCCCCACACCCCCTCTTCCCCAGACTCAAGGAAGTCCAGGCAGGCTGCAGGAGCGCAAGATAAGCGCTTCATTGTAATTTGACAATACCAAGCAGAACAGTCCTCCACTGTATGTGCATCAGCTGTTTATAATTGTCAGTTGTCTGTCAATGTAAAGCTAAGCCCGTTATCCTGAAAGCTATGCGATGTTGCATGTTATAAACATCTACTCCTTCTAAAACATTATTAACGATTTCTTACAACTCATAAACAGACACTAAATTTCCTGGACAGGACATTTAAGAGGACACTGACTGTAGCATTGTTCTCAGAGTATTTCAACTTAGCATGTTTCCAGAGCTGCAACGATTAATCAATTATTCATCTATTAATTTAATTGCCAACTATTTTTTTAAATTAAAAAAGTCAAAATTCTCTGATTCATGTTTCTTAAATGTGATATATTTTTTTGTTTCTTTGCTCCTCTCTGACATTAAACTGAATAGCTTTGGGTTGTGAGCAAAAGGGCTTTTGAGGATGTCATCTTGGGCTTTGGGAAACACTGACCAACAGTTTTTTTTTTTTACCATTTTCTGACATTTAAAAACAAAATCCATTGACTGATTAATCAACTATGAAAATAATGGTTAGTGTATTTCCTTAATTTCTGATGACAAATCATGGCCATTTTATGATTCATCACAGTAAATATATTACAGATTTCTCCTTTAAGGCTGCCCCCTGCACACACGTGCTCCTGAACTACTACTTGAACTACTTCCTGAATTACTCAGGAACACTGTATGCACACCAGCAGACATAAGCCACCTCTGCTTTGTTTTGCACTACTGTCACTGAGACAGCTCCCCATGTTTTGTATTTATCCTTGTATTGTATGTATCCATTTATCCTCTACTTTTATTTTATTTCAAATTATTTTATCTCTTTTTTACACTTGTATTTATAATGTACAGTTTTTAGATTTATGTTTACTCCGTTGTGGGGTCTGAGAGTAATGAAATTTCGATCCTCTGTATGTCCTGTACATATGTGGTATTGACAATAAAGAGACTTTGACTTTGAACTAAATAAATTCATATGCATTTGTGTATTCTTGACTGATGAGTGATTATCTAGCTCACATATGGTAGATGTACAGGTAAGAATTCCACCACACTGTCTCACTTACTGCTGAAATGTTTTATTTGATTCCAACATTTTGGTCTGTCTGGCCTTCCTCAGGTATATGGACAGCAACAACTCACTTCCATACATACAAACACACATCAGGGATGCCTCAGTGTGAAATGCCTCCAAAATCCAATCACCTGATCAGAGGACTGCAGAGATTTGTTTGGATGATGAACACCTTGTATTGCTGAATGCATATGCGTCATCAGTCAGACAATAGCACTAAAAAGATGCAAAATGACACAATACGATAACATATCTTAATCTTTCAAAGTAAATGGAACACAGCATCAGCCTTTATAACCTTGTTAACAAGTGTGCATATCAGCTGGGTTCAAAGACACCATCTACTGCATTTAATGGGTCAAACTTGTAGCCTGTATAGAATACAGCACAGTTCCCTGGTCAGACAGAAGCCTGGGTGCGTACCTTGGCGGTGGCATGGTTGAGCATCTCCTGCCAGGTTGGGTCCATGGTGTTCCTGTCTGCCAGGAGGCCTTGCTCTGCCACATACACCATCTCTCTGGCAGCAGTGTGCATGGACACAGCCCTCTCATATCTCAGAGCTGCCTTCTGGGTCTCCTGTTGGGCCTGGGGGAACAGACAGAAAGGGTTAAAAAACATTCAGACCTATCATAAATCTTCTGCAACAAAAAAAAGGGTGCACACATTGAAGGCTACAGGGAGAGTGGAACTGCTTTCAAAAGTGTATAAAAATACCACCTCTTGATGCAGTTCAAGGTGCCTTACTGATTGTATGTCTTATATTTTGGCAATGTCCTAAATTATCAAATTTATTAAACTCTATTTTCAAAACAGATACAACCAGATCATCTAACTGCAGTTTGGTATCTCAGGTGAGACCACATAACTGGAGGCAGATACACAGATCTGACTGTTGTAACACTACAAGCAGCCTGATTGATTTATTGAACTGGAAACCCCTTTGTCACCCTCTGTGGTTAAAGGGAAGTGATGCAGCATCGTACATGAGATCAGGTATGTGCTTTATGGGTCCCCAGAAAATTCAAAAAATGTGGCAGGCTTTTCTGCACTATGCTACTACTGAGCTCTAAACTTTGTCCACTGACATGGACAGGTTTCAGTGCAGTCTCATCACAGAGATGCATGTCAGCTGGGGGCAGAAAGCAGGTTTGTCCACATGGCAAGTGATATTACTTATAAAACACGAGTAGCAACAAATTAAGTGACTGCAAACAGTGTAGGGATCTCAGGCAGACAGAAGGACAAAGGGAGCCCCAGACCTGCTAAAAGTCTGGCAGGATGACTTGTCTCAAAGGGAAGCCCTGACCTGCTAAGAGTTATTATTCTAGCCAAAACCATGTTCTCGCAAGAGTTTTGCAAATTAAGGGTTCCTTTCTAGATATGATCGAGGAGGACATTGCAGGAGAAGTCGTTGCCTGTAAACATAAATAGTTTGTTTGAGCTCCTCTCTCACTCTTTCTCTCTGGATTTGGGGCTTAGTGTGTTTCTATACAGAGTATTGGTAATCTGGTAACTTATCAACATTATAGAGAACTAATTTCTTGATGAATCAGTGCAGTCCAAGATACTTTTTGATGTAATTGGTGCAATTTCATCACTGTGACAGGCCTGCAAAGCTGTCTCTCATGTCTTATGTCTTGTACAGTGTGTTCACAGTAGTTTCACAAAGCACCCTCGTCGTGAAGCTCTTTACTTTGAGTTAATCAGCTTATTGACACTAACAATACATCTGTGCTCCTGATATGGTTAATATAGAGGATAAACAGGCTCACAACCAACAACAATCAGGTAAACTGGGTAAAACTAACAGGACATGTCAGCAACCCATGAAGTTTTTTGATGCTGCTCCTTTTAGCTTAAAATTTATTTGAAAGCAAACTTAGTGGGGTGATTTCATTCAGAGACCTGATGACTAAACTGATAGTCAACTATTGTTAGCTAACATTTTACACAATATATCAATATGATATGAAAGACAAACAAACACATCAACTTTCTACAACCTCACAATGTGACATTCACACCCACTTCATGCTGTGATCGGTCAGCTGTGCAGTGGTGAGAAAAGAGTTTTAACTTCCCTCTCAGCTCTGCTCCTTCATTCCTCATATGACTATTTCTGTCAGTTTTCATGTGAAGAAAAGAGTGCAACACTATGAATCTTTCATGAGAGGCTGCCTGAAAGTGTGCTCTGTTATTCTCATATTTTAACCATATTGAGTTATGTATGAATTTTTCATCTTGAATGTTGGTCTTTTCACCTTCAGATTGACTGGTCCAGTTTAAGCAATTTAAGTTAACCTAAATTAGAATTGGAATTTAAGCATCTTCAATACACTTTTTTAAAAACTTGACACTGAATTTCTGCAAAAATAGATCAAAATTAAATGTTAAAAAATAAATTAAGTTTGAAATGGCCAGGTGAGAATTTCAAAGAGAGGAATACAAACCATAGAAAGATGATTTTCAAAGTAAAATGTGTCAATGCTTAAATGGTAATTTAAACATTAAGAATTCAGTAGTGGTTAAACTTCACCTGTTAGCATAAGGTTTAAGAAAAGATGTGTTTTATTGCCAATGAATTCAACTTTTGTATTTGCGAAAGAAAATTGAGTTATTTTATTCTTCAAAAGTTACATAATCTCTCTTTAAAGCTGTTAGTTACTGTACTTCAACTTTGAAACCTCAGTGTGACTGGTGTTTATCCTGATTAAAGAACAAAGTCATTGCCGACACGCAGCTCAGTGAGCTCTGTCAGAGCCTGGAGGAAGGTGCATCTGTGTTAGTTTGGGAGAAAGCTGTTAAAGTCAAGGTTACTTTGATCACATGGGAAGGTCTGGTCGACATCTCTGCATGAGAAAGCAGCAGGAAGGCCCGGCTGGATGGAGAAGGATAACGAAAAATGTAAGGTCGCTGCTGAAAGATTAATGACTGCATCTCTGTTTGTGATGATACTTTTTATCAGACCGAGTCTTTATATGAAAGGCTTGTCAAACATGTTGTGCTTTAAGTGAAAAAGAATGCAAAAGGCTTTTAAAATCTGCATATGAACACCACTGATGTGATTCTAATGACATTTTCCTCATTTTCCAATTTGCATTTTTATAACTACAAATGCCAGTGTTTAACAGTTCACATTAATAATCTATTATTTGCTTTATTACCATCAATTAGACCTCTGCTCTGTCTGCACGCAATTTTCATTAGTTCAATTACAGTTTCAAATGACTCTTCAGCATGTTGATTAAACATGACTGCCACTTGTGCCCCACTCCTTCAAGGGTTAAAAGTTTTACGTAATCAATTAGGTTTCATTACAGACAAATCACTCAATCCCAGCTATCCTCACTAACACTAAAGGGACAGTTCACCTCAAATTCAAAAATACATATTTTTATGCATCTAGATAGTTTTGGTGTGAGTCTCAGAGTTTTAGAGATATCGGCTGTAGAGATGTCTACCTTCTCTCCAATATAATGGAACTAGACAGCACTCATCTTTCTTTCATGGTAGATAGAAAATAGTTCCTACATGAAACTACTCACGGCAAGCTGTGTGGATTATCTTGAGAAAGTGGGTCATTATTTTTGAACAAAGCTATTGCTGCAGAGTTTTTCTAAAAAAATGTTAGCGCTTTGAGTACCACAAGCTTAGTGCCATAGTTCCATTATACTGGAGAGAAGGCAGACATCTTTAAGGACATCTCGAAAACTCACATCAAAACTCTCTAGGTGAATAAACAGCACTACAGGTAAGAGGAAAAATATGAATTTTTGATTTTAGGGTGAACTGTCTCTTAAAGAAAGTACAAATGCCTTACCATTACTTGTAAAATGTATCTAGTACAGCTGTGTCTTGTTCTAACTATGAAGAAAAAAGTCTGTGTTAGTGATACTTCATGATACACACACTTGTGTTCTGATCTGTGAATAAAATAATAAACAAATATCATCTAACTTAAAACAAAATGTCAAACAAGTTTAGAAATACAAATGGTTATTTTATACAGTAAATATACAACTTTGACTTCACTGGTCTAACATTTGCATATGAAATACCTCGTGCATATTTTTCAAATTATATTTATTTTAGTTTTATGCTTTTATTTACACTGCTGATACTGCTTTAATTTTACATGGCTTAAACGGATAGTTCACCCAAACAATGGTGACCAGTTTTCAAACAAAATGACAACAACAACAAAAGAAAAAAAAAACATAAAATGCCTCCATATTGATCGTCTTCTGTAAACCAAGTCTCCCAAAGCCCCAACATGCCAAGTTCACTTAAAAGACATCATTTCCATGTTTTTAGCTTGAATCTCCACTGTAGATCCTTAGCT
The DNA here is from genome assembly GCF_056507025.1 of Lutjanus erythropterus. Classification (NCBI taxonomy): domain Eukaryota; kingdom Metazoa; phylum Chordata; class Actinopteri; order Lutjaniformes; family Lutjanidae; genus Lutjanus; species Lutjanus erythropterus. Next base: position 1,673,616 of record NC_139332.1, on the reverse strand, counting down.
TGGAGCCATGTTCACGTGCACATGCACACAGTCTGAACTGTGTGTGTGTGGTGTGACGTGTGCAAACAGCATGCTGTGGCTTTAGGAGACTTGGATTATACCAGACAAACAGTATGAAGACATTTTACGTTTCTATTTTGTTCTTTTTTTACATTTGAAAACTGGTCACCATTCACTTCCATTATTTGGGAGATTCTGCAAAACTGTTTTCCTGTGAAACTCCAGCAGTGTTTTGTGGACTAAAAAACTAAACCTGACCTTCAATCGGCATGAGGGTGAGTAGATAATGACTGAATTTTCATTTTTGGGTGAACTACCCCTTTACATTTCTGTGTGTTTTGAGACTCTTCTCCACTTCTGTTCTATTTCATGCTGGTGGAAATCTCTCAAGTAGTGATTTCATGTGGAATTGTGGAGAAGGCTTTTCTTCCAACACATGCAGCAGCTCATCACCTGCTCAGCATCTGATCAGACAATATAAAAATATTCTTATTCCATTATTTAGCTCCCCTACTGGCTTCCACAGAATGATGGTGTCAAATGTCTTTGAGTTTTGCTAACTTGACTAATTGTACTGTTTTTATCCTGCATGTAGAGGCTGAGTCCTTTTTCAGAACACCGTCTGGATAGACATACTTATTGGCTTTGTCCAGATATGTGGAATTGATTCACATTCATTCAAAATGGGTGGTATCAGTCCATTAATAGGAAGACAAATGCATCTAACATATACATTTGTAAATCTTTTTATTTGTGCATTGTTAAAAACACATTTGTCACTAATAATCGCACTTTTCTCTCCATATAATTCATAGAACAATACCTTACCTAACAATACCTGGACACACAGCAATGATGTGTCCCTTAAAAGATATTACAACTTGTAAAAGTGCTTTAAATAATTATTATCAATCTGACATAATTAAGGTCCACTTCACAGTCTGGACTGAGGTCATGTACAATATTTTTAAAGACTAAGGACTTTCCCTTTTAGTGTTGATGGTAAATGTAAATTGAAGCAATAAATTCATCATTGCTGTTAGACTGACAGAGAAAGCCGAGTTTTCCTGCTCATGGAGCCATGCAGGCACTGTCTGCATATATGTTAGGATTTGGTGCTATACAAATAAAACTGATTTGGATAAAATGAATTGTGCACAAGCTTCTAATGTCCATGTTACCATGGATCACCACCCCAGCATATAGCTACTACAATCTCATTTCCATAAAAGTTGGCACATTGTGCAAAACATAAATAAAAACGTTTCAACCTATATTCAATTGAATACAGTGCATTATATTTAATGTTCTTATTTTGAATTTTATGTCTGAAACATGTTCCAAAAAGTTGTGACAGGAGCATCTTCTGGAAGGAGGACACTAATTGTTGAAGTTTTAAAGGTAAATTCTTTCTCATTCTTGCTTGATATATGACTTCAGCTGCTCAACAGTCCAGGGTCTCTGTTGTTGTATTTTGTGCTTCACACATTTTTAATGGGAGACAGATCTGGAGTGCAGGCAGGTCAGTCTAGTACCTGAACTCTTTTATTATGAAGACACGCTGTTGGATCACATGTACAATGAGTCTCACTGGAATAAGCAGGGATGTCTCTAAAAAAAGACATTGTCTGGATGGCAGCATATGTCCAAAACCTGTATGTACCTTTCAGCATTAATGGGGCCTTCACAGATGTGACCCATGATGCCATGGGCACTAACACACCCTCATACTATCACAGCTGCTGTCTTTTGAAGTTAGTGCTGGTAACAATCTGGATGGTCCTTTTCCTCTTTAGCCTGGAGGACACGAAGTCCATGATTAGTGAAAACAATCTGAAATGTGGACTCGTCAGACCACAGCACACTTCATCTCGTCATTCCATCTCACATCTCAGATCTTTAAGTGTGAACCACCCCCCATCCATTCTTGTGAGCAAGTGAGCCTTTCGAGGATGCCCCTTTAATACCCAATCATTATTATGTCACCGGTTATTAAATAACCTGTTTACCTGTGGTATGTTCCAAGCAAGTGTTTTTTGAGCATTCCTTAACTTTCACAGTCTTTTGCTGCCCCCGTCACAACTTTTTTGAAACATGTTGTGGGCTTAAAATTCAGAATCAGTGTATATTTACAAAAAACTATTAAGTTTATAGGTTTGAACATTAAATATCTTGTTGTTGAACTGTATTCAGTTGAATGAAAGTCAAAAAATATTGGCAAATCATTGCATTCTGAATTGATTTACATTTTACACAATGTCCCAACATTTTTTAACTTGGGGCTGTACGCCCAAACATGGTGTTGGATGACAAAAACACTCATCTAGCATGGCCCCTGGCTTTCTAGAGTGGAGACTAGACATCCAAATTGAGAAAGCCTGTGGTTCTTCCTTAACACCAACCCTCAGACAGTCTCTCAATACCAACTGCATCTTCAAGAAGGCACAGAAGAGTATATTTTCTGAGGTGTCTCAACAAGTTTGGTATGAGTACCAAAACCTGATTTTTTTTTACTGCAGCACCATTGAGAGTGTCTTGACAGGCTGCATCACAGTGTGGTCTGGCAACCTGACTGGACTGCAGACTGCTTCAAAGGGCTGTAAATACAGCAGTAAAAATTGGCACAGAACTACCACAACTTCACAACATTCACACGCTGCACCACCCTGCTCATGTTCTGTTCTCACTCGTCACATTAAAAAAATGTAACTGGATCACACACCACCCATCTCAGCAATAGTTTCCTTCCACAGGAAGACAAGTTGCTGAACAGCTGACACATTAGCACTACACATTGCTGTGATTTATTATATGCTGTGTATACAATGAATGTGATCTTGTGTATGAGCACATACACACATAACACAACACATGTTAAGGCAAAGAGAGCCAGCACAACAAGTTCTTTGTATTTTTAATATACATGAGAATAAAGTTGAACTTGAACTTAACATCACTAAATGCAGAAAGAAAAAGAGATTTTGCAGCAGAACTCAGCTGTGTTGAGACATGGTGCAGTTACCAGTGTATATTAAGAGGCTGAATTAAAGTACAGAAAACAGACATATTTGTCTCTTCATTGTAACACACATTAACTTTTAGTCTGTCTAATTGTATGTTAGTTTACTTTCAACCTGACATAAATTCAAAGAATGTACAACGGAATTATTTCCTGGGTGTATATGTATTTATTTTGTTTCATATTTTCACTGTATTCTATTTAAATTCCTGAATCCTTGAAAAGGCATTTGTTCACACACACACACACACACACACACACACACACACACACACACACACACACACACACACACACACACAGTCCCTATGTCCCTATTCTTTGCAGTAATACAACAGACTGAGTCTCCTCAGTAAATCCACTTATCATTTCCAAACTCTGGCTGTTTAAATAGAACCCTTCAGTCTCTCTGTTCTTGCTCACCTTGAATGACCCCAGCTATCTGTTCTCTCCACTGATCATTCGTGAGCTTGATTCACTCATTTTTTCACTAATATACTGCTCATTGTCTGGGTTTGAAACTCATTCCTTCCAATAGCAATGAGAAAGAAAACCGACTGAAAGTAGTATTAATGTTACATCCACAATCACAGCACCTGATAATGTTGGAGTCATCAGGAGCTACAGTGAGTGATTCCACAGATGCATGCAGGTGGTCAACATTAAAACAGTAACTGGTTCATTTGTACTAGGGACACAACAGATTGCAGTTGACCCGTGGTACATGTGGGTCACCTCCCATGGTTCAGCTCGTGTGTGATCTGCAGACTAAACATAACCATCGTAGTATGAAATACAGTTGTGGTTAGTTTTTAAAGTAAAAACTCTCAATTTCTGATGCAGAGTAAAATGACGAGACAGGGAAAAGACAAGACAAATGTGTGCTGTGTTTTACTCTGAATTGCTGTGCTGTGGGACACAGAGGCTTAAAAAAGGAGGGGGGACTTAGTTAAAAGCTGTCAGTTTCACCTCTATCAGGTGACATCTGACCATGCTTTCAGGCATTTTCAGGGGTTTACCTGAGAAACTGGATGTGCTTGTCACAGATTGTGCATAAGATTGTGATGTTTATTGTATCTTCAGCGATGTCTGTCGCTGCTGTGACTCACAAAAACAGCCTGCAGCCTGTCTGTGACAGAGCCTTCAGTGTTGATTGGCTAATACTTGTGATGTACAACCAATCAGATAGTGTTGTGGGTGGGACAGTGAGACTACAGAGTGTAGAATTATTATAATTATTATTATTATTATCATTGTCTAGTATTTCATTCACAAAAAATTATTATATTATCTTTCTTCTCGTTTTTTTGTTTGTTTTTGTTTTTTTGAAGATCACGTTTTATTTTGTTTTAGTCTCATTAACTTTGTGAAAAAAGTTATCAACAAATACTCTTCACAATAGTTTTTGTTGACTGCATTAACACTGCACAGGACATTGCCCAATAGCATCATCCAACACACAAGACACTCCCACTATGAGAAAAAATCCTAAACTGAATTTTAGTGAAATAAATGTCAGCAGGATAGAATCAGCAAACTCGTTTGTTTATTTTCCCTACATGGATCATATTCATTCAACTTTGTCTCTCCCCTGGTCTTCCACGCGCTGCCTGCAGTGGCTCTTTGTCCCCCGTTTGGGAACCAGTGGGTTATAGTGAGAGGCAGGGGAGAATGTGGTCACATGAGCCACTTTAAAATGAGCCAAATTATCTTATTATTATGGCTTTAGAACAATAGCCCCAAAAAAGTTGGTGCAATGACACGACTTCAGGCAGGGGTAAAATGAGCATTCAACAGAACAGAACAGAAATGCCTTCCATGCAGCTATCTCAAATGCTTTTCTGCATTTTAAGAACGTCCCCTCTGACGCTTGCCTTGCTGCTCTTTTTAGATCATCCAAGAGAGCTACTTCTTCATTTGTTCTTCCTTTGCACCGCCATTGACTTAACTTGCCCCAACATCACTGGCAACTTTTACCCATCTTAACATAACAGTTTCACACAATGGCTCAGATCCACATTTACTGAGTTTATGACTTTGTTTTGCAATTTAATCTAACTTAAATTAACATGGAAAAATGTCAATTTCTATCAGGGTGAATTTACTTAGCATAAAAAAATTTAGTGTTTCATTGTTTTTCTCCAGTAACTTGTGGTCACATGATTACTTTTGTATATAGTTAGCCTGATACAAGGGGTTCTCATTTTAACCCACTTACCCCTTTTCTCCCCTATTTCTAATATTCTGTCCATCCCATTTGTATTAATGATGCCAGAAAAAACACTAAAAACACCTCTAAATATAACACAATTCAACTTAGCAGCAGCACAAATTATAGGGTCCTGCATGACTGTCAGATTGATTCATCAGCTCAAAACAGTTGAACTGAACATTAGAACCTTCATGAAAGGAGGATTTAATTTATAATCATCTAGGACCTGTGTTTCCCAAACTTTTTTTTTCTGGGGACTCACTTTTTAAAGATTACAAACTCATTTATGCATAAATTAACATTCCTGATTATTTTCACTGCCATTTCTGCATCACCTGTTGTTGAAAACTTATACAACGTTAAACACTTAATAAATGAGAAATCTTATTTATATTTTCTCTCACGGCTTACTTGAGCAATAAGATAAAATAAGTGCAGGGAGGCAGAATTAACAAGCTCTTATGGTTTCCTCTTGTCAGAAAAACAATATACACATTTTAAATGCTATATAAGAGGTGTACTACAAATAAATTTGCTGAATACTTTCTGCAGTTTTTTTATTCATTTGGCCAGTAGATCATAATCCAGTCTCTTATCTAGACTGCACTCATTTACACTAGTTGGACCTATAAAACTGCCAGCTGATCTCTCGTACTAATCCATGCACATACGCTTAAGACTCGTGCAGCTATGACATGTACCTCTTTGGCCAGTCTGCGGGCTTCATAGTAGGGCCGTGCTTTCTCAATGCAGGCACCGAGCTGGGAGCCCTGAGCATTGAGCTTCCTGGCAGAATCAGTGAGAATCCTCCTGTAGCTGGACCGGGCATCCTGCAGGGAGCGCACACATGCAAATCACATTCAGTGAGCCTTGCCATGACACTGTGTGAAACCTGACGGGCAATATATTGATATTATGTCAGTGTTGTGACATGACACTATATAGGTGTGGGCGTATGGCATAAGTACCGTCTTGGTTTTAACGGTTTCATTACATTAAAGTCACTTTTTGAACATACCAGACTCTTGTAGCTGTTCTATTATTTGCCTTTACCCACTCAGTCAATATATCCACATTACTGATTATTTTTTATCAGAAATATCACTGTTTATATTTTGTATATTGCAACATAGCCTAAAAATATCAAGCAATATTTAGAAGCCTATTGCCCAGGCCTCAGCAGAGGCTGTGATAACAGTGAACAAGTGAACAATCGGTCAGTGCACAAATATCCTAAGTGCTCACATCCAGCTGCAGCTCCAGCTTGTTGATCTCATCACTGGCCTGGTTCAGATGTTCCAGCTCCTCCTACAAACACAGGGCAAATATAATCTGTATTAAAAGTAGAACATGAACAAAAAGGCAGACAGTAAAGCAATGATACAGTGTTCAGTGGGCAGGGGGACATTTGCTGCTCAGAGATGCAGGCTTGAGGCTGCCCATGTCAGGTACCAGTCTGTGGCAGGAGCAGACTGGTGCCATGGATATTTTCATGTTTATTACAGCTTTGCATAGTAAATATATACTAATATAAACAACACGAAGCGATTTGTGTCAAAAATATAAGAAACTACAAAAAGGCTTCATCTATTTGACTGCCTTGGTGATAAAAATGATGTAGAAACATGCCTGAATCCTGGGGTCCAGTTCCTCCTCGTGTTTGCCAGCATCATCTTCCTCCTCTTCGGCTTTCACCTGCCTCCCAGCATCCTCACCGTCCTCCTCATCCTCACCCTGCGCCTTCACCTCCTCCGCGGTGTCTCCGTCCACTCCTCTCCGCTTCAGCATCCCGGTGTTCCCCTCTCCTCCTTTCGCCTCCTCCCCCGGGGTCTCCTCCCGCACACCGCACTGTTTCAGGCACCCCGCGTCGGTCGGTGTTTCACGCGAGGTTCCCGGCTCCATGTGCGGCCTGTCGTTCGGCTTACGGGTTTATTCAGTTTGTCTCCCGGGACAGTCCGGTCTCTGCGGTTACACTACCAGAAAACTGCTACTCACAAACACTAAATACCTCAAGTGTTCAAATGTGACGCTGTGCCTGCAGTGCAAACTATACTGTCGGGCTAATACTAGCCACTGCGCACCGTTAGCCTGGCTGCTACAGTCATTTGCACTGCACATGACTCTGGCTCTCCGCAACACTCTTCACTGCTCTGATTTACCTTTTATCTTTGTACAATTTTAGTGATTTGTTTATTATGGTATTTTATGTACTTAATGTCATGCAGTGTATCCAATAATAAATTAAGTCTGTTGCCAGAGTTATACAGGTAAAAATCCATGTTTTGCACTCAAGGCTGGCTCTAGGCATTTTGATGCCCTAGGCAAGTTTAAGTCTTGGTGCCTCCCCAACACCACCGCCACCGCTACCACATTAGGCCTGCCTCATCACCACCCACTCATTCTGCAGCAAAAGTATGAACAACCAACATGAGTCACCACAATGGTTTTGAGACAAAACTATACAGCTTTATTAGGAGGTAGCAACAATAAATGAACATAACACAAAGCAGAGGACAGGTGGGTTTCACAAGAGCCAATCACAACACAGGGATTTTTCAACAGTCAGTCACAACACAAGGTTATTTCACACTACCAAATCACCACACCAGAGGGATTTACAACAGCCAATCACAGTACCTGGGGTTATACAACAGCCAATCACAGTACCTGGGGTTTTACAACAGCTAATCAAAAAACAGACAAGTTTTACAACAGCCAATCACAACACAGGTGGGTTTTAGAATAGCCAATCACAACACAGGAGAATTTCACAGCAGCCAACCATAGCTAGCATCAGTCACAAGGCTGACAATGAAGAAAGGAGGATGGAGGGAGGAAGGGTGCCCAATGGCAAATTTTTATTTGATTCTTCCTTTGAGGGTGAGCATCTGAAGTTTGTGCCCCTGGTGACCACCTATATGGCCTATGTCTTTAGTCAGCCTTGTTTGTACTAAGTGGATGATGAGAGAATAACATCACATAAACCGCGGTGGAAGATGTCCTCAGATCCTTTACTCAAGTAAAAGTAGATACACAGACTAAAATACTTAATTACAAGTGAGCAGAGTCAGTAAGTAAAGTGCTGAATTCAAAATGTTACTTCAATACCTCACTCAGAGTATTATCAGTGTATTATCAAAGTATGGGAGACAGGGCAATCATACCCATGCTGACATTATGTATATATACATATGTCAGCATGAATGCGATTGCCCCATACATACATACATACATACATACATACATACATACATACATATATATATACACACTACTTTGGTGGGGGCAATTGTGAGAATGAAAAAAATCCTTCATCTGAACCCGCTGTATCTAAAATAAAAGCACACCTCAAAGAAATCACATTACTGCTGTAGCATTTCATAATGTTACAGAAGTGATGGTTCAAATTCTTTTTTGCCTGATGTCAGACATGATATGCATTCTAAAGCAAAAATAAATTCTTATTTTTGCAGAAAATAAGGTAACTATTCTAGTGGTAACTATGTTTTTGGGTTTTTTAATTAAAAGTAGTTACAAGTAGTTTTACATTTTAATTTAGTGAAATCTGTTTATTTTATAACATAAGTATGTCAACACAGACAAACAAGATACTTACATTGGGCAATGTGGTTCCAATCTTGCAGCCATTATAACATCTTGTATGCTTGCTAGCAACACTTATATTAGCATAGTTTGTTCATGTTTTTAATCAATAACCTTGAGAAAGTAAACTTTATCTGAGGTGAATTGTTCCTGCTCCTTTTCCAAAGGCAGAGAGAGAATCCTACTGAGCGTGTGTAATTGCACATTACAATTGACAAAAGTCATAGCCACGTATAACTACAGGTGAAGATATCGTGCTAAATTATTTCTCACGTAAACATGAAAGTCGCCCATGTGAATGGTGCTTAAGTAAAAGTATGCAATGTATCAAAAGTACAAATAAAAATAAATTACACATATATACATTGTATGTGGAGCCAATTTCATACTTAGTATACTACTGGACTGACTAGTAGTTATATATTTTTCTTTTCTATAAAAAGTAAATAAAAGTGTCAGATAAATTTGGTTGAATAAAAAGTACAATATATTCCTTTGAAATGTAAGGGAGTGGAAGTGTAAAGAAGCCTAGAATGGAAATACTCAAGTAAAGTAAAAACAGCTCCAAAATGTACTTAGTTACTCTCCACCACTGACTCTGAAATGCCAGTAGTGCAACTGTGCTGTGTGTTGATAAATCCATGGAGCTGTCCGTGGTGCTGAAATAGCACAAGCATTTCTAGTTGTGCCTTTTTCTCTCTGTCCCGCCCTTCTATCAGTTTAGATTGGCCTCTGAAATATTCCCTTAACTATATACTATAAATATTCAGTTCTATACTATAGTGTGGCCTATAGCCTATATAAAGTAGTGTCACCTTCATGATCAAAGTGACAAGCAGCAAGGTATAGTCAGGAAACAGTGAGAGGATAACAGACACTGCATTCTGTAGTTTTACTGTAAAATTTCTATGATCATTAGGTCAGGATTATGGCCATCCTCCCTGTTAAAAATGAACAAATCACAGACTGGATATAAGTAAATATGAGGAGGTATATTATTTATTAGCCCATTAAATTAAAGAATAATGTGGATGGATCATAATGAGGGATTTTTTTTTAAAAAAAAAAAAGAAACACTGTACACCTCCTTGTTCATCCCCAACATCTGGATTTCAGACAGTTGCCTGGTATTGTGGGAAAACAGTATTTTCCATTAGTGCAAAGTTGATAAATAGTCCAACTGGATATTCAGTGAAGAACAGAGTCCACCTGATGACCCTAATGAAGATTAAAGTAAAACTCCACCACAGCAGAGGACCATATTTCAATTCAGTGGTGCCTCCAACTTTTATTGTGTTAGAAAGCTGCACTTTTTGCTGTGTTCCTGTAAAGCGACCCACCCCTAGCTTCACTAGAAAATTAATGAAACCCTCATTTAGTCTTTCTGCAACAGGCTGTTTGTACAAAAGCTTCAATATTCCAGATATCCCATGAAGATCCCCATGGTGTTTTCATGAAAAACAAACTTACTATTCACATTTAGTGTATCTCAACAAAAGGCATTATATGTATCCTTGAGGTCAAACCAACCTGCAACCTGCATTTGCTTCTTCATAAGACATTTTTATATAATAAAAAATGATTTTGAAAAGATTTCACATTCTACATCAGTGTTTCCCACACTTTGTTTTGGGGGGCCCACTTTTCACAAAATACATTGCTACTCACTTCACAACAGGCTGTATTAATAAATGCTGTGAGAGTTAATTTGTGCATAAATGAAGGCTGCTGACCACTTTTACTGCTATTTCTGCACCTTATATTATCTGGATTCAAGCATATACATTAAAAAACTTTAGAAATGAGAAATAAATGCCCTTAAACTGAGTTAACAGGTCATGTCATTGTTTTTACTTTCTCTCAACAAGAAAAGAAACCTAAAAAAAACAGTTGAGATAAAATTTCAAGGTAACTTACTTAAGCTTTGAAATAAATTTTCAAAAGTTGAGTTTTCTTTTTTAGATACACTTGAGTCTTCAAAGTTAAAAAAAAAAAATGTATGTCAAAAATCATTCAGAGAGCTGTGAACCTGATTTGTCAATATTTGGGTGTTTAAAAATTAAATGATTTTAATTGAAATTATTAAAATATTAGACATTATTCACTTTCACTTCAATAGGTTTACTTACTACAGGTTTCTAAAGCTCAAAGAGCTCAAAGAATCAAGTTTATCTAAAGAAGAAAAGTAAATTATCTCAACAAAACAGTAGTTTGTAAAACTTTTTTTGAAACTTATAAGTTTGAGTTGGGCTCAAAATTCAAATAATTGCATTCAAAATAAGTGCATTTAGGTAGAATTAAGAAGCTCTCATTTTTTCTTCTCATCAGTGAAACATTATAAAATTAATATAAATATAAAATTTTACAGAATTTCTTCCATAGTCTTTTATTTATTTGGAGACCCAAATAAAATCTTCTGTAACCCATCTTTCGGTCACAACCCAGTGTTTAGGAATGACTGTCTTACATTGTTTAAAGCCATGTTTACTAGCTACCACTCTTCTTTTTCACTGCCTTTGTTGGTGCATTGCTTAGTTTCTTGGTGACTTACCACCAACAACTACTGACTAGCAGAAGAGTGTGAAACCAACGTGGAATGTGTTCTTTGTTGTCCATGTGATACTAACAAAACAGAAACCCCCTTAAACCAAATAAAACATGTTGTTCTATTGTGATACTAATGATCACAAACTCCACAGCGTTCCTTTAAAAATGTGGGCAGAATATTATAATCCAAATACAAGTTTATAAACTTCTTCATGTGTAATATAAAAGACAATATTTCATCACTAGCTTTTTGCAAATAATTACTGAAAAATGACAGAGGAATAAGCAGCAGTGTATGTTTTCTTCTATCAGCGTTTAATCCAAATACATGGTCAAGTCAACATTTTATGAAACATACAAAATAATTATATAATCTCCACTTTCTTACAGTGCTGACAGCAGTGAACATCTGTGCCAACCACAGGAACAATTGTCATCAGGTGTGATATCACTGCACCTCATTTCTCTTCCTCTGGTTACGTGTGAGACTTCTGTCGTTTCCAGAACCTCTTGACCTCGCTGTGTCCCTGTGGCGTCACCACCATCACCCTGTGAGCCACGTCCTGCCACACCAGACAGCCCAGACCCTGCACCACAACAACCACATGAAACCACATCAGACCACTGGAGGAACAGACATTATCAGCACTTCATTAAAGAGGTACAGAGGTCATCTGACAGGAACTGCAGTTAATAATTATGCTATTAAATGGTCACAGAGGTGCAGTGAGTAATTTTCTGGAGGTAGAGGCAAACAACATGTGGTGTACATCAGATGACTTTACTAATCCCTGCAGGAAATACTGGATCTGTATAAAAGAAGAAGATTGAAATGACTACAGAGTAAGGGCGGGTTGGAGGTTCCAAATACATGAGAAAAAGCCACCTTGTAAAATATATACAGGCTCTTGTGCCAAAACGCATTGTTTGAATAAAGGGCACCAGCAGGGTGTTCCATCAAGGCTATTAGTGATAAATAAATCTGTGCTTAAGTGAAAAAGCCTGGCTTGAATTAACGGCAACTTCCACTCAAGGCTTAAGCTGGTCCACTAAGACAATTTATCCTGGTGTAGTCAACGCTAACTCAAGCCAGGCTAAAACAAGAGAACAGAAACAGCCCAGAGCAGGTGACTGTCAAAAAGAGAATAAGATGTAAAAAAAAAAAAAGAGAAAATTCAAGTATTTTTTTTTTCTCAGCTGCAGAACAAACTCTGCAAATTAAAGCATATGAAGAATATATAGGGTTAATCATGAAATGGTGGCCAGTACTGCCCTGTCCGAATAGATCACTTGAGAGAGCATCTGCCTCAGCAGCAACACGGGTTTGATTCCAAACTGAGGCTGGCTTACATGTTGTCCTCCTTCCCTCATTCTTTCTTTTCTTGTCTATCTTCACCTGTACTATGTAATAAATTCTAACCTAACCTATATGTATATAACTATACTTTTGGCCTTGTAGCTCATGTGTGACTTAGAACTGTAAATTAGCAAAAACATGGACAACTGCTGCTGTGGTCTTTAGAAATCCATGAATAAAGTGTGAAATTTGAGCATTAACAGGGTGTAAAACAGCAAAGATCAGTGACAGTGAAACATGCAGAGACAGAAAACTATGGAAACTGACTGTAAAATCCATGAATATTGATTTATAATATTAACAACACAACATTATTCAGTAATTGAAAGAGGAAACAAAGTCCAACCTGAGCTCTGTCTCGCAGCACCTCAAAGTCAGCCTGGGAGAGGAACTGGTTATAGAGCACTCCTGAGGGAGACATCAACAACACACAGAGAGGTGATGAATGAGGTTAAAGGCCAACACAGCATCAGTACTCATCCTCTCTACTACAGCAGGGGAAGAATAACACCTCAGCTCTATCAACAACATGTGTCAGTCACAAGTTCAGGCAGGGTGAATGAAGTCTGAGAAATCCATCAGATCCAACACACACACTCTTTCCCCACTGATTCTAAATTCCTCAGCACTGTTTCTAAAACATTTTTATATTGTTAACAAATATGAAAATAAAGTGAAATCAAAAATAAAGGCCAGTATTTAAATAATGGCTAAATTGAGGCTGTTCACTAATAAAGAGGAGGTAAAAACATTGTGGGGATGGAATGCCCTTTATTGTGGTATGATAGTAAAATTTCCATCAATACAACATACTCACCACTCTGCTGCTCTCACTTTATGTCTTTAACGCAAACACTGTTTTTATTTTATTTATACAAATTATTTCCTGTCACCTCTGAGTGCCGTTTTTTTTTCAAATCACTTTTATGCTACTGTCAATCATACTTAATACTTCCTACAGATGTTTCACATTAAAAGCCTCCCAGGAAGGCTGTAGGGATGGGAAATACATCACTATTGTGATATGAGACTAGATTTGGTTTTTGGATATTGTTATATTGTGTTATGTTTTCTTGTTTTTTAAAGGCTGCATTACCTCAAAGTGGTGTCATTTTCTGAACCTACCAGACTGTTCTAGTTGTTCTAGTATTTTTGCTTTACCTTAGTCATTATATTCACATAACTTATGATTACTTATCAAAAATGTCATTGTGTTTATATTTTGTGAAATCACCAATAGTCATCCTTCAAATTTTGGGAAAATATATTTGTAATATTTGGTCACATTATCATGATATTTGATGTTGTCCATATTGCACAGTTCTACAGGAAACAGAGAGAGTATTCTCTTTAAACCTCTGGAAGGCTTTTAATGTGTAACATTTGTGCAGGATACGTTAACTTTCACAGATGATACAGTAGCTTAACAGTGCTAAAAACAAGTCACAAGCACAGTCAGACCAACTTAAAAAAAAATAGCAAATATATAGACCACTGGTTCCCAACCTGGGGTCCCTAAGACTTTGTCTACTCTGAGGTCCTCAAAATTAGATTTGCCTGTTAACTAAAATCACAAATTATACAAAGGTCTGTAAACAAAACAATCTAAAATGATACATTTCTTTGTCCCCAATTTAAAATAGTTGGCCACAACTCATTTGTGTTACATTTAAATGCTTGTTTTCAGTTTCCTGGTGTGTGGTGTGTGTCCGTCAGACAGCATGTTGTTGTGTTTCTACATCTTTGGCTCACTGCTTATGAGTTAAAATAAAATAAAATAAAATAGTTATCCATAATGGTACAGTGTTGCTTCAAGGCAACATTTTACCTTTTAGCAGTTTTTTTGTGACTTAATTATGAAATAAACTACATTAAACAATTAAAAAATAAACTCTATTCAACTTTTCCAGATTGTAAAATGACAAACCAAGATATTTGCAGACCATTTTTGTGGAGAGATGCTGGTTCAGATGTGAGGAAGACAGAGTCATGTAACAAATTAAAACACTGCTGTTATATACCTGAGGGTCCTGCATAATAATTGAGGAAGTATTGTGTGAATGTTACAGGCTAAAAATGGATGTTTCTTAGAGGCAAGACTGCCTAGACCTAGAGCACTGGTTCCCAAACTGGGGTCTGGGCCCCTCTTAGAGGGGGCACCAGAAATGGTCCCCAAGACTTCATCTGCCCTGAGCTTGTCAAAGTTAGATTTGCACATATTAATTCAAATCAAAATTTATGGAATTTATCTGTGTACAAAACTATTTAAAAAGATAATTTCTTTGTCCTCAATTAAAAATAGCAGGCTGAGCCACAATTCTGTGAGCTCTCTCTGTGTCATCAGTCAATGTCAATGTCAATCAGTCATTATTGTTCTTTTGATAAGGATGAGTGTGTATAAGCCGACTCTGTTGAGTTGTTAAAAGAAAAAAATGTTCAGCTTATACTAGAAAAGAGACATTTAGCAAAGGTAAGGGTTCTTAGAATGTAAACAATTAGCTGAAGTAATCACTTATTCTTTTGGTGAATGGAGTGGCGGTCAGCTTTCCTTAGATACAAGTAGGGGGAGCTCCAAAGGTTGGGCACCACTGATACAAACTACAACGATGAAATTAAGTATAGAAGATCAATTAAATCCATCAATGTTATTGCAGGTTTCAGTGGCACAAAACACTGTCTTGTTTTCTGTTCCTTAAAAAAAGATTTTCCAAGACCTGTTCCAAGGATCCTGTGATTCTGTGGACTCATTCAGACAATGTTAGCCATGAATCCAGCTGGTCTTTTATAGTACATGCCTTGGAAATATTTTAAAATGGCTCTCTGTGTCTTTAAGGTCAGACCACAACAACTGACAAATGCAGACTGACTGAAGGGAGGACATTTTTAAGGTTGAACAGGGAGATTCACTTTAAATTGGGGTGAATCAAGACCCATCAAACTCAGGACTTTCTACATATGTTGCACATTTAAATTCTACCAAGGCAGGCAGGAATTCTGCCCTCAGCCACTGGCAGGCTTTTAATGTGAAACATGAGATCACTAAAACATGTGGTCAAAAAAGTAGTTTTACAGCAGTTAATTAGGAATTGATAACTTTAAGATTTGTATTCACGAGTGGAAGTGTCTTCAGCAGACTGGTGAGTATGATGTGACTGTGGCGTGGAAATGTACATTATAATGAATTCATCAAAAAAGACAACAAGTAAACACAGAGGAAGGGTTGAGTTTGAATTAACAGCAAACTGCAACAGGAAAAGATTAAGAAAACAAGGAGACGTGCTACTAAAATATGAAGCAAAACAAACAACAGACATATAAGACAGGAGATTAGGCCTGTCAGCCATAAACATTTGAAATCATTCATTCAAGATGTTATGATAGATGATATTTGCTGGGCTTGCACACACATTCTGAAAAATAAACAGCCTCACCCTCTATGAACTGCAGTCGATCTCTCTCCAGCTCCCACAGTCTGATCTGATCTGTTATGGTTGGAGGCAGGACCGGGGTCTGAAGCACAGAGATGGAAGATGAAGACAGGTCCCAACCAGTCATTAATATCAGAATGAAGTGTCGACACAAACACATCAGTGATGTACCTGTTTGAGCATGACAGGGTGAGCTCTGGTCCTTAGAAAGTGGATAATCTGGAGAGTAAAAACACAAGACATATTATACACAGATTCAAAGACAATCTGATCTATTGCCTTGATTAATTATGCAGTTATATTTGATATTTGAGAGAATATCATTTTATATTTAAGAGATTGGGGACTTTTTCACTTCCTGTGTAGTGATGTGTAGTGAAGGCAAAATGACATGAAAATGGTCTGTATGCACAATAAATTTTAACCAAGACTTAGTACAATACCACTTTGGATTGGGAGACAAGATTTAGTGCAGGACAGGACAGTTTCATTGTTGATTTTTCAGCATCAGGTAGTTTTTTTTTCTAAGTGACAATAGCTTTTGTCAAAATCAGTGGTTCCACAGTGCAGAATACAGGCCTTGTTACAACAATTTGATTCTTGGTGCTGGTTTGATTCATTGAATTTAATATAAAATAGCTGGTCACTTTTCTCACATGCATTCAGGATTCCCCCCCTTGCAGTAACCGTCCCTCGTACAATACAGAGTGCACAGTAGCTGAGTACCTGTTGTGCCGTGATGCCATTGGCGATAGCCTGTTGCACTGACTCCCGTGTAACCTGAGCCACTACTACATTGGGGAAGCGATACAGCATTTCACTGAAGAGAGCTACCAGGGCGATCTGAAGTTCTGAATCTGGGAGACACGTACACACACACAAACAAGTGATATGATACATGTCTTCACAGAAAATGTATTACAGTTAACTGAGAAACATTTTATCAGTTGAAGTATAAGCATTACCTGTGTTTCGCAGGTATATTTGCAGAGCGAAGTTGGCCATTTCCCCATACATCCAGTACTTATGCTAAGCTAGGCTAACCACATCCTAACTCTGGCTCTGTACTTAAAGGGAAAGTTTAGATTATTTAAAGTATGGTTGTATGAGGTACTTGATGAAGACTCAAAAAACAGCACATACATCCAAAAATGATAAATACTGGGTGCTGGACAGAAGAAAAAATACAAAAATTCAAAAATAGGTCTGCAATGTGATGATGCTATTAAATTTCCAAAAAAGAACAGTTTCTGGTGTGCGGACCTATTTTTGTATTTTTGTATGAGGTACTTGTCCATAGTCAGTGTATTACCTACAGTAGATGGCGGTTGACACGCCCCCAGGTTTGGAGAAGCAGCAGTATAGTACTGCTGTGGAGTCAGCAGCAAGACTCTAGAGATTCTAGACACCTAAAAAAATCTGTATCAGTTCACAAGTATGCTATATTTAGAATATTTTCACCACTTTATCTTGCTCTCAGGCAGCCTTTTCTGATGGGAAACTTTCATTATATGAGCCAAATATCATTCTCCTGCCTCTGGCAACAGAGGAGCAGCAACTCCTGTGTTCTGTGAGCTTAAAGTAGTGCTTTTGCAAATGGAGTCAGAAATGTCTGTCTGACAACAAGGTAAAAGGGTTGAAATACTCTAAATATAGAATACACTTTCTTACAAATTGTATACTTGTAGCTTCCTACACTGGTACTCCTGCTGCTTTTCCAAACTGGGAGCATATTTAGCTATGCCCTAGGTAAATATCTGGCAAGGGTGAAAATAAGCAGTGAACATACTGATACTGATTTTTTTAGGTGTCTAATATTTGTTTTGCTACTCCTACTGCTTCTCCAAACTGGGGGTGTGTAAAACACTGACTGTGGATAAGTACCTCATACAACAACACTTCACACTTTCCCTGTAATCACACAGCCATGAGACTGACAACTATCTGAACATCTCATTCTCTGAAAGAACATTAATAAGCATTTTTCCAAAAACTGACTTTTTCTTGAAGTCTTGTTACTGACTCTACAGCTGGGTAGTCTTGTCACTGGTTTTAATGGTTTAACTGTGGTCAGTTCTGGGTTCACTTCTAATCAGGTTATGTGAAATAGTTTGGAGCCAACAGGAAGGTACCAGCTGCTGCTGCCTAAATCCAATATACAATAGATTAGCAGCCTTAATGGTCTAATTTGAACAGAGACTTATATAAAATGGCACTGTGTAAATTGTAACTATTAGAGTTAACATGCAGTATACAGACATACTTGTGTAGGCGTAGATACGATAATTGGTTTCTACCACGATGAAGCCTGCATCTCCAGTACCAGGTGTGGAAGCCAAGCTGGAGGAGGAGGAGGAGGAGGAAGACGAGCTGGTAGTAACTCCTGCAGCCAGAGTGATGGCCAGTCTGGTTGGGTAGTACCGCCTAGACTTCCTCTGATGACAAAAGACAGAAGAATTACAGAAAAAAAAAACACTACAACTATATAACCTTATCATAGCTATGTGCAGTATATGTAGTTCCATACACATAGAACTAAACTGAGTCACATTGAGTTTTGGGGGACAAAATAAAACCCGTGATGGGTTTTATTTGGCTGTTTTTCATCAGTGATATGATGGCTGCTGTGAATTACCTCAAGGTCCGGTGAGTAAGATTTAAAGAGATTTATTGGCAGAATATGGCATAAAAGGACTACAATATTTGTGTTTATAATCACCCAGCTGCCATGTTAAACCAGATGCTTCTACAGCAGCTGTGGCTCCAGAGCTGCATGCAGCCCTCTCCAGTGGCTCCCAGTGACATTGGCCAAAAATTATATGGAAATGAGTAGTTTTCAAAAAGTTTTACCAACTACTCATCTTTTGTTTTACTAATCTTTGAGTTTTAGAAACAAAAAAATGCATTTAAAAATCACAGAGTATATTAATTGAAGTTAAAGTGAATGATGGTTACAATTTTCACTTAAAACTATTTTATTTTCAGGCACCAAAATAATGACAAATCAGGTTCACAACTCACTGTGACCAAACTTTAAAATGTAATTTTTTTTAGTTTCCAAAACTCAAAGACTCACATCTTTTAAAGAAGAAAAGTAAATTATCTTAATGAAAGATTATAGGTTGGCAAAATTTTTTAAAGTTTATTTCAAAACTTATAAATCTATTGCAGTACACTGCCTTGACATTTTGAGTCATCTCAGCTAATTTCTTTTACAGGGTAAAGTGATTCTTACATTTGCTAACTAAAACTATGTAGCAAAAAAAAAGTCTTCAGGGAAGAGAGAGAATTCAATTGTTCAATTCAACTCCAGACAGATTTTTTTTTTCTTTTTTTGGCCTAAAATGGCTCTTTTGATCGTAAAGGCTGCACACCCCTGTTCTAGTCTCTAGTTTTACACAAGTTTCACAAACATCATAGGTTCTCCTACACACTTGGGGGGAAAGTGAGATGAGGTGTTTACACTCTGTAAGCTCACCGTTAGATGCCACTTAAACTGCGACTCTGGTCCGATAGTGTAAGAAAAGTGTTTTGTTGCTTAAAATACATCAGTCAGATGGCCTTTTCACATTTATTTCCTATTAGTGTCAATCAAACAGGAGATGAGATGAATGTGAAGTGCTGCAAATTCAAGTAACTGTTGCTAAATGTCCCTAAAAATGGTCAGATGGTAAGAATGCTTTCACTACTTTTCCTGATGACTACACTTCCCTGTATTAAGTCATCAAATTCAGAACCAGGGTAAGTAGCCCAGGTGAAATAAAATCCAAGCACAACGAGAAAGTTAACTTATGTCAACATCTGATCCGTCTGTCTGCTGCCGACAAGGTCACATCCTTGAATTTTTTAAACGTTAACAGAAAAATTTATCTTTTTGGCAGCAACAATCACAATAAAAATACCTCAAAGAGTTCCTGTTGGGATTATCAAGTTGGCAGTGTGTACAGAGTGTTAAAGGGGCATTCCACCAAAGATCAGTTCTCTCGCCATATTAGTGCTACAGTTGTAGAATATCTTCTCTGTCAAATCAAAGCAGGGGATAAGAGACAACACATTAGAGGGAGATGACTATGTTACAAACTGCGGGTGTGGAGATATGGAGACATGAGCTTTTTCCAGCAAGGCAGTGATGATATAAAGAAATGCTAAACATCGCCAAAACATCATGGCTGTGTCCCCTTTTGGGGTCTAGAAAGCCTAAGGTCCCAACATGCAATTTTACATGTTTTTGAATTATGGTTTTGACAAGCTTGTATAAATTCATGTTGAGTTAAACAAAACTTGCCTAATAATTACTTTATACTTTTTACCTGAGGTGTTTGTGATATCTTATTAAATACAATGTGATCAGTCAGCCCTTCAAATGGATCGATGAGCCCACACACTGGTCATACACTGATTACATTGAATTAGCAGGTATCATTAGTCCATGTGCTGTCTGTAAATAACAAAACCTGTAAATGGACAACTGTTGATCTAAGCTAGACTGAGATTTAGTCAGAGACAACAGTCTAATCAGTCCCTCCAGGATTTCCAAGCTGTTTTTGGGATTGTTGCAACCTAAAATGTCACTGCAGCTTCTTTAAAAAAACTGCATGGTGCAATGTTTTTAGGCATTTTCTGCAATAAAATTCCATGAGAAAGTGAAAACTGCAAAAGAAAGTTGCAATTTGTTTTGTATGATCCATTCAAATCAAAGACAACTTGTTCCAAGGAGAACAAAACTGCACTCTTCTGAGTGTTCTGAGTAACCTCACCAAAAAGGGTCAGGAACACAAAAACTGCAGATGAAGAAGTGCCCCTGGGGGAATATTCTACAGGGGAGCAAAATCTTTTTGGAGCTCAAGTTCAGTCAGCAAGCAAAAACATAGAAAGTATAAAAGTGCACAGAGCATTGATAAATGTCAATAACAATTAAAAATGTTGTGTTCTTTTCAGTGCTGGTGATAAAACTAAAAAAATAAAATAAAATAAAATAGTGAATAATAAAACAAAACACAGTGGTTTATTGAGACCTACATGTATGATGTTTGTGCCGTGAACTGCTATGATCAGTGAAACTCACAGGAAGCTGTGATGATTGGTCAAATTTGTTGAAAAGTTGCAGAGTTTAAACAAAACTGCAAGGTCGCACAGACTTTGCAGGGGTTTGTTGAATTTGTGAGAATTGTTGTAAACACAACATAGCAACTTCTCAAAGGGACTGAATAATGCTGTTATACTGTAATACAGGCATGTCAAACTGGTCCACAAGGGGGCCGGTGTGGCTGCAGGTTTTTGTGCCAACCAACCAAGAGCACACAGTTTCACCAATCAGCTGTCTGAACACCAAGATCAGTTGATTAAATGAGTCAAGTCTGGTGTGCTGTTACTTGGTTGGAAAGAAAACCTGCAGCCACACCGGCCCCCTTGTGGACCAGTTTGACATGCCTGCTGTAATATTATGACTGAACTCTAGCAGCGTCACACTCCGGTTAACCTCAAGCCCTCCATCAGCTGTAACTCTCACCAGCATCATTTATCTTTTTACCACAGTGAGTGAATATTTATGTATCCTATGTGCGTCAGATCTCAGTGTGAAAGCCATGCTTATTAAAACGGTTGTTTCTAGTTTCTTATTCAGCTTAAATTAACTAATTCATATCTATTTTTAACAAAAATTAATTAACACTGATTCAAAAATAAAGAAATTCTCTCATTCATTCTTACTACTCTCCTTTTGGGATCCCTTTCCTTTCCAGGAAGTTTGGGCAAACAGAGATCATGATGGATTTGTATTTTTATTTGTTTTACAACCTGCTACAAAGCAGCTTTCAGCTTTTTTCTATCTCTCCCATAATATGTTGCTGTGAAGTTTCCCTAAGAATGGGGTATAGTGATGTATGAAATAGCATTACAGGGATTGTAGAAGCTAGGAGCTCAAACTAGGTGCCAAAAGTCAGAATATCTCAGCCTCTGACTTTTGATTCATCTTCTGGTTGCAATGTGAGTACAGTTTTGTGTGTACAATATGCTGCTGACAGGATTTGAAGTCTTAGTGAATCTTCCCTCTCACCTTCCTCTGGAAGACCAGTCCAAACTCCCGTAGGTGCTGCAGGAAGGTGAGTAATGACTCGCTCATGCCCTCCACTGAGTAATCCTGAGGCACAAAGGCAACGCATGATCAATAACAACAAAGGCATTCAAACTGAGCAGGAATTTTTAAAACCTCAGTCACACTGCTGACATTGTTATGTTTCTTTCCCGCATGCACACAGAATCAAAGAGAAGCAAACCACTGTGCACTCACTCTGCCCAGAGTCGAGAAACTGAGCTGGAATAAGAACGACAAGATCTCCACCAGATCCATCCCTCTGGACTGCAAGACACAAAGGAGGAAATATAGATAAGAACATGTCTGTTCAAAGCGGATTTTCAAATAATAGCCGGCATGAAGGAATAAAAATCTGCCCTGGGAACACTGAGGGAGGAGTGGAATTACCTCTACTTTGTTTCTTTAAAGGATGTCCCAACAATAATAATATTAATAAATAAATTATAGATATCAGTATGTCAGAGCTCTTTGGGGTGTTCCTTCTTTTTGCATCTCTGATGGAAGTGGACCGTGACATGATTAGTGATTATGTTGAAACGGGTCTCATCAGAGGAGGAGAATCACATATGATTGGGTCAGCTGGAGATTCAGTTATTGCTTATTCAGAGCTGACAGAATAAAAAGGGACTGAGATGAATTCACCCGCTGCTCAGTCAGAATTTGTTTCTCCGTGATACAGTTTTGTGGCAGTTCCCGGTTAGTTAGGCTCATTTTATTTTATTTAGCAATAATTCCACTCCTGACAACAGACATTCTTTCCCACAAATAGGGCAGTGATCAGGCTTACACGGGCCATTAACCATAGTCTGACAGGAAGCAGAAATCCCACAAATGGATCACTGTAACTCAAGAGTCTGCAGCAGCTCATGCTCTGATTAGCACATGCTGTGACCACAGTTATGACAGGTTATAGAGACTCTACAGCCTTAATGCTACATGGTTGATAACTTATTTAAGTCTGATCATGTCAGGTACCTGTGCTGTCTTGAGGTACTGCAGGGTGAAGTACCACAGCTGAGAAGCTGTGTCCAGTAAGAGGAACTGGAAACCAGCTGAGGTGATGTATGGCGCCTCTCCAGCCTCACTGAGACAGAGAAGATGATGACAGGACAGCATGAGGTACAACACAAACCCTGTGCTCTTCATACATTACAATATTAATTCAATCTATAGCTGTAGTCCACATTAATGTTCATTCTTCTGCACATCCCACAATTCTGCTAAAACTGATGAAAATGTGATGTCAGGTACAGCTCATGGTCAGACGAATAGTCTCATTTTGCCATTACAGACAGGGATTAGAGGCATAGTTCAACCAAAAATCAAAAATACATATCTGTAGTGCTATTTATCCCTCCAGATCAGTGTTTCTCAAACGTTTTTTCACTGTGTACCACCTCACAAAATAATGAGCTCCCCAAGTACCACCTTTCTTTTTTGCACCATTTATTGCTAGCAGGTTCTGGGGACTTGTCCTGTCAATTGGTGCAGTCCTAGTCCAGTCCAGGATGCAGCTGAGGGAGCACCACTATATGAGCTTGGTGAGAGCGTCAGTCTGGGCAGCTGACATACAGCTTGCAAACTGCGCCTCTCTGTGTTGTTTTTAGTGAATGTCAACGAGAGTAAGTTTTGTGTAAAATGAGGCACTTTGACTGGTATTAGGTATCAGCTATTAGGTTTTAAAACTTAATCTATTGACCCACACGATTTGACATCAGGTGCTTGGGGTGCTGGCTTTTTTTGTTTTTACCATGATAAGATAATAAGATTTTGTTTTACAGCTATTTTTTTTTTATTTTCTTTGAGCCAGTAGTCAGCTCCTCTTCTGTGGGTACTCTTTTTGTTGTATTTCTTACATTAAGTTGAGCAGCAGCCATAAGCCCTTTTCCCTTTTAAGTTTTGCCTCGGCTTTTTTTCTGTTTGTCAATTTTTTTCAAAACTGTGCTATATAAGTAACTTTATTTCACCTTTTACAACTGGTTATGTTGCTTTCCCTTTTCCACCATGAGCTAGGGGTCATAACACACACAATAACACAAACAATTGACGGAGGCGGCAGTAGACCAGCAACTCCTGTGTTCTGTGAGGTAAAATTACCATTTTTGCCAATGCAATCTGCTGGCTTTGTAGAAAGTGATATTTGGCTTATATAACAGCGGTTTCCTGTCAGAAAAGTCTGTCTGATAACAAAGTAATGTGGTGAAAATGTTCTAAACACAGCATACACTTAAACTGATTTAGATTGTTTTTTAGGCGTCTAACATACGTTTTGCTGCTGACCCTGTCCTCAGCAGGACACTGCTTAGCTTCCTACACCAGTACTCCTGCTGCTTCTCCAAACTGGGGGCATGTTTACCGCCATCTACTGTAGGTGAAACACTGACAGAAAAATCCCTTTATAGAACTGTGACCTGGATCTGTGCGGTGTGGTCATTCTACTGTCAGTGCTCTCTACAGTGCTTCTACTCACTACTGTGTACCTTTTCATGAGGCCTGCTTGAACCAGTAGCTGAGCCAGGTCCTGACTGACGGCAGCACTGGGAGAACCCACCATGAAGTGCAGGATCACCTCCCAGCGCTCCATAGCATAGCGGTCAAGGCTCTCGATGTCCCGTGCATGGCGGTCTGGGCCCAAAGTGCTGCCCTCATCTGCCCATGCTCTGCCCCTGTGTGTCGACAGCCCAGCAGTCTTTTACTTCAAACAACAGGTGATAACTGAAGCTACACAACTGCATCTCAAATGTGTTTAGGTGCCTTCAAAATAAAATATTAGAAAACAAATTTGAAGTTGATGAGACTTGGATTATACTGGAACATTTTGGATGCTTGTCTTTTGCTAAACAACCACATCATGGCCGAGCAGGAAGTGGAAGGAACTGAAACCAAACATGTAGCAGGTGTGTTTGGTTTTGTACAAATATTATAGTGTTTAACATTGTACAAACATTGAACAGTTGTGTGCACATTAGTTGAATGTTCACGGTGGAATGAGGAGTTTGTAAAAACAAAGGGAGAGAGAAGATTAAATGGTATGTTGATGGAGAGCAGACGTACCCTCCGAGCAGAGCGATCCTCAGGTTGTCTTTGAACACTGGATTTAAAATGTATCCCTGTAGACCTCCCTGCAGCTGCTGACTGTGCCAAAGGCGGAGTCCTGCCAACACTGAGACACATTCATCATGGTCCCTGCAGGTAGATGCCAAAGACAAAAAAAAACTCAATTCAACTGCCGATTACTCATTTTGTTTGTGTTTTGCTTTTCTCTCACTGAATGAATGATAAAAGAGCTGTTGAATGGGTTATTCACTGTTCTAATGATGTTCCAAGGGACATGCACAAAAAATGCAACAAAAAAAAAACAAACAACGACCCAGCATTTAACCATTCTGGATAGGAGGGACTTCTTATCCCTCATTTACATACAAAAACACAAGACAAAGGTTTAATATTTACATGACAAACATGACTTTTTAGGTGCCTTCACCTGCGTTTGATTTATCAAAAGCAGAATCTGGGTTCTATAAAATCCTGAAATCCGCCCTCAGTTCAATACCAAATTAGTCAATTTCTAGATTGTACAATGTGCTCGTTTCATGCTAAAAATAAAAACACCCTGTACATTTATGAAAATTGGGGAAACGAACCAGGAATGGGGATTTCAAAGGAGGCTTGGGAGGGAATTTGCAGCTTTCAATGGTCCTCAATTAACTCCATGGAATAAAGAGAATACTGCTGGAAAAATACTGTTAGATATTTTAAGAGCCCACACCAGGAAAAACATAAGAATACTAGTTTGATGAGTCGGAGACAATGTGGTTCAATGGAGGCAAACTGCTTCCACATATTCTGGGTCTGCCCCAAACAGAGTTTATTTTGGAGTAGCATCCACAAAATATTTTGCACAGTATTCAAAATTCATATACCCCTCAATATGGAGTCTCTTTATTTTGGCCACAGTCTGTTTTTAAAACACAAAGCTGCTGCAGGCCTTTTTGGCCGTGAGTAAAAAATCAATTACTAGAAAGTGTCTAAATGCAGTACCACCTACAGTGGAGGACTGGTATGGTATAATTTTGGATATGTTAAAAATGGGGGCGAAAATGACCTATTCTTTGAGGATTTAAAAAGACAAATTCTATCAAATTTGGAATAAATGGATTGAATTTCTAACCATGGTATGAGCAGACTTTGTATAACTCCACTCATGTTTGAAGCTCCCTTCTTTTACCTGATCAGAACAGTAGAAATGTAGCTCCCTTAGTTCTTTTGTGTGTAGTTCAATGTTAAAAGAATATGAGAGGGGTGTATGGTATGTAGGAAAGCTGAACATCTAACTGCTGGCATATTGGTGTAGAAGTATGCACAGATTTGTAGGATGTTATGCAAGTGAATATTACTGATGGACATGAGACTAGAGGTGATAAACCTGGTTATGTCTAAAGGTATTCATGAATATACACTACTAGAAGAGAAGTGAAAGGAGGATTGAAAGTTGTCTCAGAACAGAACAACAAGGACTATATGCAGACCATGTGCAGATACATGCAAAACAATGTAATAGGACTTTTTATAAAATGTCTGACTCTGTACACACTGTGATAAATTCTTTTACAAATATAAATAAAACATACAAAATGAACCATTCTACAAACTTCCTCCTGATGTTATCAAGTTAGTTTAAGGCAGGCTTTTGTACAGTGATGTGTTCACTGGGGGTGGGTGATATCAGTGTTTTGCCTATGATCGTACAGGCCAAAAATGCCAAAAATAACACTGAATATCAATTCATTCACAAATCAATGATGTGCATTTGTGTGGCGCTGTTCTAAAACGTGACTGAAATCTGTGTGGTTGCCTTGGAAACTCTTGAACACAAGTGTTGATCTCACAATATTTCAAAACAAATGGAAATGTGTTTAGCTAACATTTTTGATCCTATTGAGTTTTTTATGTGTAGCAAAATGTCCATATCATGATGCTGTAGTTAAGTTTTGACACGACAGCTCTTAAGATGGAATGTGACCTGAAATGTAACAACTCTTGAAGGAATGTCACTTGGTTCCTTACATGACTGACGCTGAGCAATCATTGCAAATAAGAACTTTACTATCTGTTTCAGACACTTAGAAAAACCCTCCACACTGCAGACATACTTATGTTGCATGCACATAATTAAAACATTATCTTATCAGCCTGTCATATCACTAGAAATGTTCATTTCAAGTGGATGCAAATGTTATATTTGAAAACCTTCATTGGCTGATACTGGTGACATGATGATATCATATTGCTCAAATACTGCAGTGCAGTACAACGGTGAAATAAACCAACCTTCATGACAGCTACAGGCAGGTCTGGGTGATAGAGCTGAAAATCTTATCATGATAGTGAAGTTTCAAATTGGTTAATATCAATACTTACGTGGCTAAAGTGATAAAAGAAGTTTGCTGTGTTATAGATATCACCATTGATGCTTTCACAAATTATTAACACAAGGGTTGCAACTGTTGTTCATTAAGTTTTCTTATTCAATTCCTTATTGTCTGTCAGACAAAACAAATTAGACACAATTACTGCCATTTCTAGACTGATTAATATTAATACATTTTTAATCTGTGAAATTCTTAACAGCAATTAATCAATTAATGATTTATCATTACATCCCTAATTATCACAGTGACAGTGTGATAAATAATCATTAATATTGTGGATAGAATAACAAAGTGCGTAAAGATAAATAACAGAACAGCGAGAACAGCCTGCAAGTTCAGGAAATTACATCACCTCTTTGTAATACTGCCTTAAAAAAAACAGGAAAAGAGAAGCCTTTTACCATATCACGATAACGATATCCAAAATCTAAGACAATATAGTTTCATATCACGATACGATTAATATCGATGATTACTCAGCTCTAATTACAGTGTTAGGTGTTCATGCTAGTCATTTACAGGCTGTTGTCTCTGGTGCTCTTGATAGAAATGTGCCACCCTGTCCCCCCTTTTGGTGAAAACATGCACAGTAAAAGCAGCCAATCAGTATGTGTGTCTGTGGCAAAAATTAACAGGTTAGTTAATGATGCTACTGAGTTAATGACATGTGTGCTGATTGTGTCTGTAGGTCAAAGTGACTCAGAAAAGAGTCTTAGTGATGGTGGAACTTAAGTTTTTAACAATAAAGTGTCTTAACAATATAAAAAGTAACAAATACACATGAAATTCATGACCTGAAGATTCAGTAAGTTTGTTCTGTCAGTCAGGCTCGTCCGCTCAGATGGAGGCAGATTGAAGGTACCCCTATTTCTTCTTCTTCTTTTTTTCCTTTGTAACAATGTTGATCTGCAAAGACGCAGCTTACCTGACAAGCCAGAGGATCTGGGCATCTAAAAGCTACACAGCAATACAGCTTTTTTATTTAATGTGTTTAATCTGGCAAAGGCCTCGAAATTTCTGTATGTACCACCAGTCAAAATAGAGCAGTTGTTTTACCCAAAAAGAGGCAGGAGTATGACGCGGAAGCAAAGTACCCAGATTGGTTGCTCTCATCCATCATTGATGACAGGGTAAAGTAGTGCGCGATCATGGGAGTAGTACACAGGGGACAGACTACAGAGATTTTAGAGGACTGCTGGGGATGTAATGAAAACTATATGCATGAATAAAACTCCCTAGTAACAGGTCAGTAGGGAACGATTGGTACAGAACACATAAAAATAGCTCACCCCACTTACAATATCACTAGTGAAGTGTAATGAAGATATGACAAAGTACGTGACTCACTTCTGACTGTCTTTTTTCACCCACAATGCCACTGCTGCCTGAGGGAGAGGCTGATCCAGGAACAGCATCCTCATCACATAATTCTTGGCCAGAGAGGGGAGTTCCCTGTAAAAGATTATTATACACAGTATAAAATTACAGTATCACTTCAATTCAAGGTCCCATCATTTCATGGTAAATATAACACAACATATTTGAAAATTCTCTGAATTTACCTGCAGTTACCCCCAAATTTTACGGTAAGTATGTGATAATTCACAAATGTCTCAAGCAGTAGTAGTACTTGCATATTTATCATACATTTTTGGATAAATATGGGGTTGATTTCAAAGAAAGTCCAAAATATGTGAAATGGTAATTATCACCTACTTGAAATTAAGAATTATTACACACTTACCATGAAATCTGGGGGTAATTTGTAGGCAAATTGTGAGAAATTTCAAATATATTTCTTTGTAATCACCACCATGACAATAGTACTTGCTAAATATCACATAATTAACCATAGAATTTGGGGGTAATTTAGAGGGGATTTGTGGATAATAAGACATTTGGTAATTCCCACCTATTTACCATGAAATTGTAGGACCTGGACTGAAGCGTTACCAAAATGACACACCACAATCCTAAGCAGTCCATATCAACATCATAAGTTAACCACAGGTCCTGCATGTGCTGCAGTCATCCTACCTGTAGACAGCCAGACATGTCGCTGGATGATTGTATAATCTGTCCAGGATCTCTGGACTCAGCTCTCTCAGGTACTCATGCAGGTTCTTACACTGCAGCTGGACCCGCAGCTTCATTATCTAACGTTCCCAACAGAAAAGGAAAGGTCATCAAACGCACCATGACTGTAAACCGTACAATTTATTCCCATGAGAGCAGAACGTCGCACGATATCCCGTTAAAAATACAGCTATTTATTATTGCTTTGGTCATCCATTATCAAATATAGTGATCTGATGACAAATGACTGCGGAGTATTTAACCTTTGTATACACTCTTTAATTCGGTATGTGTGTACTCAGTGTTTAACTTTAAGTGTGAACACAGCTTATTTCCACATGAAATTCCACTCATGACAGTCAACAAAGCAGCTACAGCGGGCAGATGTCTAAAATAACCCTGTCATCATGTGGATATAAAAGAATTCATTTACCGTCAAGATGAAGATAACTTATCCACAAACTCGTGACTGTAAAGTTATTTCATAGAACAAAATAACTGCATTGTTGTCATCCAACAGACTCTTTCACTGAACGGCCATGTTTCCAGGTCATGTGACTTTAAAGAGCGTTCTTATTGGCTAGTTGTTCTTCAGTTATTTTCAATGGAGATCGTTGAACACCTTGAAAGGCAGTACCGCCACCTGCTGGGCTGGGGGAGGCTGGGGTCAGTGCTGCCAGAATATGGCCTGGTTTTACCATGTTGTACCATGGAGGAGGGTAATTATTGCTTGGGCTGGAAAACACCACACAAATCTAACACCAGTGACTTGGGTTTTTAACTTCTGAATAAAGAAAAGTGAACGAACATCATATAAGATTTATTTAAGATTAAAGATGAAACATGTCAGAAGTACATACTTGCCAAAAAATTGCAAAATTTGGATGTCTAATAAAACAGTGCTGTAATAAATTCAGCCTCTATGAAATTACAATGTTCTGTTTTCATTTGTAGTGGTGCAAATGACAATCTGACTAATAACTGTAAAAATTACAAACCAGTCATTAATATGAACTCAGTGACAAGCTGCAGCAGAGGGATTACTTTCTCATTTCCACAACTATCAGTGAGGTTGTTCAATGCATAGACCATTTCCTCATCTTATTCCCAGAGTTCTCCAGGTTAGAAGTCAAGACATGCAGAGGAATTCTGTTTTTTGATTTACCGAAAAAATGTTGATACTAAAACCATTTGGCCATTAATGGAAAGAATTTCAGTTCACTAAATTGTATTTCCCACTTGTGATCAAAAGTTTAAGATCTTAGCCTGTGGAATTTGTTGGTTCTTCTACAGAGGTCTTCACTGTGTGACAGATGAAGCATCTTTGAGTTGTCTTTGTTTGTATTTGACGAGACCTTTATGGCACTTATAACTCAGCACATGTACACAGCACAAACTCCACTTAGTTTGCAAAATGCTCTATGTTACACACTGGTCAACAGTGAGAGGACTCATTATAATAACATCTATGGCGCATTAAAGGCCAATGCAGAAGTGTGTGAAAGCCCCCATTTACTCTGAGTGCAGCTTCAATTTATCCAGTACAATGTGCATTATTAATGCCATGATTTTTCATGAATAAAGTAATTCAAAAATCATCAGTCATTACACACATTTTCTTCAGGAAATACTCGTAGTTTGTAGTTTTTAAATGTTTAAATGTGTGAATGATTGTATTCTATACAATATGCCATATTATGTGATCTGACACTACATATAGTAGCATTATTATACGAATATTTCTGCTCATGTGTATATGTGTAATATGTGTATATACATACAGTATCTCACCCCTCACATTTCTGCAAATATTTAATTATATCTTTTCATGGGACAACACTGAAGAAATAACACTTCGACACAATGTAAAGTAGCCGGTGTACAGCTTGTATAACAGTGTAAATTTACTGTTCCCTCAAAATAACTCAACACACAGCCATTAATGTCTAAACCACTGGCAAAAAAAGTGAGTACACCTCTAGGTGAAAATGTCCAAATTGGGCCCAATTAGCCATTTTCCCTCCCCAGTGTCATGTGTCTCATTAGTGTTAGGTCTCAGGTGTGAATGGGGAGCAGGTGTGGTAAATTTGGTGTTATCGCTCTCACACACTCATACTGGTCACTGGAAGTTCAACATGGCACCTCATGGCAAAGAACTCTGTGAGGATGTGAAAAAAAGAATTGTTGCTCTACATAAAGATGGCCTAGGCTATAAGAAGATTGCCAACACCCTGAAACTGAGCTGCAGCACGGTGGCCAAGACCATACAGCGGTTAAACAGGACAGGTTCCACTCAGAACAGGCCTCACCATGGTCGACCAAAGAAGTTGAGTGCACGTGCTCAGCGTCATATCCAGAGGTTGTCTTCGGAAAATAGACGTATGAGTGCTGCCAGCATTGCTGCAGAAGTTGAAGGGGTGGGGGGTCAGCCTGTCAGTGCTCAGACCATACACTGCACACTGCATCATATTGGTCTGCATGGCTGTCGTCCCAGAAGGAAGCCTCTTCTAAACATGATGCACATGAAAGCCCGCAAACAGTTTGCTAAAGACAAGCAGACTACGGACATGGATTACTGGAACCATGTCCTGTGGTCTGATGAGACCAAGATAAACGTATTTGGTTCAGATGGGGTCCAGCATGTGTGGCAGCAACAAGGTGAAGAGTACTGTTACGCCTTTTTTATTTTCGGAGCTAATCCTGGACGGGGATGAATTTCTCCGACGGGGGCAGGCTATTCAGGGTTTCAACCACTGAAGTTAAGCCTATAAGTCGCCTCGAGCACAGCAAGCTCCAGAAGATAGGTAGGTAAAGTTTTCGTTGGGCAGGATCTGGGGAAAGTTGTTGTGTGGCTAGTGGATTTTTTGTTGTTAGGATGTGATGGTGCTTAACTTAACATGGAGTACTTGTGTTTCCTACTGGGTAGTTGCAGCTGAGCCTTAGCCATCACTATGGCTCAGTTAGCATAGTTTAGCAGGTAAGGTTGTTGTCTGGCCTTGATGCTACAGGTTGTCACCCAATATGTATGGCAACCCTTTGTTTGATCTGTGTTTAGTGCTGTTGTGGCACCTATGTAGCATTGTTCAAACTTTGTAGTTTGATCTTATGGGAGGGGGTGTTACGTGCCACAGTGTCTGTGTGGTGTTGTGCTCTCCTGTGCCCAGGTTCTGCCCCTCCCTCCTTGCAGGTTGCAGTGTTCAGCATCAGGTGCAGCTGCTATGCAATCAGGACCTGGTGCTTAAAAGCCTGGAAAGTGCAGCCACTCAGGGCCAGTGGGCCATTCGGCAGACAAGTCTGCTAGTCTGTAGACCAGTTGTGCCCAACCCTGGTCCTCAGGGACCCCTGTCCTGCATGTTTTAGATGTTTCCCTGCTCCAACACACCTGATTCACATGATCAGCTTGTCCTCAAGCCTCTGCAGGAGCCTGACAACAACGTGATCATTTGAATCAGGTGTGTTGGAGCAGGGAAACTTCTAAAACATGCAGGACAGGGGTCCCTGAGGACCAGGGTTGGGCACCATTGCTGTAGACTAATCCTGCAGCAGCAGGTTAGACTACTCGTGGCGGTCGACAAGTGCTTTGCTAGCGCTCTCCGCTAGTGAAGTCACTTGTCTTTGTGTGTGTGTGTGTGTGTGTGTGTGTGTGTGTGTGTGTGTGTGTGTGTGTGTGTGTGGTTTAATTTAGTAGGTTAAGTTAACCCTTTTGTTAGTTTAGTTAACTTA
This sequence comes from Lutjanus erythropterus, assembly GCF_056507025.1. Lineage (NCBI taxonomy): Eukaryota > Metazoa > Chordata > Actinopteri > Lutjaniformes > Lutjanidae > Lutjanus > Lutjanus erythropterus. Next base: position 1,640,125 of record NC_139332.1, on the reverse strand, counting down.
ATTTGATACACTTAATTAATAAAAGAACTTTTCTTTACATCTTTGTCTCAGTTCTCCTTCCTTCCTTTTTCTCCCAGGTAAATTTATTTAATGTTGCACCCCTCATCCCCTAGCCCAACTTGGGGTCGTAACAAGTACAAAGACAAGTGTGTCTTGCCTACAGTCAAGCATGGTGGTGGGAGTGTCATGGTCTGGGGCTGCATGAGTGCTGCTGGCACTGGGGAGCTACAGTTCATTGAGGGAACCATGAATGCCAACATGTACTGTGACATACTGAAGCAGAGAATGATCCTCTCCCTTCAGAAACTGGGCTGCAGGGCAGTATTCCAACATGATAATGACCCCAAACACACCTCCAAGATGACCACTGCCTTGCTAAAGAAGCTGAGGGTAAAGGTGATGGACTGGCCAAGCATGTCTCCAGACCTAAACCCTATTGAGCATCTGTGGGGCATCTTCAAATGGACGGTGGAGGAGCGCAAGGTCTTTAACATCCACCAGCCCTGTGATGTCATCACGGAGGAGTGAAGAGGAAGAGGAAGAGGAAGAGGAAGAGGATTCCAGTGGCAACCTGTGAAGCTCTGGTGAACTCCACACCCAAGAGGGTTAAGGCAGTGCTGGAAAATAATGGTGGCCACACAAAATATTGACACTTTGGGCCCAATTTGGACATTTTCACCAAGATGTGTACTCACTTTTGTTGCCAGCAGTTTAGAAATTAATGGCTGTGCGTTGAGTTATTTTGAGGGGACAGTAAATTTACACTGTCATACAAGCTGTACACTGACTACTTTACATTGTATCAAAGTGTCATTTCTTCAGTGTTGTCCCATGAAAAGATATAATTAAATATTTTGGAAAAATTTAAAAGACAAATATTTCTCAGCATCTCTACATGTATGACAGTCAGTCCATTCCGGTGTTTGTTGGATTCCAACACAAGACTCCTCATTCTACTTAATGAGACAATGATTAGATGATCACCTGAACCAAATCTTATTTATGAGGAACATTATAAAAAACACTGCTGTGATTAAAGATTGAGATTATCCCACCAATATTGATTTCTAAACTCTTCCTAAGTTAAAATATTAGTGCTGTGTTGTTTAAAAATGAATATGAACATGTTTTTTTTTTTTGCATTATTCGAGGTCTGAAAACACTGCATCTTTTTTGTTATTTTGACCAGTTGTCATTTTCTGACAATAAATGCACTAAATAAAAATAAATAATTGAAATTATATATACAGTTGAGGACAAAATGATTAGCCCCTTATTGAAATGTAAAGTTTTTTTCAAAATTTTCCCAAGTGCTTTTTTAACAGAGCAAGGAATTTTCGACATAGCATTTCTAAACATACTAGTTTTCTTTAGAAAGCAGAAATAATTTCTATTTGCACACAATAACAGAATTATTTCAGAAAAAATAAAAATGACCAGGGTCAGTATTATTAGCCCCCTTAAGTACTGACCTTTTTATTGAGTCATAGTACAAATCACTGTTGTGCAATGATGTGCTTTAACTTTGTAATGCTCAAAGCTTGTAAATCAAGTTAAAACTGAGGGTTATCTTCCAATTTACACACAGTATAAAAACTTCAGTCAGGATTGAGCTCTCACTTTATCGTTGTTGTTGTTGTTGCTGCTGTTGTCACTATCACTCTGCTCTTGCACACCAGATTCATTTGTGACTGTGTCCAAGGTCCATTGATCTTTAGTGCCTCCCTGCAACTTATTATTTTTATTTATTTATATTGCCACTGGGCATACCTTAAAGAAATGTGATTAAGTTTAGTGGAGTACATTGCTGTCTGTCACTGTGTGAGCATCACTTTTGAATACACACTTTGGCTTCACAGCCACTGTAACTAATAATTATATCTCAACAGTGGCTCAAATGACCAGGTGTGATGTTACAGGTGTCACCTGTGGTGACAAACCCACAGAGAATCATCAACAACTCTGTGGTTCCCCTCAGCAATACAGAGCTTTTTAGCTCCTTTTAGCTCATTGTTTTGGTTTACTGAATCAAACTCAGCTCTCACCAACTTTGTTTCCAGCAGCAGTCAGGCAGAAGACAAATAATTTTCTTAGGAATAAGTGAGACCAAAATGGAGCTTACTGAGTCAATATTGGACTCATTCATGAGGTGGACAAAGAACCAAGTCCAATAATGTTGCCTTGTTTCTCTTTGATGTGTAAATAGGCAACTATTGGCTCATACATTCACCATAACTCTCTAAGCTGATAATAAGGGTCATTAGAGGTTAAACAGTATGTTATATAATATTATATGTTATATATATGTAACAGTATTTCATATTAGAATTATAGTGACAAATTACTATGACAGTTATCAGTATTATTGTGGTATTTATCATGGTGTTGTGCTGAAAATGTGAAAATTTTATACTGAAAGCCTCTCAACAACTTGAGCAGGCACCAAGTGTTTTCATTGATGTAAAATAGAAATCAAATCAAACATGGTTTTACTAACTGAAAATGGTCATACTAACCATGAAATTAACTGTGGTTTATTGCCAAAGGGCAAAACTTTTGCACACCTGTAGATCAACAAGTGCGTAGAAGACCATGGATTGACAATACTAAACAAGGACTTGCACTTGAGTCAAAGATTCAACAATGACGTTTTGGTACAGCGACCTCCATCAGGATATGTAGGATGTTTGATGCCCAAAAAACAAACAAACAAACAAACAAAAAAAAAAGGTTGATGCAGTTTTAATAGCATTTTATTATTTCAGAAAAAAAATCAGCAGTTCATTCTTGAAACAAAAAAGAAGTCCGCTTGCAGTTTACAACTGTACCTCATATTCATTCATTCAACAGCAGAAGACCATCAATAAAAAGAGCAACACTGTTTCAATGAAAACTGAGCTGTGAGACACCACTGAAAGCTCTAAAAAGATGTAAGAGGTGGAACTTTATTCCATAAAGAGTCCATAAAGAGTCACTGAGATGCTCTGCGGTGCACAGCTTCATTAGTTCATTAGGAGAGGGGAAGAGTACACTGACTGTTTGCTCCTTCAAATGTTCACATATTTACAATCCGTGAGAAATCACCCAACCAAGTGAAACCAACATTGGCAGATATGAGAGAAATGGAGACAGTGAGAGAGATTTCTTCTCAAGAGTCCTCCTTCTCTTGGTACCTGGAACCCCACAAAACAAACATGATCAGCAAAAGACCACACAGCAGCACTAAATGCTTCAAAAACACACATTATGTTCATATTGCTCACCTGCAGTGTATACAGGTGAAGAAGACTGTCTGTCCTTCATCTGCAGATCTCATCTGCCTGGTGTGGTAAACCATGCCCTCTTTATTGCAGCGAGAGCAGCGTCTGTCGATCTATAGGGAGCAGGGACTCATTAGTCAGTTCAGTACAGTTATTACTGTCACATACACAGAGCAGTCTAGTCAGTGAGCAGTGGACAGTGTGTCCTTACCACAGGTCCCTTCAGCTCAGAGTCCTCCTCATCCTCCAGAGTAACTGATGACTGCTCCACAGGGTTGAAGATGACTGTAGAGTGGATCTGCTGGCCTGAGAACTCTGGAAAACAAAATAGATGAATCTAAGGGATAATCACTTGAAATCTGTGCTGTTTGTCAAAAATTATTTATGACATAAACAGTTTGCATGTGGACTATGGAGGCAGAAATCTCAAACCTGGACAAATCAAACCAAAACTATTTGCACAGATAGATACTAGGGCTGCACAATTAATCACAATATTATTGAAATCACAATAAGGCCAAGATGGATATCCAAATCTCAGAACCAAATTACAATTTTTGATAATAATAATAATAATAATGATGATGATAACAATAATAATAATAACAATAATAATAATAATAATAATAATAATAATAATGAAGTACTGTAGAGCTGCCTAGATGCCCTGGCTTTAAAGTCTTGTTCTCTGAAAGAAAGAAAACATGTTAATTTGGTCCAGACCCTAACAAATATTATGTCATCACAATTTCAATATTTTTTCTGTAAAATTGTAGTTCAAAAATGATCATTCCTACTAATCATATTGCATATTGATATTTCAGTCAAAATAATCACAATATGACTTTACCATACAATGCAGCCCTAACAGATATAACAAGGGAATATAAGAAAAGAGGTATTCGTTGTTGTTTTTGTAAATTGTTGAACATATCCTCTAAATATCAGCTGCTCTGCCTGGATGTTTTAAATGAAATAAAGCTGAAATTCTACAGAAGGTCCCTAGAGTCCCCTTCACATGTAACACACTGGTACATGGAGCTCAGCAATGTCCTGTTGTGGAAAGTGGTGAAAATATTCTAAATATAGCATACACTTAAATTGATTTTTTTAGCTTTCTAAAATACATTTTGCGGCTGACCCTGTCTACAGCAGTACATTTCTTAGCTTCCTACACTATGGTTAAGTACTACATTAAAACCCCACTTCAAATAATCTGAAGAATTCCTTTAACATCTGTCTCTGTGTTCCTCACAGTCACACTCATAGACTGTGAATGTGTGAATTAGAGGACCTGACAGTAAGTTGGTACCTGCTACGGGGATGCAGAAGGAGCAGCGTGGGCAGCACACCGTGTCCTGTATTCCAGGCAGAGGAAGAATGTTTCCACATTCAGGACAGAAGTTTGGATCACCACCAAAACAAGACATCTCTGTTTGTACTTTAGGGGAAGATAGATTTATGTCAGGGTAACAGTGACAGTTAAACACAAAATAAACTAGCTGTTCTTTTTCTGTAGTGTACATCTGCATGATTTCCATATTAGCCATGATTGAGACTTTGTAATAAAGGAAACAGTTATTCAGTGTTTGTCTTGTTTTAAGAGACATGTCAATGAACATGAGACAGCAGTGAAGTTAGTCATGAGTCTACACTCTACACTACATTCACAGATTGTGTTGTCATTTTAGGACTTTTCTTCCAAAAAGTGAAAATCCTTACTAAAACAAAACTACATTCCCATAAGAACTGAAAGCACAAAATTTAAGGCAGCATGTCAATTAAGCAGACGTGAAATATAAGTACATTTACTTCTAAGTAATGTATTTTAGTACAAAAAGCTTTAATTACTAATTACTTTGCATATTACGGTTTTTGTAAGTACAACATAAAAATGTAAAAGTACAGGTGAAATTAGTGGATTAATGGACTGACAGAAACTGAATGAGATATTTTTATAATTGTTATTTGTCATGTAAAAACATTTCATGGATTCCAGCTTCTCACATGAGAATATCTGTTGCTCTTCCGTCCACCTAAACCAAAAACAGACAGTAAAATCGTGCTTTTACATTAATACTTGAGTCTGAATAATTTAATGAGATAAGGCAGAACAGAAGAGCAGTCACAGGGGACATTTTATTGCATTGAGTTACTTTTACTGTTAATACTTTGAGGGGATTTTCCTGCTTTTACTTACATACTTACTTTATGACACTTTAAATACAGACCTTTTACTTGTAACTTAGTATTTTTATACGTGGTATTAGTACTTTTATTTAAGTAACGGATCTGAATACTTAGTCCACCGCAGCAGTTACGCACGTGAAAATAAGCGGACTAACACACTAGCAGTTAGTTAATGTTGTGACAACAGTGGTTTTCAGAGCAGAGTTTAGTTAAAGTTGCTCACCTATTTAATGTGTGAATAAAGTTCCAACCCGCAAAAGTTTTCCGCGAAAACACGAACTGTATTTGGTCTTGGTATTATAGTATGTTGAACAGCTGCATGGTTCCACACGACGGGTCCTTCTACTCCTCACCGTCGCATGATGTTACGTCACTAGGGCACGTCGCTAACGTTAGCGTTTTACTTTGAGCAGCCGTTGTGGTCCATTAAAACGCTCGTAGTAAAGGTAGGTTAATTGTTAAAGTCATTTTCAACCTGCAGAATTAGCAGAATACGCGGTTATATGTGTGCTAAAAATTTCAAGTTGAAATTTGACCCATGAACTGGTTTACCAGGCGAGATGAGGAGTTGTTTGTTAGCCGTGGAGCTAATTGTAGCTTGGCTGAGCTATTAACATACTGGGCTTTGGTTTTGACAGCTGAACGTTATTACAATAACTGTACTGTCCATTAACCTCATATTGTACCACATATTCATATGAAGTCACCAAATATCACATTTACATTCCCCTGAGTCTTAACAGTTATTAGGTGTTGGAGATGTCATCCCGAATCTCCTTTAATAACAGTTCATATTTGTTTTATACATTTACACGAAAAAAGAGACTTCTTTTATTTAAATGTGTAAAACAGTAATAAACATATGACAAATTAATACTAAATAACAGTATAGAACCATAAAACTAAGTAAGTAGTGTTCAGCCACTACAGAAACTTGCTAATTACGCATATTGTGGATAAAAAAAATACTTGCACATCTTTTCCTCCCTACTTGCACTAATTGTTCCATTTGCACCATAATTATTCATTACAGTGTAACATTCTTTATCTGTGCCTAGTTATAGTTATAGTTTTTGTTCTTTGTTCTCTATTTGTGCATTGTTATTGTCCAGTCTCTTAACAGGCTGCCTAGAGGAATATGGAATCCTCAACAAACAAAAGAGTAGTTTGGTTTAACAGTTATTACTGGACAGTTATTACTAAGTTTGAAATTTCTACTGTATAAATTGATGCTGCACATAAATATAACTCAGTCTTTTGCATCTAATAATAACTTTCCAGACACTACTACTAGCTCCCCTGCTCTGAAAATCTAGGAGATAAAAAATATCAGTCACAGATCTCTACAGATCGAGATTATTGGCCATCTCTTTGTATTGTGAGTTTGGTCATTTGAAACCACCACGATCATTGGCTCCTTACTTTAAAAAAATAAAAAATAAAATAAAATATTTAATCAGTTTTCAGTAAATCAACTTCTATTGATTAGATGATTTTTCTTTGGTGATTAACACATCATATTAGTTTGTTTTTGTATATTGTGTCTTTGGTTAGATTCAAAATCAGTGAATGTATTGAAGTCAAAATTACACTGTGACACTACTGCTGAATTTAATTTTGCCACTGAAGGAACATTAACAACAACAACAGAAATGGATAGACAACCTGAACTGTCCAAAGAAAACTAGGTGTCCCTCTGAAATGTAACTCTGTTTACTACAGCAATCCACTCATAAACACCAGCTTTAAAAGCCCTTTATACCTCTGTATCTGTGCTTTGCAGTGGTGTCAGGATGACTGAAAACGATGTGGACAATGAGCTGTTGGACTATGAGGAGGATGAGGTGGAGGCTGCGGGGGTCGGGGATGTTGGAGGTGCAGGTGACATGTCAATAAGGAAGGAGGGGGTGAAGGGCTCCTATGTGTCCATTCACTCCTCTGGATTCAGAGACTTCCTGCTAAAACCTGAACTGCTCAGAGCCATAGTGGACTGTGGCTTTGAGCATCCATCTGAGGGTGAGTAGACACTGAAGCACAAGAAAAGATTTAGATTTCCAATGAGAAAGTTTTATTTAATTTAAAAATAAAATTATAGGCTTTAAGGAGGTGTAACCTTTGCTGATTTTCATATTGTTTTTGCCTTTACCTCCATTTTCCTGTTGCAGACTGCTGTTCATGCCTTAACAGAGACATGTTGGATGTGTGCATTTATTTCAGTTCAGCATGAATGCATCCCTCAGGCAATCCTTGGTATGGATGTACTCTGTCAGGCCAAATCTGGGATGGGGAAGACTGCAGTGTTTGTTCTGGCCACCCTGCAGCAGCTGGAGCCCGTGACTGGACAGGTGAGCCCTCCTCCATGCTTCATCTCATCGAGATTATAGTCCTGTCATCAGGGTGTTGTTTCCATTGCAGATGGTGTTAATTTTGATAATAATTTTAACTAGTTTTAGTCTTGGTCGATTACTGAAAATTGTAGTTTATGTAAAATCTAGCATTACATTTAGTCCTAAGAGGGAATTAACATACATGTTATTGAAGCATTCAGTCAATCATGTGTCTTCATCCGTCTTTTCAAATTCTTTGTGTCATTTTTCTGCACATCTTTAATCCACACGGTGCTCCATCCTCATTGGGACAATACACCTCTTCTGTTTTTCAGTTTGAATGTAAGAGAAAAGTGTCCACAGATTTAGACTTAGACTTTATTGTCCCTCAAGGGGAAATTCATGTCCACATTACTGTACACAGTGGTCAACAAAAAAAACAATATTGTTTGACAGACAAACAGTACCCAGTAACAACATATGTAGACCACAGAATACACTCAACAAGGTCTCTTATTTAGGCAGCAGTAGCAGCTGGGATATGGCTTTTCCCAAAGTGAGCCCTTGTACACCTCAGAGCTCTGTACCTGCGCCCAGATAACATGCTAACAGATAACATGTTAAAGGAGCAGGTGGAGCAGTACAGTACGATTGGCTGAATAATGCTCTGGTACAACAGTAGGAGGAAGAGAGGGGCAACATATAGTCCTTTAAGCTTACAGATAGCTGAAAGTCTTTGGTGGCTCCTTTTTTGAATGTCATTAGTGTGTGAGTCAAAGCTGAGTTTAATGTCCAGTGTGACTCCAAGGTATCTGAAACTGTCCACAGTTTCCATTGTTTGGTTGTTGATGAAATCTCTGCTGTGGTTATAGGTTGTCTTTCCTCTTTCTTTAAGCTCGCCAGATTTATTAGAACTTTGAGATGGTTAATATCTGTGATCTAAGTGAGGTTGTCGGCCCAAAAAGTTCTAACTATTTCATCTCATCTTTACTTGTCAGTGAATAGGTATAGTGATTTTGCAGCCATTTTTGTTATTGGTATTTTTTTAATTTACAGCGTGGTCACAATTAAGTCATGAAATAAAAGGACATCAACAAATACTTCAAAATATTCATTCACAAAATTAATACTGTCCTGGTTGATCTGCATGTTTGGATATTTTTCTGATCTCAGCAGAAACCTTTGTTTGATGCAATATAAAGAAATCCATTAACAACAAGCTGTTACTTGTGTGAGTTGATGATAGAGAAGACAAAGTGAGAAGGCTCCGTAACCTGTTCTAAGCAGAACATTTTATGCCACACCCTGTCATCTGCATACCTTCTTTGTTTTCCATGATGAATTTTCCATGCTGTGAAAGTATGATTGTCATGGTCATTGTTTTTTTTTTTGCAGGTGTCTGTCCTGGTTATGTGCCACACCAGAGAGCTGGCCTTTCAAATAAGCAAGGAGTATGAGAGATTTTCAAAATACATGCCCACTGTCAAGGTAAAACACTGTATCCTGACTCTTCCTACAGCCCAAATCATGATTGTCTCATAGCACATATAGTATACTGTGTGTGTTTGTGTGTGTGTAGGTGGCAGTGTTTTTTGGAGGCCTGTCTATAAAGAAGGATGAAGAGGTGCTGAAGAAGGACTCTCCCCACATTGTGGTTGGAACACCGGGCAGAATCCTGGCGCTGACACGAAACAAGACACTCAATCTGCGTCACATCAAACATTTCATCCTGGATGAGTGTGACAAGATGCTCGAGCAGCTTGGTTAGTAAATATGCCCTCTCATACACCGGCATGTATTTATTTATTTGTTTTTAAGTTGGATTTTTCAGACTTTATTGGATAGAAACAGTTTAAGAGAGACAGGAAAGAGGGAAAGATGCAACAAATGATGGTATGCAACAAAGGGCCCAGGCTGGTATCAGATTCCTCGCATGCTGTTTCTTTGCCTTCATGCCACACCTTGGACCTTGCAGAAGCTGCAGTTTTTTGATGAAGGAAACATGTGAGAAACAGCATTATAATGAAGTGCTGTAGTGCTGCAAAGATGCCCTGACTTAAGATTTAGTCAGATTTAAGAAAACATGTTTGTTTGGTGCAGACCCCAACAAATGTCACTTCATCGTGATCTTAATATTCTTTTCAGCAAAAATTCTAATTTTGATGCAAAAAATGACCAAGTGTATTTGCTCTCTTTCTAAAAGTGAAATGAAAAGAGATCCACGCCTTTTTTTTATTTGTTTGTTTGTTTGTTTTTTGGAAAGGCATTCTGGGAAATGTATTATGCTACAAATTGAATTAGAAGGTACAGGGCAGGTTTAAGGTTTATTAAGATAGTTATAATAAAAATAATTGAACACCAATTGGAGTTTTCCTTTAATTCATCATGTTGAATTCCTAAGTATGACTGTAAATACTGATCTGAGTCACCATCCTCTTCTTCAGACATGCGCAGAGATGTCCAGGAGATTTTCCGTATGACTCCTCATGAGAAGCAGGTCATGATGTTCAGCGCCACCTTGAGCAAAGAGATCCGACCAGTCTGCAGAAAGTTCATGCAAGATGTAAATACGCCTCCCCACCTTCATCTACCATGCCTCCTCTTGCTCCCTCCACACCTCTTCTACTCCTCCCCCTGTTATGCCACAGCTGCTGGAACAGCTGGCAACAGAGTCCATGTTGCCCTACGGCCTCCATGAATCCAAGTTCCAAGCAAGAAAGAAGTTTTACTCCAAGCAGCCCCTTCAGTGCGTGGGGAATGTGGGGAGCCGTCTGCCCACTGTGCTGTTGTGTCATAGCCCGTTACTGCTGTGACTGGCCGACGCGGTGCCTCTGACGCAGCCTGTAAACATGCTGCATTACTTTAATTCACCCTCACTTAAAGCTACAGTATGCAACTTTTTGTCAAGTTCCTCCACTGCCTCATCTTGAGCCATACACTCATAGCAAACAGTTAACAAGCCATAAAACCCCAAATAATTGAAAAGGTAGTGTTAGAGCAGCAGGAAGTCAATCTCAGCCACGCAGTCTGGTAGTGTAGTATAAATGTCATTTATTTGTTAAGACAAGTTACATCCTGTAGCTTTGAGACCAAGTTTCAGATGTTAGTATCACTAAACTTCCTTGGCTTTAAGCTCAGGAACTCTGAAGGGTGGCAGATTTACCCCTTTGGCACCCATGTGTCTTAGACCAGGGCCCACATGTATCCAGCCTCTGTACACTTAAGATCTAATTTCAGAGCAATGAAAAATTCCTCACGATAAATTATAAAAGACACATTTTATCAAGTGACCCTTCCCTAATTTCAGAGAAGTGTAGGAGGAATTTTTGACAGCAGCTTTCATTTGATTTAACTTGTGTACAAGTCACAAAGGCCTTATATTCATTATTTACTCACTACTTTTATTTTTGTTTTAAAATGATAAGAAATGTCTGTGTAGTCAAGCAGTCAGAGAAAACATAAAGAAGAAGAATTTAAAACCTTTTATTTACACCCCTGAGGAAGTGTTGTAAAGCCAGATTTATACTAGCTGTGTACTTTACACCTTAATCATTTCAGTGGTTGTACATAACATCTCTTCCAGTGTCATCTTTCCTTTATGCATTGCAGTAACTTCAGTTAAAGTAACTGTTGTTCAACATTTATTACCTCCAACTCCAACATGATCGACTCAGTTTCAGTCACCATTGTGTACAGTACACAAAGAAACTCAACACAGTAGCATAGAAACCCTACCAATGCAGACACACCAGCGCTGAAGTGTAAATGCTCACATGCATGAGTCTGAACAGCAAAAGTAAAAGTGTTTGAGGTAAGCCCCAACTAAGAAAACACAGTAGCAAGCTGCAGCATAAAGAGTTAATAAATAATCAGGAAGGAAAAGTTGGGAAATCAGTGTGTAAATTCACTGGCCACTGTGTCTGATTAACACATTGTACTTAAATCATTGATTTAGCAGCCTTTTTAGGACGGCTTGTAGATAGAAATCAGCCAATTCCAGCCAATAGAAGGGAGAACATAAATCACTGTGTGAGGAGGCATACAGTCTGTGCCCACTGGAAGATTGTAGAACTGGTGGCAGACTATGGATGTGGTTGTTGGCAGTGCATTTGTTAGAAATCCAGCTGTATCAGGCAGGTATCTTCAGTGAAAAACCCTAATAAACCTGCTGTACTTTGTCTGCGTCAAACAGCAGACAGACACAGTCAGAGACAAGCTGGTGAACACTGTGGAGCATTTAGAGGCTAACGAGTGAGATTTTTCTCAGGAGTTGGTGGAGCCCAGATCAGAGCAAAAAAGAGTGAATGTTGGGCTTAGATTCATCAGGAAGACTCAAACACAAATCCAAATGATTGCCAGTGTTGCTCTGAGTGTGCCGGATGTGTCAGTTTTTAGATGTGTTGGTTGCTTGGACCTCCTGTAAATGGTTGACTTATGAAATGGGCGTGGCTAAAGTAGAGGACTGGGACCGTTAAAATGGGATGTCTCTGCTGAGAGTATTGACCCCTCCCACAAGGTTCTACGAGAAAGGGTTCATGAGTTTTGTCATATTACGTGAATTTGTTTAGAAGTTATGTGCCTTTCTGTTACAGGCCACTCCCAGTGCATACCCGCTCTTTTGCCAGTTGTCAGGAACTGTCTTTGGGCTCAGGACCAACTTTTCCACAAAATCTTATGAAAGTCTTTGAATCCATTTGAAAGTTGTCGGTCTTGCAGTAAATGTACATTGTAGGTTTGTGTTTGTTGGTGAGTAAAAGCTGCAGCTTCTCAAGGCCAAAGCAAAGGTCCTGAGTGTGTGTTGTTTTCAAAGTACAGATAGTGTCGCTGTGACAGTCAGCTCTGTCTGTGCTGAGGGAGAACTGTCTGCAATGGATTAGAGTTCAGTTTTACACAGGTTTTACACAAATTCTGCCGTACACCCCGGTGAAGTGCCAGGGAGGTATGAAAAAAAAACACCGCCCAAGCCTGCTATCTGACTTTGCTTGACTGTTGTTAATGTTCTCATTAAACACTTACAGGCTGAGGAAAGTATAGGTTTTGAAAAGGAAGTAACCAAACCAGGAATTGCTGGAGAGGAATAATGAGTGTGTGGGTTTCATGTGAAGGGTTGTGAAATCTAATTCAATATGATGAGTTGATACAATGTGATCAAATGGCAAAAATGCTCTAGTTGCAGCTTCTCCAGTGTGAGAATGTGTTTCTTTTCTTGTCATATCTGATTGTAAATAAATATTTTTAGATTTTGGACAGATTTATGATTCTGCACGGGTGCATGCTATATGAACTGATGGAGCGACCAAAGTGCTCACAGAGATCAGGAAATCTGATTTTGTCTGGAATAGAAAAAGCTTTGTGTGTGTGTGTGTGTGTGTGTGTGTGTGTGTGTGTGTGTGTGTGTGTGTGTGTGTGTGTGTGCGTGCGTGCGCGTGTGTGTCTGTGTGTGTCTGTGTGTGTGTGGGTGTGTGTGGGTGCTGGTGCTGGTGGGGGCGTGAGTGTTTTGGGTGTTACCTACCCCACCACCTTCCCTCTACCTGTCCTCCACTGTCACCTTTGTACTTTCTCTTCATTATCCTCTGCCTCTTCTCTTATTTTCTGATCTCTGTGACATGGTGACACATCCCTGCTTCCCCTCCCCTCCAACTTTTATGCTCTGCTTTCTATTTCTCTGTTAATCTGTCCTGTAAAACTCTGTCCTCACACTTCCACATTCTAACCTGCTTTAATAAATTCCACTTCCACATTCCCTCCTGTCCACACCTATGTCCTTCCATTGATCTACTCGACTTCCCCTAACCCTGTTCAACTCCTGCCTGCTCCAGCCAATGGAGATCTTTGTGGACGATGAAACCAAGCTGACTCTGCATGGGCTACAGCAGTACTACGTCAAGCTGAAGGACAATGAGAAAAACAGAAAGCTCTTTGACCTCTTGGACGCACTAGAGTTCAATCAGGTACTGTGTTCTGTGTCAACCTGGTGGGACAGAAACTCCCCAAAACAGTCTTCATCATGTCTCTGTTGTTTATGTTTGCTCATTACAAGCATGTTAATATGGGACAAACTTGTAAAGGCTGATGCTTCAAATGAAGTAGGTCACACATTGCATCACATGACCACAATTAAAAGTGTTAATACCTGTTCTAGCTACAGAAGAATTGGGTAAACGGGAGCTTTAGGCCTCACAAGGGAGGTGACCTACGTACTTATTCAGTTGTTTATCATCTCCTGCCTGATCTACTGCAACTCCCTCCTCACTAGAGCAACTGTTCCTTCCTCTCCTCAAACCCTGGTCAAATCCTACACTCTGGTGTGACCATCACACTCCTCTCCCTCTTGACAGTTGGCCTCCCTGTCACTCTGAGGAGCCTGTGATCTCTCATCTCATGCACAGCTCTTTCTGTTCTTGCCTCACAGTTTAATGAACTCCATTCCTCACCCTTTCAGACTACACCTCCACTCCAGGCTGGCCTTCCCTTCCACACCATGTAAAGGTCCAGTGTGTAACACTGACAGGGATTTATTGGCACAATCTGGCAGTAATTAAAGATGCACCGATTTCAGTTTTCACAGCCAATTTCAATTTTAAAAGTCTGACTTGCCGATTCTAACATGATTTTCTTTCTTCCCAAGAACTGTAACTGACAGTATACACACAGAATTTTGACAGATAACAGAAAGATAGCAATGAAAGACAGCAGATGCAGCTGGCTCGTGGTTGGCTCTGTACTGTCACAAGCTTTACTTTTAGCTGCGTAGCCTTTGCTAGCTTCTTCATATTTGGAATTTTCAGTAGAGTGATAGTGTTCAGATTAAATTTGTTGTTTCAAATGCTTTTGTGGTTGATCCACAACGGTCCTTTGGCCTGTTGGCCATTGTGTGGTGCATGTGTATAAATTTGGCAGGCACAGAATCAGATATATCAGACACTGACTGCCTATTATGATATTCAGAAGTATGTTTTCATTAGTGTATAGTCACCTGAAAATAGGAAGTGTTAAGTTTTCATCAGCTTAGAATGAGCTCTTTATATCTACAGAGGGAGCAACTCCTCTTATGTGGAGTGCAACATGTTGCATTGCCATGTTTCTACAGGAGCCCAGAAGAGACAAACAAAACACTGACTCTAGAGAGGGCCTTTAGCGAGTTTCAATACCGCCATAATTTCACCTACCAGCCTAATTCATCCCACCACACACTGGAAATTTGCTGCCTAAAATGGGTGTGAATGTTAGATTGTCTCTTTGGAAAGTTCTAAAAATTGATGGAAGCAGCTCTTGATTCTGCTGTGAGAAAGTAAGTATTAGACGATCCAACAAGCACTTCATTTGAAGCATATTTAGGCCTTAATTCTTAAGGGGACAGTTCACCACATTATCAAAAGGATATATTTTTTTCCTCTTACCCGTAGTGCTATTTATCCATCTGGATAGTTTTGGTGTGAGTTGCAGAGGTCTGGAGATATCGCCCTTAGTGATGCCTACCTTCTCTCAATAATGGAACTGGATGGCACTAAGCATGTGGAGCTCAAAGCAACACAAGAAGAAAAACATTACAAAAACTCAACAGCAGTGTCTCTGTCCTGAAAGCATGATGTGGTTACTCAAGATAATTCACACACCTTGATGTGAGCAGTTTCATGAACTGTTTCCTTCTACCTTCCACCAGCCATATCACCACACAAAATGAAGTGTCTACTCATGCATGTGAGAATTGTGCATGTGACAGCACAGGATGTAAAGATTAATGGCATTCTTCTCGGCATTGGTGATGCAGTTGGTGGATGTAGTTCGAAGAAAATAGTTGATAATTGCTCACAATAAGGTCTGTGGGTTATCTTAATATCTCTATGGCTGATATCTCCAAAACTCAGAAAGCAGCATTATGGGTAAGGGGTGATTTTGGGGTGAACTATCCCTTTTAAGATGGATGCAGAGATATAGTATAGAGCAGGGGTCTGCAACCTTTACAATCAAAAGAGCCATTTTTGGCCAAAAAATGGGGGGGGGGGATCTGCCAGGAGCCGCAACTATTAAATGCTTTCTTTTCCCTGAAGACTGTTTTTTGGCAGCCATAGCTTATGGAGAATCAAGAGGACAAGCCACCATCACGGTTCAGAGGAAAAGACACCGAACCATAGATGCAGTCTTTGATGCATATGTCAGTTGCATACTTTCTGCTGATCACTACTTGAGATAATTTACTATTCTTCCATAGATAAATTTATTGTAAAAGTTAAAGTTAGAGAAACTAAAAAAAAGTGTTATTCAAAATTTGGTCACAGTTAACTGTGAACCTGATTTGTTACTATTTTGTTGCCTTAAAATTCAATGGTTTACACTATATTTTGTTTAAATACAACATTTTGGGGTTTCTAAAATTCAAATATTTAAATTTATCTAAATGAAAAAAGTAAATTATCTCAACAAAAGTTAGTAGTTTTCAAAACTGAAGAATTTGACTTGGCCTCAGAACTGATGTACTATGTATGTAGTATGTTGGCTTGAAATTTTGAGCTGTCTCAACTTTTTCATAGACCTATAACAAAGAAATGGTTTTCATTTCCATATCATTTTTTGCTTAAGTCACAGGGAGCCACTGGAGAGGAGCTGAAGAGCCACATATGGCTCTGGAGCCTCAGGTTGCAGACCCCTGGTATAGAGTATAGAGATGCCGACTGAAGCTGAGTCATTGTCTTGTCATGTTGTTCAGGTGGTGATTTTTGTGAAGTCTGTCCAGCGGTGTGTAGCTCTGGCTCAGCTGCTGGTGGAGCAAAACTTCCCAGCAATCGCCATCCATCGAGGAATGCCTCAGGAGGAACGGTAACTAAAGAACCAAACTCTCCATCAACACATCATGTACAGTGGTCAACATTTTCATTTGGTTTTACTTCAGTATTAGTGTTGGCCGATTAGTCTGAAGAAATAAGTTGATTTAATAGTTATTTCTGCAAGTTGTAAAACCTGTATAGTTGCAACCTCACAATCTTGTGGCCATTTTTCTGTTTCTATTTTTAATGGGTGAACGAGCTAGCTTTGAAGGAGGGTAATGTCCTGATTCTAAATCCTGCCTAAAAGTTCTGATTGATCAGTTGTTCATCCACCTGGTGAAAACAGCTGTCAGTGCCAATGTTAGCTCAAGCCAAATTGTTTCCATCCCTAACCTGCCCATGGCATCGTGGGTAATTGTCACATCTGTGAAGGGTCCATAAATACTGAAAGATACAAACAGGTTTTGGAGCAACATATGTCTTTTTCAGGGACATCCCTTCTTATTTCGTCAAGACAATGCCAAAATACATTGTGCTTCATATTGAAAGAGTTCAGGTACTAACTAGACTGACCTGCCTGCAGTCCAGACCCATCTCTAACTGAAAATGTGTGGTGCATTTTCTGTGTGAATATGTCTGACTCTTGAGCACCTGAAGTCATATTTCAAGCAGAAATGGGAAAGGATTTCAATTTGAAAATATTAACAGTTAGTGTCCTCAGTTCTTGCTGACTGTTGTTTGTAACACAGTGTTAAAAATACCCCTGACCCAACTGTTTTGGAGCATGCTGCAGGCATCGAACTCAGAGTTAGTGTATATTTACAAAAAAGAATGAAGTTTTTTAGTGTGAACATTAAATATCTTGTCTTTTGACTGTCATCAACTGAATATAGGTGGAAAGGTTTTTGAACATCATTGCATTCTGTTTTTAATTAACATTTTACACAACATCGAAACTTTTGGAATTTACATTGTATTTGAATCACTTAAAAAAATCAGAGATGTCTGAAAACAAGCTAAAAGAACATTTGGGTTTGAAAGTTAGTGGGGCTGAAGAATCTTTTTGGCACTTTCAAAAAGCAGTAACAAACCAGTAAGGAAGACATGCCACTATTTCTAATCCAGTTCTTAAATCCTTAACTGTTGAATCACTGAGCAGTTAAATCTGGCTGTTCCAGCCAGTTCACTTGAACTGCAGAACATACAGCATCCTCCAGACTCTGGATTAACAAATCTGTCCTCTGCTGCTTTAGTCTTCTAACTCCTACATGTGTACTGACTGCAGAGATCTTCCTTGTTGTGTTGTAATGCAGCAGTCAGTTGGATCAAATGGAAAACTGATCTTCACTCTTCATGTTGTGTGTGTAGTTTGTCTCGCTACCAGCAGTTCAAGGACTTCCAGAGGAGAATCCTGGTGGCCACCAACCTGTTTGGACGAGGGATGGACATCGAGAGAGTCAACATTGCCTTCAATTACGACATGCCTGAAGACTCTGACACTTACCTACACAGAGTAAGGCTGTCACACACACACACACACACACACACACACACACACACACAGCTGAATAACACTGTAACCCACCCAGTAGAGGACCAAGCCCCCAATAAGGGCACAACTATGTTAAAATAGTTTTTGAAAAGGATGACTGTATAAAAATATTTTACTTTGAGATTTTTGGTTAATGTGTGGATCCTCCTTAACACTAAAAATAGTGACAATTTAAGGTACAGTCTTTGCCCTATCACATCAGAATGGCACCAAACCTGGACAGGATGTTCACAGGGAGTTATTGCATAAAATAATTAATAAATATTTCATCAAAACCTTTGTCTATCTTTAAAATTTATACATGAATTATAGGCAGAAATTGAATGAGCAGTTAAAATACAAAAGGTATATATGTATGCCATTATTAAAGTAAGGATGCTAAAAGTCATTTGTATGTGCCAAAGACTGTTGTCATAAAAGTTGCTTTTTTCACTTTACCTGCTCATGTCACCAGCCCCTAAACAGGTAACCAGTGTAGTCAGCAGGACTGATCCGGATTCGGACATGTCCATTCTTAATCATGTAATAACCAAATATGATACAACAGAGAAAAGTGTCTTCATCCCCAGTAGGTTCACCTTAGATTCATCTTGTTTGTCCAAATTCAATCAGAACTGGAGTAACTCTCCGTACACAGAACAAGAACTCAACAAGGGAGTGTAGTGGTGTTTATTTGTGCGGACAACACAACCACCATGAAATAATCAGAACATATTGTCTCATTTCTATGATTCAGCAACTTTTCCCACCACCATCTTTCCATTCTGTCCGCACCACAGCTGCACGCTTTCTGTCTTGCTTATGGACACAAATCAAAAGAAGCTACTTGGTGTCACTATTTTGCAGCATAACCTGCAGCCAGACTCAGAAGTTGAAGCTGGAGACTCATGAAGTCTGCCTAGGTCACACCTGGTTTCAGTGATATTTCAGGCTGTGTTTACCCAACTTTAAGCGCTTTGTGACTTCCCTGCCTTCTCTGTGGCTCTCAGCCCCTGTCCCATTGGTTCCTCCTGAAATCTAAAAAAAAAACAACTCACAAATATTGTTTCTTTTTTATTAAAAGGCTGTTTTCACCTGCAGTTTAATTCACATTTGGTGCGCGAGGATTTCCTTGTGCTAATTTTGGTCTTTCTATGATAAAGATGAAACAGAGACATGACGTGTGTACTAAACTGGGATTTGAAAATTAAAACTAATAGAATAAAAACAAAGACACAGTACATTTTCTACAGTATATTTTCATTGATGAAATGTCAGATGCTTGTTAGGGAGTCATATAAAGGCCAGAATGCACTAAAAGCTTCTATTGAGTATGTAGTACGAGTATTGTAGGATAAGGGCGCAGTAACATCAGGATTCATGATCAAAAAAGTTTTTATAAAAGCAATTTTTATAATAAAAGTTTTCGGTCAGCACTTCACACACATGCGCTGCCTCCCTCTTTTGCTGCCTTTCTCTTCTCCCTCACAGTTATGATTAATCCAAATGGAGAAATTAAGTATCTAAAAGTACACAAATCAGACTGGAAATAACAACTCACATACCACAGAAATGTAGGGTAATATTATGATTCATGAACATAAAAAGTTTTATATCAAGTCAGCACATCTGTCCATATTCACACACTTCCTCCCTCTCCCTCTCTGCTGCAGTTCAGCTTTTTTTTCCTTTTATCTGGTTTCAGGTGGAGCTGCAGCTCCATCAGGACTCGCTCCTTATCTGGTTTAACTCTTCCTAAACATGAACTGCAGCTGCAGGAAAAAACAACAACTCTGGTTCTCATTTGATGCTCCAAAATCGAAACAAGTTTGGAGTTGGAGCATCAAGGCAGTTTGATGCTTGTCAGAATGCTTTCAGTGTGTTCTACCTTTTAGAACAATGGGTTTACTTCAAAATGTGAAGTCTTTAGTGCATTTTGGCCTTAAATGTAGATATTACTGTTGAAGGTGAACATACTGAAATGGAATGATTCAAATATAATGCATACATTCTGTGGTTGCACAGAATGTTTAGAGGGCTGCCACTGGCTGCACAATAAGGCCTTTTCCACCAATATTAAACAGGCTATGTTTCAATTTGTGCACCTCATTTTTATCCACTTGGAATATTTCCACTGAAAATAGCTTGTGTCAGAACCCAAAAATTTGGTTCCTATTTGGAACCCAAAAATAGCAGGTTTTCCATTGCAACCTAAGTGAGCGCGTCAAATTTCACAGGTCATTACGCAACAGCATCTGTTGGTGACATCATTGACTATAATTCCACTCACAACTGGTGGAAACACCAGCTGGTTCAATATACCAGCACCAAAGTTTCAGTAATCTCCAACAGAACCAGTTCAAGAAGCAGAACTGATTAGGTGGAAAAAGAGCCTTTGAGAACAGCTGTTATGGACAACAATCATGGGGACTGTCACCTGTTGTCATTTGTCTGAAACGTTTATACTTGTTCTTGACTAAAATGTTGGAAGGGTTTCACTGATGTGAAGCAGTGGAGCTCTGTGTCACAGAGGAATAAAATACATCGGGCTTGTTAGCAGGATACGTTCATTGTTGGTTTAGCTGCACATGGGAATTATACAAAAAACATAATATATCACCAGAGGTGCCCATGAACAAAAAAAATAAGCTTTTATGTCCTTTTTGCTGGTGAACTCAGGTGTGTGTGTGTGGGTGGTTACAGGTTGCCCGAGCTGGCAGGTTTGGCACGAAGGGTCTGGCTATCACGTTTGTGTCTGATGAAGGTGATGCCCGTACGCTCAACGATGTCCAGGACCGCTTCGAAGTGAACATCAGTGAGCTGCCTGATGAGATCGACATCTCCTCTTACAGTGAGTCTCATTCGTCCTTTGGATTTATTAGAAGCTCATTCAAAGTTCTCATCCACTAACCTTCTCCTTGTCTGTCCCTGCAGTTGAACCAGCGCGATAGACAAACTGGATGCTCCCCTGGGGCCTGCAGTCACTTTGTATTTACAGTTTCACTCTGACGGTAGATGCAGACTGTCTTTATATAAACCCTGGCATGTCAGACAGCAGAGATTTCCTAACCCTGTCTCATTTGCTTTTTGAAAAAAAGAAAGCAGTACAGTGGAGGTAGAGCTCCCTCTGCAGGAGAAATCAGGACAGACTTTGTCTAATAATGTTTGTTTTATTTCAGTTTCTAATGTCACTATTTGTTCATGGATATTTCATTTTGATATTGAGTTGTTTTATGAAGGATTGCTGGTTTTCTAGATGTGACCAGTTGACTTGTTACTAGAGGTAGTTGCAGGACTGAACATTGTTCACTGCTGTGTGAAGTAATAAATCTGTTTTTTGCCTGGTAAAGTCTCTCTCATTCTTCAGCTACATGTGTATTTTATATTTTCTTATTACCAAAAAATCCCATAACTAACTGTTGGCCTACTCTATTGAACATGTAAAAATAAAAACACCTAAAAAAAATCTGTTGTTTCATTTTAAAAAAGGCTCAGTCACATCCTGGACAACTGCTACTCAAACAGGAGAAAATAAGGCATTTTTAGGGACTTTTTTCAGTGATGGATTAACTACATTTCCATTGTGTGCTCTGGGTAGCTGAGTATATATGGGTCTATCTCTGAGTATTTCCAGCAGCAGGATGGTGTAGACAGGATACCAACATCCTGTAGAGGTATTGTAAGGTTGTCGAAAGCATGTCTCATTTTCTTAAAACACAAATACAAAACCAGACAGAATTCAACAATTGTCTTGTAAAAGTAAACACCACATTCAAAACAATGTAATGTCTTCTCAAAATGAAATTTTGTCATCAAATGACGCAGACACTATTAAATTAATTCATGAGAACCCTGATGAACACTGATGTACTCAGTGGAAAACACTACTACGATAATGTTATGTTTGTATTTTCAGTACTACACTATATTCTGTACATAACAGTGGTGTGTTGTAAACTTGTGTTGCTATACTCAGATATGCAACCCCAACTCCAAAAGTTGGGATTTTGTGTAAAACATTTAATAGAATTCAATGATTTGCAAATCTTTTTCCAAATAGTCAGCTGAGTATAGTAAAACCTTTAAAACCTAAAGCTAAAACCTAAAAACTTTAGTAATAGCAGCTACTTTTAACATGTTTGTGAAACAGGAAGCGGAGCAGGATGATGAGACAGGATGCAAAGAGATAAGAACTGCTGATCACAGCTCACTCTGCTCAACACACCATGTCTGTACTTGTTATCTTTTCTCTGATATGTCACTGTGGAGCGGATGCTTTGTCAACTCTTGGCTAATCTTTCACTGCCCGATGTCAGTATTTTGCTGTCAGCACTACATTCCAGAGGTGAGACAAAGTTATCATATTGCAAATCACAAGTAAGTCTCAAGTCTTTGCATTCAAGTCCCAAGTCAAGACAGACTGATGTCCTAAACAAGATATAATACTCTCTTCATCTAAGTTAGTCAAACTATGTTACATGAGAGGGAGTGTTGTTGGACTGAATATAGAAAGTTACCCTAAATAACAGAATATAAGATTAAAATTATACTCACACTTACAATCTTACATTTCCTTTAGCAGACGCTTTTATCCCAAGCAACATCTGAGAGCTGATACAACACAAGCAAGGACGTAGGCAAGAGAGAGCGACATGAGTATAGAGAAAGAGAGAGACAGTCAAGACGTTGTCTCTCCTCTTCATCTCCTCAGTGTATGTCTGCTGTCTGCTGTGGTCTAAAACATTTTCACTGATGTAAACTGTCTGAGTGACACTGATGTAAATGATCCTGCTGACTTAAGACAAAAACATGAATATCGCACACTGTTTAATCATTATGTAGACTGAGCTGGATAAAGGTGAGGATTTTTCTCCTCAGATGACAATATTTTACTAAAGAAATATTCTATTATTAATAATAATAATACTAAATAAATAAATGCATATAAATAGTAACCTTTTTCCTAAATTACTGCTGGTTCTGTGGTATTTGAATTTTAAATCTGAAGCCTGCAGTGTGCTATAGAAGCTTATCTATCAATGCTTTTAGTGCATTTTGGCCTTAACGTTAAGCAGGTCATATATATATAAATGTGTTCAGTAAAGAGCTTGGTCTTCAGGTCTTCAGTCAAACATGGTTTCATAGCTCACTCCATCATCACGGTGCCGCAGACTGGAAGAGTCTAGCTCATGACTTTGGGCCCTGGTGTGGTGGTTGAATCAGGTGTCTTTCTTTGGCAGAGTGCAGTGAGCAGGAGGGAGCTGTAGACCTGGATGAGGGAGTTCAGGTAGGCAGGAGCAGTTTTAGTTGCTGTTTTGTAGGCAGGTTCCAGGATTTTGAATTTGATGCTAGCAGCAACAGGGAGCCAGTGGAGCGATCTGAACAGTGGGGTGACATGCTGTTAAAAACCAGACGTGCTGCCACATTCTGGATCATCTGTAGAGGTTTGAACATGCATGTGGTGAGGCCTGCCAGTACAGAGTTGCAGTTGCAATAGTCAATGCGTGATATTATTAGAGCCTGAACCATGAGTTGTGCTGCATCCTTCAGTTACTCTTTAAAACTCAGCAGCTGATGTTTTTATTTCAACAGCCCATTACAGATCAAATATTTATTTTGAAATGGTAGTGGTGGCAGCACTAGGAGGCACTACTCTCTGTAGGGACAACTAGAGGAAATAGCATATATACCAGATGTGTGGACTTGAGCCACATGACTTGGACATGAATTGGACTCAAGTGACAAATTTGATGAGTTTAGACTTAATTTGACAAAATCAAAAAACACTTTCAACTCAACTTGGACTTAAATACCAGTGACTCATGATTTCACTTGGACTTGAGTCTTATGACTTGAGAATACTTGATACCTTGCCCAAGACCAAGGACGAAAAAACCTGGTATTCCAAAAATCTGTTAATTTAACACTATTCATTCTCAGTAAGTCAATTCTTAAATTCCCCAGATCCACTTTGTTTGGATCAATCAGATAGTATCTAATCAGTAATGTTATGTTACTGAGCTATAGTTGGAAAAAATTACACTAAAGATGTTTTTTTAAGCCCACAAATCTATGAGGTGGTCAACAAAAAACAAATTACAGTATGCAAAATGTGCAGGTCAAAAATTACAGACTGGGATACAACAATTTCAAAACATTTTAAGTTGCACAATGACGTTTAGTTAAGCTCTATTGTTAAAGTTACATTTGGTGAAGAGCACATTATGCCTTGTGACATGCAAAACAATGATCTGGTCCCACCTCTGGTTCAAACTGCATTTTTGAAGTGTCAGCCTTAGTGCATCCCTTGAGCAACACTAAGAAACAGACCACCCCATCAGGCTAGGCTACAGGGGACGGGTGTTCTTTGGCCCTCACATGTGCTTTTTATGGCCCACCAGTGATTGGACATGTTGTGTTACCTATGACCTAAATTCTCAACTATGTCACTTAGCACAGCATCTTAAGTTAGGACTGTAGAGGTAGATCTACAGATGTATGCATCACGACGAGTGTGAGATTGAATTTGTGAAATGTTTCCCCTTTGATCAAGGTTTTCTCCATAAGAGTGCAAATACTCAAGGAGTCATAGGTCAGGCCATCATTTTAATGAGCAAAAACTCAACTGACTATGTGAGACAGCACTGGGAGAAAGACTTTGGGATGGAAATACCTGAGGAGATGTGGTTACATACCTTGAAAAGTCAGCGTTCCACCACTAAGTCACTGACCAGGAGGGATTTTTGGCGGGAAAAGCTTGATTTAATACTTTAGTTACACCAAAGCTAAAGTCCAAGCTAGCAGGGACTCAACATCCCTGTTGGAGGGAATGCAGATCAAGTGACGTGTCATTTTCCTCTCTGTTCCTCAGTGTTGCTCCTGAAAGCTTGTATAAAGTTGATGTCTACCTCCTAAAGATCTTTTTGGTGGCACGTAAAAAAGCTGTCACCAAATGCTGGCTCCAGAGAAAGACCCTACTTTGGACCTTTTCACTGGCTTGTCAACTATGTAAGTTGTGTGGAAAAAATGACCTACTCCCTAAGGGGTGATAAGGGTTAGGGATTTAACCATTTATCTTTCTTTTTCTACTTATTCTCTTTATCACTTATATTATGCACTAATATTGAAATGTTAAGGTGACAAACTGTACCTTTTAACCTATACTTGATGGTTGCTTACTTTATTCTGTGTAGAGACCTCACATTCTTTGATTGTTCCTAAAATGTGTTAAAAAAATAAATAAATAAATAAAATAAAACAATAAAAAAAAGTTTTCTCCAACAGGTCACATCTTTAAGGATGCCAGCATTGCAGTGAAGCCTCATTAGTTGCCTACAAACTAACCATTAACCAGGGAAGATGCCTTGATGATGGGTTGTTCTGAATTAACACCAGCCACTGTAGAACACTACAGGTTACACTACTGAATGACTGCTGTCAATGAAAGAGTGACTCCAGCATGTGGACAAATATCAAAATAGTTGATTTTATTTATACTGTATTAAAGTTATAAACACATCAGGCAGTGGTTTTACACATCACCATACAGACATGGGAATCAATCAATCTTGTGATAATCTCCCAAAGCTAATTACAGTACAGTGATAATCAGTTCTCTAGCCACTCCTCAGTCTTCTTCTTGCGGAAAAAAATGAAAATTATAATTAACAATCAGTGGTTTTTCAACAAACCTAAGATGACCAAACCAAACCATGGTTTGGATGTCATGTAATTACAACCTGCCCTGTACCAGGGCCTATGGGTGAGCATCAGTAACACGTCAGACTCAGTGATGTTTGAATCTCATTTGCAGCTTGAAAACTTATTAGAACTTCAAGTTCAAGACAGTTAAATCATTTCAAAATAGCCATACCATTATAGTTTCATCCTTCATATTAACAATTCATTTCTTACAACACATTAGACACCAAGTTCACTCACGCAGAGAGAGTGGCATGGTGCTGTAACCCTCCGGAAGCAGAGGGGAGTTGCAGAATTAATATGGTATTTCCTTCAGTAAAGCAATTCTCTTCAACCATCACAATGATGGAGTTTAAACTGGGCTACTATCAGACATTAAATACATTACATTACAAAAAAACAGAAAAAAGTTAGAGGCCTTCCAAGACCAGCTTGAGCAGGAGATCAACCATAAAGGCCTCAGTGTTCTTCAAACAAAGTGCTACAGGTGTCTGAAAACCTTTTCCACAGAAGTGAGAAGTGAGGAAGCTGTGTGTGACTGTTTTATGAAACAGACGAGTCATCAGTCACACCAGCCTTACTCAGGGATTGGGCAGGTGTAAAGAGGTGTGAAGAAAGGTGAGGTTCCAACTTCTCTTTCAGCTCTTGTTTCATTCTTCACTCAACTACTTGTGGCACTTTTCATACAAACCAAGTGCAACACCATCTTTGCTGTCATCCACAATTGTGTGACTGATTATGAGCACTGAGTGTAGCCCGAGATCCTCAGGTGGATCCCTTTTAGATATTCCAAGATACAGACTGAAAATGAAGTGTGACCGGGCCTTTTTCTATTCAGCTCCATTGCTCTGGAATCACATCCATGTCCTTTTGTCAATCTTTGTAACATGAATGTACCTCATGTTGATTGATTCAGGTTTAGTTTTTCAGTCCACAAAACCCTGCTGGAATTTCACAGGAAAACAGTGTTGTAGAATCTCCTAAACAATGGAAGTGAATGGTGACCAGTTTTCAAACAGAAGAAATAACAGAATAAAAACATAAAATGCCTCCATACTGCTCGTCTGGTGTAATCCAAGTCTCCTAAAGTCCCAACATGCCAAGTTGACTAAAAAAATGTTATTTACACCATGATTTCATCCTGAATCTTCACTGTAGATCCTCAGCTTGGAGCCACGTTCACGTGCACATGCACACTGTCTGAAATGGGGGTGTGTGGTGTGATGGTGTGAAAACAGTATGTTGGGACTTTAGGAGACTTGGATTACGCCAGATGAGCAGTATGGATGAATTTTTGTCTGCATAACAGCAGTGTTTTGTGGACTAACAAAATAAACCTGACCCTAAATCAGCAGGAGAGTGAGTAGATAATGACTGAATTTTCATTTTTCTTGCTGTGTATGTCTAAAAATTTATTTTATTGTCTATCTGTGGACAGATTTTGTCAATGTGATAGCACTGCAACCACACAAGATGCAGTCATGAAACCCTACAGGTGTGTAGCTGAGATCAAAATGAGGACTGAGACTGAAGATGGGTGTGGTCAGACCAAGGAGACGTACTCGTGTGAGTACTTGTGTAATAATGTAGTAATGAGTGCTCATTGGTCAGGCGGTCAAAGTGTTGACAGTGTCTCGGCTCATGTGAGACAATCTGTAGCTTAGCCTGTCTTTGAATCTGGTCATTGGGAAGAAATACTACCACTAGTGTCTTTCAATGTGGTTGGACCTTCTTCATTTGAAGCACACTGAGACCTTCACAGTGAGATCATCTCTGTTTTGATTCAGTGTTGTCATCACACTGCTTTCAAGACCATGTTCATAAACTGATCTAGGGACAGCAGAGCTGAGAATTAAAGAATACTTCCACCCTCACTGTCACACATCTGCTACTCATCCTGAACAAAACATTCTCAGGGGATTTTGTTCTGGAGTATCATTAAGTTCTTGGTGCTCTTCTTTACTAGCAACTTCAAACTAAACTAACAACAAATTTTATGACTGAAATGTCAGCATTGCAGGAGATGGCAGTTTGTTGGTCCTGGTTCAGGGCTACTGTAGCTGGGAGGTGTCTCTGTTTCCTGTGCTGTACCATAGCTGAGGAAGCCTTTAATGTTTAACATTAACCATCAGAGCTCTGACTTCATATAATGACTCAGCACTGGATGTGGCCTTTGTTTACCACCTCAAAACATCAACCAGCTTTTCATTTTCCTCTGCACACAACTCTGCTTCTGATTAGTTTTATAGCCTTAAACGGGAACATGATCTGATCTGAAGAGTTGGGGAAATTTCAACAGCTTCTTTCAATAAATTTGCTTTTAAAAACAAAGATGGTCCAAGACTTCATATATCACACACATTCTCACATTTTTTTCTCCCAAGTTCTCAAGATGGTCACTCTGCTTGTGTTTGGCTTCCAGTGTATTATCACCAACACTGAAACAAGCTTGTCCTGTTGACAATTTAAATCATTTTCTGCTACCAAACTCCATTCACAGCTACTGCAAACATCTGAACATGTTGTGAAGTCTGCATTTGGCCAGTTATTCACAGGAATAAAAAATACACCAAACTAAATGGGCCCAGAAAGCAAGGCACGTCGCCAAGAGCTGTTTTCATAGTGTTTAAGGGTGGAATTTTCCTTGCCTAAAAGTTATAACTCTCTGTGAAGTCTCTGTCAAACTGAAGTCCTGAATGAGCACCCTAGTTTAGAAACTTTACTACCAAACAGGCCTTGATCTCCCAGCAGCCTCCTCTGCTGTCATTCCTTCATGAACTTCACCACTGTGTCTGCTGATATTCTTTGGTCTGAGAGGGTGGTCCTCTGAGTAAGGCTGTCTCCCCTCTTCAACACCATTCCAATTGTTCAGTCTGGATGAGTCGCTCAGCTCCAGCTGATGTCATACTGCGTCCAGCCCTCCGGTGGAGCCAAGAACACCCTCCGACCTCGGTACAGGAAACTGACTACACCCCTGTAACCTGTACGAGGAACTCCAGACTTCAAGTCGTCCATCACTCCAAGATTTCGAGCAAAGACTTTAAAACTGTCCCGGCTGGAGTACTGGACCCTGTAGGGTCCAGGGCCTCGCAAGCTTCCCCCTTGTTGCAGGTCCTCAATCTTCACCAGCTGGGCACTGTAAACCTCTTTAATAAACTTTTCATCATACTTCTCTTTCAGCAAATAAGACAAATCCTGTTTGGTAAAAGGCACAAACTCAGTGTTTAGCTTAATGTAGCGAAGGTACTGGTCAAAGAATTGACCTAAACTGACACCTTTCCGGCCAAAGGTGATAGTTCGGGAGATTTCAGGCCGAATGCAGGAGCGGTCTTTGCGCTGCTCTGGCTGACGCATCCAGTCATCCCAGAAGGCTGAAGGCCATTTGGGTTCCAGTTCATCCCACATCTCCTTCAGCAGCATCCAGCCCAGCCCGGGGAAGAAGTCTGTTCTGTAGAGGAGCTCGGCTTTGGATGGATCCACCAAGGCATCTCTGCCATTATCATTCCAGGCAGAAACACACCACAGGGTGGGGTCAGAGCGCAGGATTGGGTACAGGGCTCGGAAATACTCAAAGAAGTCTGGAGCCACCTGGAGGAGGGAGATGCACAGGAGTGAGATGGTATGGCTTCAGAGATACAGTCCAGATAGATGATAAAAAAAATAATTGAAGGGTTTGTTCTCACGAGAGGAGAAAAGCAGCAGTTTAGACTCATTTTAAAACCTGTAAAGGGACAGTTCACCCCAAAAATCCAAAATACTTATGATTCCTCCTACCTGTAGTTTTATTTATCCATCTAGATAGTTTTGGAGATATCTGCCATAGAGATGTCTGCCATCTCTCTAATATAATGGAACTAGAGGGTGCTCAAAGTGCCAAAAATTACATTTGAATAATGTCTTACCTGCCAACTAGGGAAGTTAATGATTAATCATTAAGTTAGTTTAGTGTAGTTTATTTGACGTATAAAAAGACAGTGTGCAGTGACAGTGATCATTTCCAAGAAATGAAAACATGGTTGCACCAGATTTAGCGAGATGCTCATTTCTATGCAATAAATAAAATTTAAAGTGCAATACAGACTACAGTAAATGCAGGAGCCTAACATAATACAAGCAGTAGGTACACAATGCACAGTACAAAACACAATATGAAATATACAATAACTACCTTATAAAGAGACCAGGTTACCAGTGCACCTGCCTTAAATAATAAAAACAGTGAGGGCACACTGTACAGTCAAAATACAATATGAAATATGAAGTATATAATTACTACATTGTTAGGTGACCAAGTTTCCAATGCCTCTGTCTTACATAATAAAACTGTAGGTACAGGCTGCACAATACAAATTACTGTAAGAAATACACAATAACTACATTATAAGTGGCAAAGTTGCCAGCACATGTACCCACAAGGGTAACATATAACATCTATGTACCCACTGGGGTAACCTCTAACATCTATCTAAGATCAGACTGACTACTTAAAACACAATTTTTAACGTCACAGAGAAACTGTGATAACTTGTGATATTTTTTAAAGCATCGGGGAGCCTGTTCCATTCTTTGATGGCCTTACATGAAAAGGCTGATTGAGAAAAGGCAGAGCTCCGTTTTGGAACGCTGCAGTTACTCCTGGAGGCAGAACTTAAGGCTCTGTTCAATAGCTCAGAGTGAGGCTGCAAAAAATTCTTCAATGGGGGTGAGAAACCAATCTAATAAGCCCCAGCATGAAATTCAGTGATTAAAACATTATTAACTGGTAAAGTATGCTTTGTGTGAAATTTCGTCCGAGCTCACAGGTTTACTTGTGATTCAGTTTGGTCTGTCGCGTTAGGTTAGAGATGGCAGTAAGTACACCAGTTCAGATCATTTAGTTTGGTGGAGTCATTTGAGTACAGACAGACGGACAAAAGCAGCCACTTCAAGTGAGAGGCTTAATGTTTTATTATACTCGTTTAAACTGTTTGCACTTCATGAACTAATGTTTCACATAACTAATGTGCTACTAGTCTTGACATGTTTGTATATCATTAATTATTAATTGATTATCAATTGTTAGTGCCGCCAGCGATGTCACTGTGCAGAAGAAAGAAGAAGCATACATCTACTCATGGACAAGAGGAATGCTATTAAATTTCACATCCTGCACTTTCATCAGCACGACAGCCTCTGGTCCATGAGTAGATGCTTCCCTCTGAGCAGTGATATGGTTGGTCGGGGTAGTTAAGCAAAAAGAAAATAGTTCCAACATGAAACTGTTCAAACAAGGTATATTATCGTAAACATAAAAGTAAAAGTCATGATTTTCTGGAAAAAGACATTGCTGTTGACTTTATATATATATTTTGGCACTTGGAGCACCACAGACTGAGTGACATCTAGTTCCATTATACTGGTGAAAAAGTAGATTTCTCTATAACTGACGTCTCTCAGACTCTGCAACTCAAAGCAAAACTATCTAGATGGAAAATAATACTACAGGTAAGAGGAAAAATATGTATTTTTGATTTTGGGGTAAACCATCCCTTTAATTCGCCTGTTTCTACTTACCACAGAACCTGTAAGCCTTTACAGAATATTCTCACTCATTGCAATATGGGTTTATTTTCATAGGTATGGCCATATATTCTATTAGTAGTAATAATTGCACTCAAGTTAATAGCTGATCTCTGGGAACACAGCAATGTGCTCAACAACAGGAAGTACAGAGGGTAAAAGCTGATGCAGTTTTTTCTCTCTACTAACTGGGAGCTTTGTTTCCAACCTGTCAGACTGCAGCTTCTTGGGTTTTCTGACCCAACACACTGCTTTTTACTGATGTCATCATGTTCCTACATATTAACTTAGTGAGTACCATGTTATTATTACTGATGGAAATTATGGCCAACACTACAAAATGAAAACCTAGGTTAAGACATGCATGACAGTAGCCTATCCAGCTATATTAATATCTGACAGACTGATTTTGATGAACACTACTAGAGCAAATAAATAAAAGAGTCAGAGCTGTTGTTTGTTTTTGTTGTAATAGTGATGTCAGTTAGATTTTGTTGGGTCAGAACTGTGGAATATTAAATAATTTATCTTTGTTTATTACATCTGAGTCTTTCTTACCCTCAGCTGTGCATAAACTACAGGTTATATAAACTTTATAAAGTACAAAAATGTTAAGTTGTAGGTTATCTGAATGATATTGGCTATAAGAAGGAGGCAATTACTTGTTATCAATATTGGCTGGAAAAAAAACATATCGTACATCCCTAAGTAAGCTAGAATAAACTAAGCTAGATCATTTCAGAATTTTTAAAGATACTTCAAAAATGACTTTTGGATAATGAAAAGCAGCATCCATCCACACACTCCACTTAGTTTTTCAGAATCAGGTTTACTGCCAAGTAGGTTTTCACATACAAACAATGTGCTTTTGCATATTTGTGCATAAGAAAAAACACTGAGAAAGAATAAAAAAACAAGTACCGCAAAAGTATACATATAAAATAATAATAAAAAAATATTATATAATAAAAAAAATATAACACCTGCCATGACAGGAATTTCGGAGGACTTAAGAGGACTACTCCAAAAGGAGGAAAAACAAACACAGTAGTGACAGTGAGCTCAGTCATGGCCTGCTAAAAAGTTGAGCATTCTGATTTGTTTTGCTGTCTGAACACATTTTGCTGACCTAAATCTAATAATATTTGCTAGCACCTTTGTTTATTTATGATTCCCAAATGAATCTGTTTTGTAATCACAGAACAGACATTTGGAACTGGAACTGAGAAACATGCAACAAACAAATGAACAAACAATTACTATTATTAGTATGTTTGAAAAGTCAAAATGTCTGCCTTGAAAAAGGTCTAGTCAGGTCCACATATTCTCACCTGGTCATGTGCGGCATCCACTACAAACAGCTTTGTGCCAAACTACAGTTTAGGAAGCACAGACAACATGCTGAGGAGTTTTTAAAATAATTTTCAAGGCAGATATCTCTTGGCACACAAAGCTAAAATGCACTACATAGGCCCAACTAGATATCACTAAAGGTAAGAGGATAATGTGTTTTTTTTTTAATTTGGTCCAATGATGTCTACGTATGTAATTCAGTGAGTGAATTTTGTGCAAGTGAGGAAGGTGTAAGGATGAAAAGAAAGTTTTTTGCCCTAACCCCAACTTTTAGTTTTATCGGAAAGTCTGTTTCATTTAGCCTGAAATCACAACTTTGTATCAAAGGTCTTTACAAGCAGTCTATTGTTGAAAAGGAACTCTGATCTTTTACTTAAGTTAAAGTTCTGAAACAATTACATAAAAATACATCATAAGTAAAATTCAACCATTTACAATCCAACTTCAACATAACACAAGCAGGTTTTACTGGTCAGTTTAATACTGTTGCCTCTACATGAGCAAACAAGACAATCACTTAGAAGACTGGATATTTCTGTATCCTTATTCTTAGTGCTATATATATATATATATATATATGTATATATATATATACGGGGCATCCTAGTGCATTAGAGGTGTGTGTAAATGCAACATCCCTGATCTCTGTCTGTATGTAAGTCTGTATGCTGGGTCCACTGGTGGATCTGTCGACTTAAAGACAAATTAGCCAAAACAAACAGGGAGAGTTAGTCCCTGAATTGTCAGTAATAAAACAGAGGAAGCCAGTGGAGAACAGTTACATAAGTAAACCCAGATTTTTCCCTGCTCACTGGCAAAATAATTGCTGATTTACAGGGCACACTTTCTCCCCTGAGCTGCTGTTTCAAGTCAGAGTTACTTACTTCCTACCACTTCTTATTAGCCAAATGTTCATGCTGATGGTTTATTCACCATTAGCAGCTGGATGGGGGATTTTTATCTATTTATTCACATATTCTCTGTTCAGTGCCAATTAATCAGTTAAATGCACTATCTCTACATACAAACTGGGATTACAGCTGTCCATTCAGCATCAGTTAATATTTCTGTTGTGGACCAAAACACACAGAATCCTAAATACTTAAAGATAATGGCTCTGAATGAAAACCAGTCTGGGCTTTGTGACAACACACTAAACTGCCTACTGTAGTGCACAAAGTTATCTGAAAAAGTTGCTGCTGCTGCACTTTTTAAGGAAACTGTCTTTAGTGATGAATACTTGAGACAAATATGGAACCACTGGGACCAGCCCTGTCATTATTAACCCACATTCG
The DNA here is from genome assembly GCF_056507025.1 of Lutjanus erythropterus. Taxonomy (NCBI): domain Eukaryota; kingdom Metazoa; phylum Chordata; class Actinopteri; order Lutjaniformes; family Lutjanidae; genus Lutjanus; species Lutjanus erythropterus. The sequence continues at coordinate 1,606,144 of NC_139332.1, read as the reverse complement.
ATTGTAAACCATATGTAATTACACTTTTACCATGGAAAGGCTATCCAACCTCTTCAAACTTACCAGACCTACCAGTGGGAAATAATTATGAACACATGCTGTGTCTACAGGTACTGTTTAAACTCTCAGACCTTTACTTTATTGTTTCAAATCACCAGAGGTGCCAAAGTTACCAAATATGGCTGGATTCTTCACAAATGCATGGTACTGCCCTAGAAACATGGAGTTCCAGTGTTAAACACCAAACAACTGCAATGAACAATAGAACAGTCTGAAGACCTATTATGCTATCACTATGTAGATACAAATATTTTTTTACTAACTTTAAAGTTACTTGAAGGGGTTGAAATCAAGACCTGGTTTGACAAAGACCAGTTTACTGGTCTGTTGCATTAGCCAAGTTTTAATTCTACTGTTAGACCAGTCTAAGTGAGATCGTGTCTGACTAAACTAAATCAGGAAATAGTGTTATGTGCTTTCTTTCTGATAGTTAGATGAGAGAACAGATACTAATCTGTGTGTTAAGTAGAGAGCTGGAGTCAGGACATGCATAGCTAAGCCTAGCTTAGCATAAAGACTGGGAGCAGGGGGAACAACTAACCTAGCTCTGTTCAAAAGTACAAAAATACACATACTAACACCTACTTTTGTACACAAGACTCTCTCTCAAAAAAATGGTCAGGTGTTTGGCCTCTGGTTTTGATCAAGGAAACTAAAAAAGACATCACCACAGAATATTCTATGCACCAAACTTTGGTGTCAGACATAGTGAAGCTTATAGGAGATGCAAAATCAGTCATGCTATTTGGAGACCAACAGCAAATTAACAAAAGACCATATTTGGAAAAATCAGACAGTATGCTATTTTCTGAACTGTGTGTTTTTGGTGTTGTAGGGCCATTTCTTCATCACAAGTCATACAACAGAGAGTTGGTGAATTTTAGGATGCTTCTCTCATAGACCTTAATAGAACTGACACCAAAGTCTGGCACCCAGCAGAGCATAGAGATGGTTAGTGATGTCATGTCCATTCCTTCTTTTCTAGCTTTGTGCTTGCAGCTTTCTTGAGAACCACTGATCCATACACTTCACAGCAGCAGCATTAACCTAAGGGTTCAGAATAATTTTATTTTTATTCTTTTTTTCCCTAATTTATTAGGCTCATTGAATTGTTTCTCTAAATCATTATTTTGAGAAAGGCACTCACTTTGAGACAAGTCATTTTGAGATACAAACTCATTATTAGAAGATAACTAATTATTATGACTTACAGGATGGTTTTCTGCAGTCTGCAGTGTAAACCACAGAACTGTAGAGTAACATCAGGATTCATGACAGACAGTTCAGCTTGACACTGTCTGTCCGCATTCACACGCTGCCTCTCCCACACCTCTCCACATGAGCACTTTCTCTCCCTCTCTGCTGTGTGTCTGTATCATAGGTAAACAGCCCAGTGGTTTTCCAGCTGTTCATACCACGCTCTGAATTTAACCCACCACTGTGCGCAGTGTTTCACTTGATGTTACCCAATCAGAATCTCAACGAAAGACAATGGTGTTTAAAAATTATATTGACAGGGAAGAGGCAGAGGAGAAAACATTGTGGCCGCAGGGTGTAGAATTTTGAGGGGAATCAGCTGCTTGCTTCGTTTGGAACGTACTGTTGCCGCAATTGGTGATGTTATTATAGCAGAGCTGTTACTTGTTTATTAAAAAATTATCCATGTTGAACGTGTCATGTGTCCAAATTGCACCTGATTTGATGCTGCACTTCCTTGGGTCACATACAGAGATTCCTTGCTTTATAGTTAGATGTTAACTGGCTACTGCCATTTTGAACGTGGAAACTGAAGACAGGGTGAAGATGTTCTACAGCTGTCTCACCACTGTCAGCATTCTTTTCATTTTTTTTCCCCAACTGCAAGCAACTTAATAGCAATATTTATTTGTACACTGCATTGTGGGACTGTGGTGACAACATTATATCTGTGAATCAATTTAGCATGCACACAGACATCTCTGATTACATTCAGGCCTGCAAAAGTGACAGTTTGATGGCAACAAATATTTGAACAGCACTCACCTCCAGATCGTCCTCCACTATGACCACAGTGGACTGGGAGAACGTGTTGAACACTTGGTTGAGTGCCCAGCGGTAATGGCGGGCAATTTTGTAGTAGCCTTGGAATTTCCTGTGCTCCGGCCGGACTCTGATGTCCGAGAGGTCTGGTTGGCTTATGTGCGTCACTTTATCTCCATATGAGCCAATCACACGAGCTGTCTCGGCGTGGCCACAGTCCTGACTGACGATGATTGGATATAGTTCTGGAGAAGGACGGTACTGTATGAGTCTGTCGAGACTCCGTTTTACCGTCACTCTGTCACAAGCAATAACAAGAATGGGAATGATGACTTCTGGGCTGGCAACTGAAGTCACTAAATTATTGTTCTTAACACTATCTTCCTTTATTTCAGTGGTCTGGTGCTGCTCTAACTTAGAGTCTGAAGCCACTGTATGAGCAGGACTCTGTGTGTGTTTTAGTTCAGTTTGGTCACCATCATCCACACCGTCTTTGAGAGGAAGTGGTGGTTTCGGTGGCTGGTGGACTGCCTCCACTTTCACTTCTTTTGTATCATCTGTTTCTCTTTTCCCGATGTCTTTCTGCCGAGCCCACACTGCCCTGTGACTTTCAATTTGCTTCAGCAGTTTCTTCTGGGTCTCGAGCTGAATTTCGACCTCTTCTGCCAGCCGGATCACCTCCCCAGCCAGGTTGACCCGTCCTCCTTTACCTCTGCCCACGCCCCACTCCTCCTTTCCTCCTGGTTCGGCTCCACCTCCCTCTCCGAGGCGGCCAATGGGAGGGCGACCCCAAAGATACAGCAGAAGCAAAGCATTCCAGGCGACAAACAGGAAAGCACCACATAGTATAAGAGAACCTTTCTTGCGAACCATGGCCCAATGACACTAGATAAGGGATGGGGGAGTGGAAAAGGCAGCAGGTAGGGAACAAGTGACAGAACCAGAGTTAGAATCCTACAGACCAAAGATCAGATATCAGACGGTCACTTCTCATCCTGTCATTTGGTCAGGAAGGGGATTGTCCTTTTCAATTCAATTCACATGATCTTACTGCAGAACGTACATGTTCCATGAAATGCCATAGAGACGGGGCAATGAACTGAGACAGGACTCACACAAGTCCAGCAAAGGGGTGGCTGCAAAAGTGCAGATGAAAGTAAAATAAGGGGGAAGTGGGGTCACTTTGGGTTGAGGGAATGTAACTCCTTGGATGTTATCCTTCCGCCATGTTCCTGAAAATAGAGCAAGAAAACAAATGATCAGCAGATTTAATGTAGCTCATCTGAACTTAAAATAATGAAGCAGATATTAAAACTCCTTTTAGACATGCACTGTACATCAGTAGGATTCTGTATTAATGTGAATTAAAGCATCCACTCTGTGAGTAAAAGCACCCAGAACATTAAAATATTCTTCTGTATGACATGTTTGTGTTGGATGTGCAAATCTGAAAATAGGGCTGAATTACTCCTTAAACTGAACTACAGGCCTGTGTGTAATGTTTTAAACAACAGCAGAGCACCCTGGCAGCTCAGTTGGTACAGCATGTATCCCATGTACTGAGGCTGAGTCCTCTACAATGCCTGTGGGTTTGATTCAAGCCTGCAGCCCTTTGCTCTATGTCAAACACATTTTTTCCGCATTTTATGTTTTTTGTCATTTCTTTTTTTTCTCTTTTTTCTTATGTCTAAGTTTAATTTTCCTTATTCAACAAATGGTTTCGCCAGACAAAACAATGTCAAATGAGGTGCAGTTACTGCCATGACTACATTTTTAGTTTGTTAAATTCTTAACAGCAATTAATCGATCAATGATTAATCACTGATATCCTTACTCAGAATGTGTGCTGCTGCAGGGTTCTGTTTAGGGATGTTCCGATCCGATCACGTGATCGGAAATCGGGGCCGATCACTTGAAACCCATGTTTTAAATTCATCCAGAGACACAAAGAGATTGTCAAATGGAATGACAATGGCTTAATTTAATTTTAATAAGTTCCACAACATCAATATTCATTGTTGCACAGACGGAAACAACACTGTAAACATCATAATTTACGGCAGGCAGGGAATTCAGACAACATAATAGTAGTGAGCAAGTAGTTAGTAGGCTAACGCAGGGCAAACGTGTCACCTCAGGACGGCGAAAATGTCTGTAGTTTGGAGGTAATTTAAACTGGACAGTGAAAGCAGTGCAACAGCCACGTGTAATGTGTGCAAATTGGGCATTTTGCGTGGTGGAAATGTGGATGTGTTCTCTTTTTTTCTTCTTATTATTAATGCATTGCTGAAGTATCGGATCGGGACTCTGTATTGACAGATACTCAAAATCAAATGACTCGGACTCGGATTCGGGGGCAAAAAAATGTGATAGGGACATCCCTAGTTCTGTTTTGTTTTTCATTTGTTTGTCTTTGTTTTGATTGGCCTATTTGTGATCAGACCACATTTTTGGCAACTAAAATGCAGACGAAGCCTTTCGATATAATTCAAATTGTAGTCAGTACTCAACTATGATTTTAAAAGTAACTAAGCAGATTACATAGTGTAATGCATACTTAATTATGAGTTTAAATTCAGACTCAAAAATCTACTCATAAAAGTACAACTATCCCCCACCCAAAACTATTCAATTACAGTAATGTGAGTATTTGTAATTAGTAACTTCCACCCCTGTAAACTGGCAATAGTATCAGACATTTTCAACCCTCTCACCCTACATATGACAGTCTAACAGCATGTTTAATATCAGATGGGCACTGTAGCTCTATCTGTTAATGGTGCTGCCAGGTTTAAACAGAATCAACATGGAATTTTTCCATTGCAGAAAGCAAATCCAGAGAGACGTTACTGTCAGACAGACACTCAACAGTGACAAAGCGGGATAAACGTGGAGTGACGTGGTATTTCTGGAGGCTCACTACTTTGACCAGACACCTTATCTGAGATGTTCAGAGGCCTGACAGACAGGACATCCTGCTCATCTGCACATTATGTTACATATTGTCTTTTACTCAGCAACTCATAGAAACAAATAACAATGTCAAACTTTTAAGAGAGCCTTCCTGCTACACAATTAACTGCCTCATTCATACTCACAGATCATGAGGACTCTCATGAGAGAGGTATGCATTTTCAGGATTTTTCCCTTAGAATGTTACAACAGTTCAGATTGCTTTAGAGAACATGATTCACTGTTCTCCAATGAAGCCAAAATGGGAGATTACTCCTGTCTTTTCCTGCCTAACCAGTGCTTGGATGGAAAAGGTGACACATTGTGGCAGAGCCAGAATTCACTGTCACTGACAATATGCTGCTGTTACTGATACCCTGATTCCTCTGAGGAAACTGAGAGGACTCTTAAACAAACATTTGGCACATCTAAAAACCTCAAGTGAGCAGTACACAGAATCCAGATGACCAAATTAGGTATTGGCAGATGTGGTTGTAAAAGGCATGGTAAGATTTTGTAGTTACAAGAAGTAGTGTTGGTAAAAACATCTGAGGTACTGGATCACAAAAACTCAAACTTGAGTAGATCATAACAACAATCAGTAAATTGTCAAGTGAGTAACATAATCTAGCACTGAAATAATTGACACAAAATTACAAATCACACCAAATTATTTAAATGATTAATGATGATTGTTTAAGTCATTTTTAAACAAATATGCCAAGCATTCTCTGGAAGAACTTAAATCGGGCCTGAAAAGTTGAGCCCGAAAAGGCCCAAGCCCAACAAAATTCGGTCTGAACCCAACCTGAACCCATCCCTCATTAGCATATTTCAGCCTGCAACCGAATACAGCCCGACATTTTTCTTAAAAAGCTTCCCTCTATGCACCAAACAGTAGAAGCTGGCAGTGACAGGGACAATACATAGGTGGAATTAAAAAAAAAAACCCCAGCTCAAACCCAACCTAAGCCCATGAAATATGGGAAACATACAGTCCGACATAACCCTGTCGGGTTTAGGCACAGATCTCAAGCTCTATTCTCTACCTACAGATTCTCCAGCTGTTTCATATCACTGTACATCAGTCCCTCCAGGAAGCTGCGATGCTGCGATCACAACAATTCCCACAAATTCAACCAATCCCCATGAATTCTGTGCAACCATGCAATTTTGTCCAACTCTGCAACTTTTCTGCAAATTCCAGACCAATCATCATTGCTTCCCACGAGTTCCACTAATCACAACAGTGCACCACGCAAACATCATACATGTACATCTCAATGAACTGACTCAATGTTTTGTGTTATTATTCACAATATTTTTTTTGCTTTTTTTTGGTCACGGGTACTAAAAAGAACACATTTGTCTCTGTTATTGACATTCATCAATGCTCTGTGCACTTCTATTTTATGATTTGCTGTGCTGTTTAGACTGTTGGAGATCCAAAAAGATTCTACTTCAATACAACCTCATCCCTGGTGCTTCTTCATTTACAAATAAAGCAGATTTTTATAATTTCAGTAGTTCTGTAGTTCAACTTTTCTGCTACTTAGTTAGAACACTCAGAACAGGGTGTGGTTTTGTTCTCCCTGGAACAAGTTGCCTTTGATTTTTAATGAATTATACAAAAAAACAGCAACTTTCTTTTGCAAGTTTTCACTTTGTCCGGCAATATCATTGCAAAAAAAGCCCACAAACATTGCAACATGCATTGCAGTTTTTTTGAAAAGCTGATGTGAAATCAGGCATTTTATGCTGCAACATTCCCCAAAAAGGCCTGCAAAATCCTAGAGGGACTAAACTGAATATCTTTATGTAATAGACTGCTAATGAGACAAAACAAGACACCTGATAATATCACTTTGGGCTCTGGGAAACAAACTACTGTGTGTTCCTGTACCAAAACAGAAATGGGATCTTCCATGCAAATTTATTCTGCAATCTAAGGTTGTCAAAAGTATCAATACTTCCTGTTCCCTTTTTGCAGTGGTATCAAAAGGGGTATTAAGTCTGGTTTTTAGAATTGTATCAGAGTTTAAAATTCTGGTATTGTGACAACTCTACTGTTATCCACATAAAAAAGGCAAAAAGTCATAGGAAAACGATTAAATTTAAGATGGTAGACGGAGACATGAGAGCTGGACTTTGAGCTTAAACATCAGAGTCAGGTGGACTTCAGGTCCTGCACTTGCTTACTCACTGTGATTTGATAAGAACGAGACAACTGTTGATAAGAACAACATTGTTTTAGAGATACTAGGACAGCACTATGCACATATAAACATGTGTGTGAAAGGCTGTGTTGGGTAAAAGGCACATATCTGACCTCTGAAAGAGCTACCTGAAAGACTACATGCCAGCAGAGGGACATGTGATTGTAACTAACCCTTAAAATAAGCCCTCTTCTTAGTGTCTGTCAGTACCTGGTTCTGCTGTGCAGTCAAAGTTCATCTTCCCATGAACAAACAGACTCCAGTACAAATGTTGAAATGTTAACACAGTGATCTCCAGTCAAATAAAACTACTACTGTGTGTCAACAGTGTGGATGTGGCAGTCTTTGTTGCAGTAAACGGACAGAGGGATGAACGACTTAAGTGAGTGAATGGAGGAAAACGAAGAACTCCACAGGAGTTCCTCGGCATTAGAAAAGCCTAAACCAATTAGTGCTGATAAATATAGGTCTGCAGTAATCTTGTAAGGACGGATGTTTGACTACGAGTATTTCTGCTTCACTGCTCGGAGAGGACAAACCTGCTCTGCAGTCGCTTAACATGTCAGACCTGTATCTCCACATTACCACCACCTTTCAACCCCCCACCCGTATTCAACATTTGTCCCACCCACTGACACATATCTCATGAAAAAGAACCACAGAGTTGCATGTTTGAAGAGTGACAAATGGGTCCAGTTAGGGGCTTTGTGGAGGATAAAACTTATTTTTTCCAAACTATTCATTTTGTTCTATCAGTAGGCTAAAATCCAAAAGCATCCAGTTTACAATTATATAAAGAAAAGCTGGAACAAGAGAGAATATTTATCAAATGACTAATCAATTGACCAGTCACTGCGGATTTAGTTTAGTCTAAAAATACTATCAATCTTTGATTTTTTTCTTGTTTCACTAAGAAAAAGTTACAAACTTTCCACACTAAATACTGCAGACATTAGTTACAAAATGGTAACAAGATTGTTTCTCCACTTTTATTCTTTAAAGAGCAAAATAATACTAATACAAATAATCCTAAGAATTATGTAAGACTGCCAGATCATTGAATAGATTTGTTTTTCAAACATGTAACTAACCATTCTTGTGAATATTAATCAATCTACTGACTGTTTTCAATTAATCAATTCATCTAACACCCTCAAATCTCTACTGATAATTAGAACCTTCATGCAGGTAGGGTTTGTTGCAGAACTATTGTATAAGACTGCATTAGTTTTAGCTAGGTGTGCCAAATAAACTGGTGACTGAATGTATATTTTCCTAATGTGTTCTGAAAGACTCAGCACTCAAATGATCTTGTAGATAAAAAAGGCTGTGCAACTTGAACATTCTATAGCAGACTGGCAATGTAAGGTAGTGTCTGTACCGTGAACACAAAAAACTACATGCAGATACACAGTAACAATGGTTAGGTAACAATGGATCAATAGAAAAGGAAAAATATGAGGGGTCAGGCACAGTCAGAGTACTTGAAATCCTCGAAATAAGCAGAGAAGTGTCAGTCTGCAGCCAACAACAAGTGAACTCCAAAGTTAAGGAATAACACGTGTAAAATGAACCCCTTACCTGAACTGGGAGCCGGCAACAGATCAGATCTCTCATGCCTGTGTTTCAACACTGAAGCAAGTTAAGCTTTGCAGACAGGATGAGATGATTGTGAACTGGGAAGGAGGATGGGCAGAGGGAGGGAACTGTTGCTCTTCTCACAAACTATACCAGCTGAAACTCTATTCTTCTCTCACCCCCTCCTCCCTCCCTCTCTCTCTGACAGACAGACAACGTGGAGCTGACTGGCAAGATCTCACAGCGGGACCTGTGGCAGGAACCAGCTGGGGCATCAGACAGTGGATCATCCACACAGTGGTTCTCATGAACACACCGTGAACAGGCAGTGAGGACTAACAGGCAGGGGACACCTCTCAGTCTGATAACCCTGAATAATGTGTACTTTGAGCTGATGTAACGGTCCACACTGGTCCCCAGCGGTGCAGCTGTTGTAGTGTGATGAGATGAAACCCAGCTGTTACACCACACGTTCTTCTTCTCTGAAGCTAGGAGGCTAAAAGTTAAGCTAGCTATGTAAAAGCAGACATTCTGGCTGTTTAATGCAGCTCTTTGTCCTCTCTACACTTTCTGAGCAGCAGGGGCATAAGAATGTCTTCATAGCGGGCTAGCTAACAGCTGACGTGCTGTTAGCTAGATGGCTAACGCGGAGCAGAAGCAGTGAGGGGTTTGTTCATTCATGAGGCGTCCTCATTGAGAACATGGAGACAGTCACACTCACCTCTCACATGCTGTCCTCTGCTGGACCAGTCCCTGTGGCTTCATGTACAGCGGACCTGAGGCTCACATCAGCTGTAGCACGGACCGGCTAGCTAGCTAGCTCAGTAAGCTAGCTAACGTGTACTAGTGGAGCCGCCGCTGTGTTTCTCTCCGTGTCACATTCACAGCACATCTCTGTGTCGGTCCACAGCGGAGCCGCTGCTGGCTGCACCTCCACCTAAGCTTCCCATCATCCCCCCGGCCGGCTCTGCTCTTTATCCGACACCAGCAGCCGCTAATATTAGCAGGGTGCAGTGTCTGCTCACCGCTACCGACTGTGTCTCCACAATGACACTTTGTAGCGAGAAGTCCTGTCCTCTGTCCTGCTTCAGTCTCTGATACTCCAGCTGGCTCCACCACAGACTGCTGCCTCCTCTTCTCATTATGACGACGGCATTTTTCATTGAACTACACTTCCGCATTATTTAGCTACACAAACAATTTCATCATTATACATAAATAATAAACACATATGCATATGATAATAATGATAATAATAATAATAATAATAATGATAATGACAATTGAATTTTAATTCCCCCTATCTATCGTCTCTGTAAAATCCAAAATCTGTTTTCTCTGTGTTTAAAGGGTCGCTCCAGTGATTAAAGGGACAGTTCACCCCAAAAACAAAAAGACATATTTTCCTCTAGGTGTGATAGTTTTGATGTGGTACTCGAAAAACTGAAAAGAAATGTCTTTTTCAAGAAATCATGACTCAGTGACTCAAGATAATCCAACTTGTTATGATCAGTTACATGTAGAAGCTGTTTTCTTTCTACCAAACACCTAGCAACTGGAACACTGTGCAGAAAGAAGCGTCTACAATGAGAGGTTATGGCTCAGCTGGGGAAGACGCCATTAATGTTTACATCCTGTGCTGATGACTAGATGCATGCTTCCTTCTGTGGTGAAAAGGTTGGCTAGTGTAGTTCAGTACTGTATTGGAGAGAAGGCAGGCATTTCTACAGCCGACATCTCCAAAACTCTGCAACTCACACTAAAACTATAAATAACACTACAGGTAACAGGAAAGTATGTGTTTTTGATTTTGAGGTGAACTGTCCCTGTAAGTTTTGCTCTTATATAAAGTAGGGGGACTTGTTAGAGGTAGATTAAAAGTGGTTCCTACACTTCCATTAATGCAGTTAAACTTTAATTAGAACACCTTTGTGAGTCAATACTCTATTGTACTGTACTCTCATAATACAGCAGCATATTGTTACCATTCCAGAAAAAGAAAAAAATGGATCATTAGTTTATTATTATAACAACATATCATGTTTTAACAATAAACTTCTAGATACTACTTATACCGTTATAACACTAAACACTTCATGTTATAACGTGATAACTTGTTATAATGGGAAATATTTTGTGCTAAATGTGATAAATTATTGTTATAACACAAAAAGGTTCATGTTATAATGGCTGGCTGTAGGTTATATATGTATATGTATGTGTATGTATATATATATATATGTATGTGTATGTATATATATATATGTATGTGTACATATATATATATATATATATATATATATATATATATATATATATATATATATATATATATATATATATATATATACATATATATGTATACATACATATATGTACACACACACAAACACACACACACACACTATTGAATAGTTCACCCTGTTACACACACATTCATACATGGCAGAGGTTGCCATGCAATGTGCCCCTCCTCAGACTTATTCATGAGGGTGATGCCTTCGGGACCAATATCTTGCCTAAGGATACACTGACATGCACACTGCAAGGACCTGGGGATCAAACGGACAGTCTTGTGACTGGTCATGTTAGTGGATGCAGCCAAGTCGAGTATACAACATAACTTACAATTACCTCCTGGCTGATAAGAAGTTTTCAACAGAACTAGGTTTGAATTTGCAGCAAATAACCATGATTCCTTCTGACATCCCCAACATGGAAACACCTTTAATCAAGTTAAGGAAAAGACACATTCACTTTAAAAACATCATCAATATGAAGGATGGTTTAAGCCATTTTATAATAATAAGTCTTTAAAAGGCCATGACAGGACCTGCTGATGAAAATTTTCATCATGCCACCTGTCCATTAATAGAATACATTTATGTATATTACCTGCAGCTGCCACAAGTCCATCTACAGGTGAGCTGTTAATTATACAGTGCAGTACTGCAGTATTACAGTTTGACAGTAAGATACTGCAATATTTCAACATTATAATGAAGATACTGTGCAACATCTCCAACAGTGTTGAGATCTCTGGCTCAGACAACATAAATAATTCATCAAGTCCATCAGCTGTAATGTCCAGCAGTCCACACAGTTCCTGTAACACTCACAGGCTGTAGTTATTCTACTGTCTGAGTTTCTTGCAGGACCCTCAGCTGGTCCTCAACGGTGTTCAGCTCCTGCTGCAAGGCGGACATCTGAGCACAAAGAAGACAGAGGAACACAAGGATGGGTTCAAATGAATCACATGAACATGTGGTTGTCTAATTAGGGGCTAACTTTTATACAGCTAGACTATGCTGTACAGAACTACTGATATGACTAAACAAATAGTTTAGACATTAACAACATTATGATTGTTGTTAATCAGTTACTAGTCCCTCCAGGATTTCAAAGGCCTTTTTTGGGATTGTTGTTGCCTAAAATGCCTGATTTCACAAAAAATGGCAATCTATGTCGTGATGGGTTTAGGTATTTTTTGCAATTAAATTGCAGGACCAAAAGAAAATTGCAAAAGAAAGTTACACTTTTAGAATTCATTAAAAATCAAAGGCAACTTGTTCCAGGGAGAACAAATCTACACTACACTTCACACTACACTATCTAACTACAACAGAACTACAAAAATTGTAAAAAATCTGCTGCAAATCTGCTATTTGTAAATTAAGAAGTGCACCAGGGATGTATTCCACAAAGAATCCAAAAAGAAAAAGCTGTCTGAGCAAAGATGTTTTACAGAAGGGAACTTTACAACTACTGCTTAAAGCTGCTCTGATAGAGCTGCTCTGTAGTTTGTTAATGTGCAGAGAAATAAGAAATAAGATTTTACAATAACGAGTAGGTTATCACTAATTGTATTTGTTCATTTATTTATTTCACTATATTTAAACATATGGTTATTTTTTTTTTAATTCAAGGATGCTGGGACATTTATTATGATTATATAACACAGGGCTGTACAATGAAAAAAGTGTTGTAGTTCCTTCACAATATACATAAAATACAACACAGATATTTATTAAATTAAGAATGGAATAGGGTGAAAATACAAACCAAAATTAATACATTCATATACACATAATGTACACCCAGGAAATAATTGAATGCATTTTTTGAATTTGAATCAGGTTGAATGTAGACAACAGCTATAAGATGGTGATGATGATATAGTGGACTCCTTCCCTCGTCCTGCTTGAGTCTTGTGTGTCCCATCCAATCAGCCTGCTCCACAGCAGCCTGGAGCAGGCTGTGTTTGTTGATCATCTCAGGGCCCACACACACCACATCCTCATTTTAAAAATGACAATCAATGATAACAATCAATGACAACTTCCAAGTTCCAGTAGTGAGGGTATCTGTAGGTTTCCGGAAGCATCTGGAGGCATTTGGAGCTTGTAGACTGCAAACACTCCATCTCACCCTCTCAATGCAAATGTGTGGGAGAACCTACGCTGGCTGCAAAATTTGCAAAAAATGCAGATAGCTGTATCTAGAGCCAGTGTTTGGTTTGTCCATTCTGGGCTGCCGTAGAAACATGGTGGCACTTTAGAAACAAGTATAGCCTGTGAGGCTGTACTTAGACGCAGTGAGGTTTTGAGCTCAAATCACAAATCACACAAAACATTCAAGTACATGAATTTATATAAGAACATTATAGCATTAATATAGACATAACCCAAATAATTGCATCAATCAATGAAGCTTGTCTACTTTCTATTGTTCTCCCTTTGCTTTTACTTTTAGTAATTATGAAAATTTGAACAAACAATGTCACACACACTCATTTGTCTATGAAAATCCGCCCCACTGTGTAGTTTTCATAAATAATTTTTAATTCTAGTGTTGGAGCATCTGATTGTAGCCACTTCCTAGTCACATTCTTTTTTATTTGAATAAGTAATTTTCTCATTAGATATTTGATTCCTTTAGTCTTAAGATTCAGTGTTATAGTACCCATATACATTGGTACAAGGTTTGTATTTATCTGTATAGATGTCCAACAGTTTACTGTCTGCAATTGTGACTTGTATTGATGGTCCAATAGATTCCCAAGGGCATTAATAGAGCTGCATAATGCTAGCCATTCAAATTTGGCAATGCCAGACCTGCTTTCTCTTTTGATATTCTTGGTTTCTTACCTATCCAGATACACCAGGAAATTAACTTGTCCCATTCAATGAATTGCTGTTCAATTATTTTAACTGGCAAGGATTGGAAAAGTTATAGCAGACAAGACAAAATAACCATCTTGACTGACTCAATCATTGAAGAGAAGCTGAGAAATGACAAGTGATTCCACCTGGATATATCAGATTTAATTTAAGAGTTTAGAGGGATTTAATTACTCTCAAATAATTTTATTTCCTTTGTAAGATTAACTCCTAGATACTTCATTGACTTCTTGTCACGCCTCAAATCATACTTTTCCATGAGGTGTTTTGGTGGAGCATCATTAAAAGTCAGAATTTGTGTTTTTTGGATATTTAGCTGACCAGATTTCTTCAAAGATGACATCAAAGTTGGTAGGGATATTAAAGGGTCATTAAGATTAACACATCATCCTCAATTTGTGTTCCCGTCCTGCTTTATTTATACCGCCAATCTCTTCAGTTTGTCTAATATACTGGCTGAGAGGCTCTATACAGAGAGTGAAGAGCAGAGGGAAACAGAGGCAGCCCTACCTGCACAAACACTCTAATGTAAACCATCTTGAGTGGCTGCTATTGACTGAATTATTGTATATTGCTTGGAATGCCTCAATAAGGGTTTTGTGGATGCCAAACTTATCCAACATCTTGTTGAAGCTCCATCTGATGGATTGGATGCAGAGAAGGCATCTTATTTTGATGTATGTGCCACATAATGTGTAGCGTCCTTAAACTATTAGTGTTTTGTTTCTGATGGATAAATCCTGTCTGGTCCAGGTGAAAAAGAGATGGTAGGATTTGTCCACATTTAACACTGAAAGTGGTTGATATTGTTTACAGTCTGCTTTGTCTTTTTTGTTTTGTTTTGTTTTTTTTCATTATCTAGTCTTGGTTGTGAGTATTGTTCTTTATAGTACTATGTCATGACTATGTATGACTATGTTTGTTTTGTTTGAGGACATCTTATTTTATTTATAGTATTGTCTGTCTGCTTTTTCTTTAATTTATATGCCAATAATTTCATAGCTTTACTTCCTGCCCTAACCCTGTTTCAGAAATATCAGTTTCTTTTTAATTTCTTCAGAATATATCTCATTTTGCAGTTTCTTAATTGCTACTGCCTTATCTGGTTCTGCTCTGCTCTTATGATCTTTTTGTCATTCCTCAGGTTTACGATACAAATTGTTGGGCCTCTCTTATTGAGCTCCTTCACTGATGAGGAATGGGCAATTATATTCCTCTTTAGTCCTGCTTTGTATGCATCCCACACAATAGGTGGGGACAGGTCTCAATTATTGTTTTCTTTAAAATAGGTTCTAGTTCCTTATTTAATTTCTTCTTTCACTTGGGAGTAAGAATCCAGTTTACATACTGTGGATTTTGGATTATTGCCTGTGCTCCCTGCCCTGATAATATTTTACTTCTCTTAACTGGATGAAACACTCCATTCACATTAAACAATATCACTTTTATGCTCTGAGGATTATTTGCCATGACTATTGTGGTACGACATTTCACAATTTTTATATGAGGTTAGTGTGACGTCTCTCTTGCTGCACAGAACAGCAGCGAACAAACATCAAACAAAGTAACTAATTGCAAGATTTAGAGGCTTGCTTACCCTTAAGTGGCATCAAAACAAACCTCATTCATAGTGATAAAAGTTCAGCTCCCTGACTTGATTCCTATCAACTGTGGCTTTTCATAACTGACAGCACAGAAATAGAAAAGGAAAGAGTCTTCACTGTATCTAAGAGACAGCTTTAACATGTCTACACATAAACATGACATGTTACAGTATGTAAAGAACACATTTAAGCAATATAAATGTTCACTGCTACTCCATATTCTGGTCTTTCTGCGACGGGTCCCAGAAGAAATTTGTCTCTGAATGTTGACCCTCCTTGTTTGCGCTCCTGTGTTTGTCCCTGTCTGCTGCTAACAGTCCATGACAGTCTCTGGATCTGCTCCAATGTCCTATCTTGCTTCTTCTGTGGTGTTGTAGATGCGGGTCCCATCCAGGTAAAAGACTTGTAGCCTGGGCCTGTAAGGGGGTCTGGAACCTTATCCCTTTTCTTTTCAAAATCCCTTTTGCTTCTTGTTGCTCTTGCTCTTGTCTTTTCTTGAGTACGCTTGGTGCATAGTCATTGTCCAAATTAATTTGCTTATTCATCCAAGAAAAGCCCTTCTTCTGCCACACTATTAGAATCTCCTCTTTGGTTCTGTAGCTCAGAAACTTTACAATAATGGATCTTGGGGGAGCTCCTTCTCGTGGTGCTGGTCCAAGCCCACAGTGTGCCTTTCGATCTGGAGATCCAGAGGCTAAGTTTTGTTTCAGCAGCTCTTCAACAAAGCTTATCATTGATGGAGACTTGTTCTCAGACCCCTCCACTACGGAGTAGATACTGACATTGTTTCGTCTCGACCTTCCCTCTTGATCTGTTTTGCTTCCAGGTGGGTCTGGAGTTTTATTAGCTTCTTCATCACTTCTTCCATTGATTGTATCCTTTCCTCTGTGTTAAAAATTCACTCCTCTGCCTCGTCAAGTCTCAGTTTGGTTTTGCTGATCCCTTCTTTGATTGCTCCCAGTTGCTGCTTGTTGTCTTGTCGGAAACTTTTTACCTCGGCAAGTATGGTGTTCAGACTGACATCCATGTCAGGGTCCTCATCTTCTGTTAGCATTCGCTGGCAAACTGCAGCTAGCAGAGGAGGGCTCTCTGTTAAGGCTATCGTGTGAATCAACATTTGTTGCACATTTCTTGTTTTTGACTTTGTTCTGTCTGACTCTTGTCATGATTTGGGCCTTACCCGTGACTTAAGCTCAACTTTGAATTGAGTTTAGTAAGTTTACAGGGCTATTTAATCCAGGTTGTCAGGGACGAATTTCTTTTATGCTGCCATCTTTGCGGCTGCGTAGTGGTCCTAGAATGTTAGAATTTTACCAATACTTTAGTCATAAACCAAAGAAATTAACAAATTAGAAGTCTGATCTGATGGTTTTGCTAGTGGAAAAAATTAAGATATCAATGTAAATACAATGTAATGAATGTCTGTACTAAATTCGATGCCAATCCATCCAAAAGAGGTTAAGCTATTTCACTCAAAAGCACAAATGTGAACCTCATGGTGGCATCAAAGTCAGGGGGTCACCAAAGTCACTGGGAGACATCCTCTGTGAACCATGAATGTCTGTACAACATTTTGTGCCAATCCACTGAACAGTTATAACAGAGAATATTTCAGTCTAGACCAAAGTGGTGGACCAAGAGAACATAGCAGCATAGAGCCATGCTGCTAGCGTGACTAGAAATGTAGCAGAAGTCCAGAGTACAGACAGAAACATCTGTGTGGATGAGGGTATGTTTTGGTAGGTTTACTAAACTCTGTCAGTTGTGATTTTTTTTCTCTGGTTTTCTTGAAGTAGTGGCAATTTGAAAAACTAATGCAAAATATGACCAATGATAAACAGTTATAAATGAGCCACAGCAGCTCTCTTGCACCTTGCTGCCCAGTGCTCACCTTACTGTCCATCTGCTGCCTGACATGAGCAGGAACCTTGGTCAGGTAGTCTGGAGACTGGACTCTGCAGAGGATTTCCTCCAACTTTGGAACAAGTTTGTCTCTGCGCTGAGACAGCTGCAGGATCTGTTTGTCGATGTTCATCCCACTCTGAGAGAGACAGTGAGATAATAATGGATGTTAGACATGATCATCCTCATTACCACCATCAAACCATAAAACAGTGAAATACACCAGTACACTGATGTGTGCTAATGTAGTTGTAGATGATAGTCTTCAGTCCATTCAGTCAACTCATTCTGATTTTAAAGTTTAGGTAGCACATTGCAAAGACAATGCAGAGATTCAACTCCTAATAATTATGGTAGTGTTGTACTTATACATACTATACATAGCCTCGAGGCATTTTCACACCTGCCTCGTTTGATCCGGGGTGCATTTGCCTGTTTAGTCTGGTTTGTGTGGGCTGGTGTGAAAGCTGTCAATCAAACCCTGGTGCAGACCAAACAACTGGACCTAGTCCGCCTGAAAAGGTGGACCTTGGCATGGTTCCAAACCAACTCTGTTGCAGTTTGTTTATGGTGTAAAAGCAAAAGAACCAACCATAGATTTTATGGTAGCAGATGTGATATTAGCATAATTTCAAAATCTTAACTACTAATAAATCCATCAGCTGATTGGTGTGTGATAATGATGCCACAGTAATATAGCTGTATGTCACACACATGAAAAAGGTAGATGCGCTCCATTCTCCCTGTCTTCCTTTGAACAAAAGAAAATAAAAAACAACAGTGCTTTTTTATTCTTTTCTTCTCCTCCCAAAACTTCTGTAAAGTCAGTATATAAAGATTTACAGTCAAGCTGTCAGACACAGTGCTGCAGCATGCTGTCTCTGTGTGGACATCATGCGCATACGAGCCACAGCAGGTCAGTGAGGTGCATACAGGTGCGCAGTGTGCTGTCAGCTACAAGATGACTCCTTTTTGTCCTGTGTCTGTTACTCATTATTCATAACATGCCATGATTTTTTAAAATAATGCTTGTGATTTTTTATTTCTTTGCATCTGAAACATTGAAGGGCTGCATAAACTTCTGTCAGTCACAGGAATTTTTTCTCGCGTGGGTCCTGATGATGCACGGATGACGCAGGATTGTAGCACCCAATAATGTAATAATTTACTGAAAATGTAATAACGCCTGAAAATGTAATAAAATTTGCACTTAACTCAATCGAAAATGTAATAAAACCCAATAATGTAATAACTTGACCAAAAATGTAATAAAATATTCTGACTGATATTGTAATAACATTTTTACCGATAATGTAATACCTTATTACATTATTGGAGATTTATTACATTTTCAGGTGGGTCTTTTTTTAAAAAAAATGATAATGTAAAACTTGACAGATAATGTAATATAGAGGTCTATATTTTGTGTTTTGAGAATCTAAGACTGTTAAATACACTGACTTTGAAACAAGAGAATAACTATTGCTTCTCTAAACATACTTCGCTCTCCACAGTTTTTCAACGAATCACTACCTCGTGAAAACAACCACAAACCAACAAAACAAATTTAAGTAACACTTCATTTGACGAGGGTATGCATAAGTATTCATAACACCAACACATATATTTAAAATTTGACATAAATATATCCTCTCATAAATGGTTATTATATCACTTTGAATGACGGGGCGGCATGGCTCAGTGGGTAGACCGGCCGTCTTGTAACCGTTGCCGGTTCGATCCTGGCCTGCAGAGGTCATGTTGAAGTGTCCCTGAGCAAGACACCGAACCCCTAACCGCTCCTGATGGGTCGTGTTTAACGTCTTGCATGGCAGCTCTTCCGCCATCAGTGTGTGACTGGGTGAATGTGAAGCGCTTTGGGTATCGTTTCAGGTATAGTAAAGCACTATATAAATACGGACCATTTACCATCTTCCTCTAGCCTGTGTCAAGTGATAGTGGTCAGCTGACATACCGTGAGATTTACCTCTATAAGTACAGGTTTAATAAAAATGTCATAAAAATGACAAAACATAATGACAACTGACTTGGTTATTTTTTAACTTTTGGGGTTTATATTAATTTTTGGGGTTTTGGGTTTTGATGTATTAATTCATCTTGGACGCTGGCATCCTGGCCACTAGAGGGCCTGCAAGGGAGAACACGATCAGGGTCTCTTTCAGGTGGTGGCTAGCCAAGAGAGACATTTCTCCCTTTATGTGACCACTTGGTAAGTGAGTATGCAATGTCAGCATCAATACCTTCAGATTTCTGTGATAACGTTTGATAATATTTGGGTAATGGTAGGCTTTAGACATTTTTTCAATTTTCAATTGAAATAAAATTGAAAAATTATAAATTTTATTGACCATGTGACTGCATATTAGCCTAGTTCTTGATGCTAACTTCTTGACACTTTAGCCAAGGCTTGGCTACTTCTATAAATAGCCTAAGACAGGGGTTCCCAACCTTTTTGTCACTGTGGTCTGTTCACAGGTGGTTCACAGGTGCACGGACCACAAGTTTTATTAATTAATTTATTTTTTCAATCATTATTAATTTTCGAACTTTATAGGCCTAATGGTTTAGGTTAGTTAGCCTATTGTTTCCCACAGGTTTTTTAGGCATCTGTGGCAGTGGGTATTGTCCGACCGGGGGGTTGGGTGGGGGGGTTCTTTGTTTATTTAATCATTAATTTGGCTCCGGTGAGACAAATAGGGAGACGAGGCTGTAGCGCCCCCTTTCCACCGAGCTCCAGTGCTTAAGTTGAACCGCCACGGGGGACGCCCGTCTATTCCGAACCCCCCCCCGCCCATTCCGACACTGCCAGTATGTTACTAGACTATTTCTAGAATTGTTTGTTCTGTGCAATCACCTGTTGACTTTACACTTAATATAGCAGTGCCCGCTCAGTTTTCAAGATAATTTAATCTTTATTTAAAGCCTACAGGTAAATCTCATAATATACTTTATGACTGACCACTTTGTCACTTGACATCTTACTGATTAAAAGTGAGACCATTCATGAGACCATTAATGAGTGAGGCCTATATTTATGTCAGGTGTCACGTAATGTGTATGTGGGTGTTAGGAATGCTTATGTTATATCTTTACAAATGAAGTGTCACTGACTTGTTTTCATGAGGTAATGATATGTTAGAAAACTGTGAAGTGAAGAGGTACGTTTAGGGAAGTTACCTGGGGTCTCCAGTGCTGCTCAAAAACTATAAAAGAATTCCAGCTCAGATATATCTGATATATCTGAGATATATATATATATATATATATATATATATATATATATATATATATATATATCTCAGATATATCTGAGCTGGAATTCTGGTCACCAAAGGAGGTAAGTCCATCACACACTCAGCAGGACCAGGATGTCCCTTAGTATCTGCATGTGCATATAGCTGTATGGTATAGGTCTGCAATTCAGTCATTCTGTTGTTTCAAATCCAGTGTAGGCTATATAACAGTCTTGGATTCTCAAAACACAAAATGTAGAACTATATATTACATTATCTGTCAAGTATTACATTATCTTTTTTTTTTTTAAAAAGACCGACCTGAAAATGTAATAAATCTCCAATAATGTAATAAGGTATTACATTATCAGTAAAAATGTTATTACAATATCAGTCAGAATATTTTATTACATTATTGGTCAAGTTATTGCATTATTGGGTTTTATTACATTTTTGATTGAGTTAAGTGCAAATTTTATTACATTTTCAGGCATTATTACATTTTCAGTAAATTATTACATTATTGGGTGCTACAAGGATGACAATCATCAAAAATGTCCAATCAACAAGTTATCTGATTGGACAGTCTGTAAAACTGTATGCTTCCTTCTCTTGGTTTGTTTGTAAAAAGTCAATGTGAACATGATCTACACCCGGACTAAAATGCAACAATGTTTCCTTTTCTTCTTTGGTCCAGACCAAATGAAGCAAACTACAGGTGTGAAAATGCCCTTAGTTTTAATTTTAGCAGCACTGATGTTGTCATACATCATGCAAGCACAAATACATTTTCAGTTTGGTCATAATTATAGTAGCATAATAATTAGCTGCAAATGTGTCACCTTTGAATGAGGAATATACACCCTCCTGATTTGGGTAAATCTTGAGAAAATCAAGCTATTTGTGCGTCACCTGGTCAAAGCACACACAGACCTGCACTTTGTGCAGGATGCTGCTGGACCATATGTTTGTCATGTGAACAGTTTTCACTTACTGCAACTTGGAATCTTTCTGTTAAACTGAGCTACAGTAATGCTACCTTGTACAAGGTGAGCTTATAAATTTATTTACACTTCGTCCTGCCCTGCAGTTGCAGGGATCCACTGATAGCAGTGGTGTATCACAGAGTTTGTCCTTATTTATGGGACAGGGGTGATTTGCTTGTAGCTGACAGTGTGTGGTGCTTGTCACAACACAGCACCTGCAGTTGTCTGTGTAAAATTGCACACACCAACAGCGGTGGGTAGTGTGAGTAATAGAAATCTATACTCAAGTAAAAGTACAATTACTTCCATTAAAAATGATGAGTAAAAGTTAAAATTACCATCAAAGAAATCTAATTGAAGCTACTACAAGGAACTTCCATATTGTGTTGATTTTGGAGGCCTCTGGACAAAAACAATAGTATTTTCACCACCATAACACAAACTATAACATCAAAAATAAAACTACCTAAATCGACTCACTGTAACTTTGTATGGGAAATGAAAACACAGTCTCCTTTCATCTGACAGAATCTGACCCAGTGGCAGGCATTAAGAAACATCCACTCCTCTTGCAGATGGTCATATAGAGACATCAGTATGAAACTGAGACTGTTTCTTAACCAGTTAAAAACTCCCTGTACTCAGAATAAAGGTTATTTCCATTTTAATATTTTTAGGGTGCACTGCATTTATAAAAGTAATGTTAAAATTGGCATTACGTTAGTTTAACTGCTTTCTAAAGCACATCAATTTAAAAGCATGACAAAACACTAGTAATCTGCTAAAATCAGTAAATGTCAATAATATCACAGATTAAAGGGATAGTTCTTCCACTGCGGAGTAATCCCAGACTCCTGAAGTCCCAACATGCTGTTTGCACATGTCACACCACACACACCCAGTTCAGACAGTGTGCATGTGCATGTAAACATGGCTCCAAGCTAAGGATCTACAGGGAAGATTCAGGATAAAAACACGGTGTAAATAAATATTTTTAATAAATAATAATAAATACACTTTCCTCAGCTTTAGGAGACTTGGATTACGAGCAGTATAGAGGCATTTTATATTTTTTATTCTGTTGTATTTTTATGTTTGAAAACTGGTCACCATTCAATTCCATTGTTTGGGAGATTCTGCAACACTGTTCTCTTGTGAAACTGCAGCAGTGTTTTGTGGACTGAAAAACTAAACCCAACCCTCGATCAGCATTAGGGTGAGTAGATAATAAATGAATTTTCATTTTTGAGTGAAAGCCTTCAGGACTGAAAGAAGAAAGTTGCTCCACACCTGAACATGAAGGTGTAGCTGACATGTGTGGTCTACCACCCCGATAAGGCTGCCTTTTGGTGGAGGAGTTGAGTGGACAGAGAGGCGGTCTGTCTCATGAGGACAGCAGATATGGAGGTTAGAGATCCGGCTTAAAGTCCAAACAGCTGAGCCGAAGTGAAGGAGGACCTGAGCCTGGCTGGGTGAACACACTGCCCACACTGAAACACACAAAACACAAGCAACATGGACATGAACCACTTTTACACCACATGTTCAGTAATCCAGGCAGTTGTTCATTATCAGTAAATATCATCAATTTAATTTTTCAAAACATAACAGGGACAAATCCTGTCTGCGTATGTAAGGCTTTGAGCATCCATTGGTGAGGTTTTATTATGTAATAATGCAACTGCTTCTGTGTGCTTATGGATTGATCAACCTATTTTTTGTGCTCATTAATGACTGTATCCTGAAGGACCTCTGTGATTCAGAATTCTTGAAAAACCTTTTTTATAACTTCCATACTCTTTTTTTTTAAAAGCTGGAGACATCATGTTTTCAGGTTATCCCATTCTTGTGGACATGAACTGATTAGATTTTGGTGGTCAAAGGTCAAGTTCACAGTTACCCAACTAAAGTCATTTTTGGCCATAACTCAAGATTCATACGCTATTTATGACTAAATTCAACACAAATCAATCAAAAGTCAGCTTCACTGAGACATCATAATGTTAAGCCCTTTATCAGTCCTCTGTAAAACTAATCTCTAAAAGAAGACAGCATGTTTCTACCTGGAAATTATTCACTGAAACCATAGCTGTATAGTGAAAACTTCCATTATGTACCAAAAAATACAAATAAATTAAAAAATACACTTAATACTTTTTATTAAATTCCTTTAGATACAGGTCAATATAGTGGTAAGTTCCACACTAAATTCCTTCAAGTCTTCACTACAGACATTATGTGATTGTGGACATACATGGATGTAAACTGTAACTTGATTTTTGTGACTATTCTGTTTCAGCTGACTTCTCATTCTTCTGAACTGACCACTTGGAGCACAAGTGATGAACGACTGCTTCAGTTTGAAATCTTGTTTCAGCTCAGGACAATGTAAGTATGGCTCATGTTAATGCTGGTACTTTGTGAATCTCAGCTGCTTGCATCTGGCAGTTGTGGTGGCACTGCAGTAGGTGCTTCACCACCTGTTGCCTGGCAGGGATCTGCACTCTACTGAGTGACCTCTTCTAGTTTACAAATGACTTACTGGCAGGCTTCTCTTTGGTCATGCCACACTGGGCTCGCAGTGAGCGAGCCACTCGGATCACTTCCCGCACCAGCAAAAAATCTCTTTCCTCTTCAGGGAAATGCCAGTGTGCCTGCAGGATGGAGAGGTCACAAAAAAGAACACATCAGCTAAAATGACTGGAAAGTCAACACCAGAAATAACTTAACACATTCAGAAGTAAGAACAAGAATATGCATCTGTTTGGCTTATGAAGCAGACCAGTATATAACTTCTAACCCAGGTATATGTTGTACAATCCAAATGTCTAATACTAAATACACCTATGACAATTGCAACATGACAGACTCAGGCTTTAGTATGGCTGGATTAACCTGTTAGTTAAGTCAAGTCAACTTTATTTATATAACACATTTCATATGATAGGCATAGACTTGCGTAAATTACATACCACTGTGACTGTACCTTAAAATTGACAAACAAAGTAGAGTTTGACTTTCCGACAGTGGTGTCAGAGAGAAGGATGCTGTCTAAGCTATGGACTAACTTGGACAATGTCTCACACCCACTACACGATGTGCTGGTCAGGCACAAGAGTACTTTCAGCGAGAGACTCATCCAACCAAGATGCACCACTGAATGCCATGGGAAATCATTCCTGCCTCTGGCCATCAAACTGTACAACTCCTCCCTCTAAGTGGCCCTTGGACTATTTCACCCTGTCAACAACTTTAACTCCTAAATTATTCTGTATTTATACTACAGTTCACTGCTGACTAACTACAGTCATCCTATTCGATAACTTAACAGTACCATCACTTTGTGCAATAATTCAACTTGTACAATAACTCTACTGTCTAGTCTGTCATACAGCATTTCATTTACACTGTTCTAAATATGTATTTTCATATCACGATGCACATTTTGTACATAAATCTTAATTTATCTTATTTCTATTCTATATCTAAACTTATAATCTATTACAGTATATATGTATAATAACAACTGTATAATATCAGTATGTTATTGTTCCGAAAACAAAGCACATACTTTTACTGTATATATTCTGTTTTATTATCTATTATTGCCATTTTGTCTCTGTGTATGTTTGATATTTTACTGTACATATTTTTAAACATCTTACATTTTTATATTTTCTCTTCTAATTGCACTATCAATTTTTCTGTTCTTGTAAGGAGCATCTGTGACATGAACAATTTCCCCCCAGGGATCAATAAAGTATTTCTGATTCTGATAAAGGTGACTGATTGACTGATTGATTCATTGACTGACTGACTGACTGAAATCAGACAATATCTTTTGGAAGGGTGCTGTTCATCTTTCCAGTACACTTTAACACAACTGAAGAATCTATGATGAACAGAAGCTGTTGTGGAGGCTCATGGCAGACAACACTTGAACTCAACACTTAATGTCAGTTTTTTCTTTCACTTATCCCCTATCTGTATACATCAGTCATTCTCAAACACTGGGTTGGGAACTTCAGGTGGGTCACAGAAGATTTTACTTGGGTTCCCAAATAAATAAAAGACTATGGAAGAAATTCAATGAATTTAAGATTTTTATCTACAGTACACCTTTTATAAAACATTTAAAATGTGTATACTGTTGTGTATATATTATGTACTGATGTGAGGAAAAACAAGAGCTTGTTGATTCTTTTGTCTCATTTAGGCTAAAATGTCCTATGTTGTTTTCCTGATAAGAGGAAGAAAAACAAGGAGATTGGCTGTTCACTCAGCCTAAATGAATTTATTTCCCAATTCTTAAGTTTTATCATGCATCTACATTTTTAATAAAATATCAAGATAATATAGTGTGATGCAGAAATGGCAATAAATGGCAGGAATGTTAATTTATGCACAAATGAACTCTTCCCAGAATTTATTGATAAGGCTTATTGTGAATTGGGTTGCATTGGTTTGACATTTTAAAAAAGTTGAAAAAAGTTTGGAAAACACTGGTATACATGACCAAGAGATCAGGTTTCTCCAGCAGAAATACAGATTGGTTTATATTTATTTCTGCAACCAAACCTGCTTTCCCTGTTCATGTTAATGTCACACTAATATCCACAGCTACAGGCAACTAGGAGTCTCCAGTTCACCTGACCTACATGTGTTTGAACTGAGGAAGGAAACCAGAGCAGCTGACAGAAACCCATACTTCACAGCTTCACAAAGACTTTTATTCTTGATGATTTGCTGCCTGAAATACTAGTGGGACTGAAATGCAAGACAGCTGTTATTTACAGCTTCAATCCAGGATACAAGTGACCTGTATGAGATGACAGAGTCAGAGATGGCCCTAAGCTACACTGATGAATGTCAGTGGAAAACTTCCTGCAGCTGCTGAGGGTAGTTTGAATGCCTGACAGATATTATCTGTACAGCAGTGGAATCTGACCTGATGTGATGTAAACTATTTCCTAATAGTTGCAGTATATTCTGCATTTGCTTTTGATCCAACAATTCATGGAAGCCATGTAATTCCTACTCTGAGTGAAATGCCCAAAGCTGAAACACCATCTTGTACATTTAATGTACTATGATAATGAACTATGTAAATAAGGTCTCAGAGTGCACAAAAACATCAAAATAGAACTTGTTCCTCAAAAAAATCCTGTCTGCCTCAAAATGTCCACTAAGGGAATACTGTTATCCAACATTTTAGCTTTTTGTCTCAAGCTAAAGACAGAGAAAAGTCTTGTTGTGTACAGGTGAGTGACTACAGGTCCTTAATGACAATAAACACAGGAAGCTTCAATAATGATCAGTGAGCAGCTAGATTTACTGAAGAGAGTCAGTCTGGTCTGTCACAGTATGATCTAAACTTGCAAACAAACAACATATGTACCTTACACACAACAAAGATAAGCAAACAGCTGAAGCCTCAGAATATTTAGAAGAAATAAAAGTTAAAAATGCACCATGAAAATACACTGACTGAAACATTTTTCAATTAGTTTTGTTGACTAAAACGACACAACAACAATACTAAATGGCTTAAAGGGGAGTTAAAGTTATTAAAAAGTGTTTCCAGATCATGGGGTGTAACATTCTGGATTTTGTCATGCATTTTTCCTGTTTTATTTTGATTTTGATTCACCTTGCTTGTCATTGCAGTTTCCAGTGTTTTCCTGCCCTTCATCACTACTAACTATTAAGTTATTCAAAAATGTTTTTAGCTGTTTGGTAGAGGATGTCCTTGAGATTGTTAATGCCTCCCTACATTCTGGTTTCTTCCCCTCATGTCTCAAACATGTGATTGTAACACCACTGTTAAAAACAAAAATCTTGATTCACTTGTTTTTGAGAATTACAGACCAATATCAAACCTTGCATTTTCTGGAAAAATTCTTGAAAAGGTTGTTTACCAAGAATGACTTATGTATCAAATAATAATTTCTTTGAAGTTTACAGGTCTGGTTTTAGAAATAACCACAGTACTGAAACTGCCCTGGTCAGAGTTGTTAATGATCTTAAAGAGAATCATAACCATGTTATTCTTCTAGACCTTAAAGGCACTGTTCTAAAGTGTTTGTTTTTCATATCTCACAGGAAGATCGTTCTCTGTGTCTATCAATGATTGTGAATCTGATGAGGTTGGCGTTCCATACATACGAGTCCCTAAGGGGTCAATTCTAGGTCCTTTGTTGTTTAATCTTTACATGCTTCCACTTAGGTCCATAATACAGAAATATTATATTTCATATCCATCATATACCAGTGACACACAGTTATACATATATGTTTCCACCAATAAGCACAGTAAGTGATCTCATTCAGCGCATTGCAGATATCAGATTTTGGATGGTCAAGATTTTTTTGCAGCTTAATCATGACAGAGCAGAGACTCTGTTTGTAGGACCAAAGTATTTGATGCATGATATTCACTTTTTGTTAACTCCCCTGTCTGTAAAGTCATGTGAGCATGTCAAAAACTTTGGTGTTATTTTAACCCACTGCTTAACTTCCAGAAGCACATCTCTAATATTTCTAAGACTGCCTTTCATCATCTTAGAAATATATGTGTGTGTGTATATATATGTGTGTGTATATTTATATATATAGATATGTACATAACTTTGTGTCTTTCCCTATTTGTCTCAGAGATCATCCAGCATCATGAAGTGTTTTAATGTGTACTCTTTCATTTTCAGCGAGCCCTCGATGTTTTACCATTGTGAACAGGAATGAGGAATTTCAAACTGAATTCACCTTTTGATACTCAAATTTGAGCTGGCTCACTGGGCTTCTGTGAGAAGTCAGAAATGAATCAAGCATAGCATTCAAGCACTAAAACTAATTTTTCTGTTCAGGAATGCAAGTAAATAACTATAATTTGACTTATTTATCAGATAATAATAATGTGCTTTACTATGTTTTCTGTTTTTTTTGTAAAACGGTAAATTCGAAAATTCATGGATAACAATAATAATTATATTTTAGCATTAAAAATATCATTTCAGTTAAAGAGCTTCTACATACTGGTGTATTAACCATTGGAGAAACATAAAAAATTATTTTGGTATTTACCAATGCTGTTAATTTAGGGCAGCTCTGGCATAAACCTTACATTGGGTGGTGGTCTAATAAAAATGTTAAGTACTGTAAATAAAGCTGACTTGACTTCATCAGTCACACCTGCCCCTGATTGTCCCCATTGTCATTGGTACCTTGTGTACTTAGCCTTCTAGCAATCTCTCCTAGTGTTTGAATCCTTTTTTCTTTTTTGACTTTGCTAGTTTTCCTTTATTTAAGGATTTTTGCCTACTTCCTGTCTGCATTATTTGCCCCCTTTTTCGGACTGCCTGCCTGTGGATGACTTTTTGGACTGTGAGTAAATGCCTTGCTTTTTTTCAAACCAACTCTGCCTCCTGTGTGTTATCTTTGCATTTGAGTCTGTTTTTTCACCAGAGTTGTTACAGGGGAGCACTAGTGGTGTCTATAGCTATTTAATTAAACTGAACAGGGTGATTTTTTTTAGCACAACTCACCCATTTAAATGATCCTAATGCTTAAAATTATTCATACTTAGGGGAACACTTTGGGTGACAGGTGGGTGTTGGCACAGGTGACCAGCTGCTAAGTAGCTGCTTCAGCCCCTCCCAATAATGAATAAAATAGACAATATATCTGCTACATGAAGCCTCTTTTTCTGTCTGTCAGTGTCTGACGTTCTTATAGGAGCACAACAGTAAATAGGTGGAATAGTCTTTTAAAGTGACTTAAACTAATATTTATTTTAATTTAACTGAAAAAAGAAAACCAACACTAGTGCCAAAACCGATACTGATTATGTGGATTATCCACAGTAAATGGGACACAGGTTCTGATAAGTCACACTGCTATTGATTTTTTTAAGGTAAATTTTCAATGTTTTAAGCAAAATAAAGTCCATTCACCTCAATTTACTAGAGTGGCAGCAGATATCTGAAAACCTGAACAAATAAAACCAAAACTATTTGTCTGACTAGATTCCACTTAGGGCAAGTGACAAAATTGTTCTTTTGTAATTTGTGTGGTGGTCTGACCCTTTTTATGGGTAAACATTGCTGCAGAGTTCGTGTTTTGACGGCTGTAGTCGTACCAGTTGAGAGGAGCAGGGGTACGGCTGTAAACACAGGCTGGTCTGGGCTGCAGCTTCAGGTCGGAATGGCTGAAGTCTCTGCCACAGCTCCTCTGTGATGAAGGGCATGAAGGGGGAGAGCAGGGCCAGAGACATGGACACACAGTGATAGAGGACACTGCTGGCCATCTGCCCCGATCTGCCACTGTGCTCTGTGTCAGTCTGGACCACTGCCCCCTCCTCCTGCTGGACCAGCACAGGCTTCACACACTCCTACAGGACACACACACAGACAGAGGAGGAAATGACAAACACTGGCAACATTTCCACAATGAGGTAACTACTGTCAGCTCAAGTCAAACATGGATTTATTTAGATTAATCTGTTTACATCAGTCTTTGATATCCTGTGACTGAGCCTCTGTGTTGCCATTTTTAGATGCAGCAGTAAGTAGATTACTGCTAATACAGAGGAACCAAGTAATGCTCTCTTTTCTAATCTGTCCTTTTTTGACGACATCAAAGTGCACCCATAACACTCCTCACCATGTAGACATCACACAGGCTGTGGACCCAGAAGGAGTACAGGGCAGATGTGACAGTGTGCAGCTCATAGGCTTCAAAAGCCTGTTCACACTGAACCACTGTGCTGTAGAGTCTGGAGCAGATCCACTTGTCCATGCTGCTCAGAGGCGTCATCTGAAATTTGGAATACAAGGAAAAGTCATTAGAAATAGAAATAATATATTCAATACACACTCATATATGTCTTGTTACATCCTTCAAGCCATTTTCTTCTTGTTACATCTGTCATGCATGATATGTGCTGATGGCTACACCAAGAAATTGTCTTTTTTATGTGTTATTGTCCCATCCGTTAAGATTGAAATCCACTGTATGCTACGATTTTTCATCATTCCTTCCATCAGATTTGGCTGTCCTATATGAATATTCAACGATATGTCCTTTTTTTTTAACAGTGCAGTGTGCCAGACTGAATTCCTGAATGTTGTGAACAATCCTGAATGTTTTACCAGAAAAGACTCACATTCTAATGCTTTTCTTTGTCATCTGTAATGTGAATAAATACATATATATATATATATATATATATATATATATATATATATATATATATATATATATATATATATATATATATATATATATATATATATATATATAAATATATATATATATATATATAGTATTTGTATCAATATTTCTGTCCTTCCAAGTCAAAGGTTGCAGCTGCCATGGCTCATGGTGGGGTATCACCTAGGACTTCAGCACTACTCTCCTCTATCTGTGTTAGCTCAGTGTCTGCAGTGTCTGACATCCTGCTATCCTCTTGCACCCAAGTACCTGGAGCTGTCCTGTATGATGTTCCCTGCTCTTCATGCCTCGTGTCTGGGTGAATTTGTTCTTGCATTGTTGGGTAGTTGTGAGGGGTCTAAGGGAGTCATGTCCTGACCTGGATTCAAACCCCCTGGTCTTCCGTACAAAAGGCAATGACACTAACACTGAGCCACAAATCTGCATAGTTCAGTGGATGACCATCAGCACTATTCTCCTCTTGGCGTCAGCTCAGTATCTCCATTCTACTCATACGTGGGTGGATCAGTGAGTAAACGTCACATGCACTTGTGCTGCTAAACAGTGTTCCTATTCTGTAGGAGTATCACCCTCTTTTCATTGCTTATAGAGTCTCAAGGTGCTGGACACTGATGTCTTATATCCAAAGGCCTTCTGAGCTCTGCTTGTGATTATGATATCAAGATCATATCTGTGTGTTCCGTATGAAGAATAACATGGTTCACCTTGGGTGGTATAAAGACTGGAAGCTGGGGGAAGCTAGCCAGAGTAACTAGCCAGACTCTGTCAGCATTTAAAAATACACCTACCAATATCTCTAAAGCTCAATGATTAATCTGTTGCATCTAATTTGATTAATTTGTACATTAACAGAAATGTAAAACAAAATTTTGTTGTTGAAGTGATTTATTTGAACTTTGGACAGCACCAGGTGTCCAAAGTTTCCCTGTTTCCCTACACTTCCAGTCATTATGTTCAGCTAGGCTAACCACATTCTGACTCACAGGCATTGTGAAGCCTTACGTTGCTGGATAACTCATGATAGTGGTATGATTGCAGACTTGGTTGTGTGAGGGTTAAAAACACAATGAAGTGACAACATATCACTATATCCATCACATTTAAGATAAATCACCTGAAAGAAAAAACTGTGACTGACAAGAGCAGTTCACATTTCTTAACCACTTCCATGTTAATTAAAAGAAGTTTCCCAGCTGTAATGATAACTTGGATGTTTACATTAACTGTATTTGACATGAACACAGACAGGAAAGAACTATCCATCATTTCATGTCACTCTAAGTAAGAACTTCTTCCAAAATGTTCTTCCAAAAACTATAGTATTTCATGCTAGATTTACTTTTTAAAACAACATTTTTACATTTTACATTTAAGCTGATCCTTCCCTCGACCATCTGTTGTAATCAGACAGTAAAAGCTGCTGCTTTGTGCAAGATGAACAGCTCTGCCATCCTGTTTTGGACGATAAAGAGATGTGTTGTGTGGTGAAGCAATTCAGCAGATTTTCAGCCAAACTCGCCTCAGTGGCACACAAACATTTACTGCACAGGCTGGCAGGGACTGTCCGTCTTTCTGAAAAGTTTTATTAATGTTCTGATATCTTATTAATGTAAAAATAAGCTCAGCCTTTTTCCACCAACAATACAGCAGTATAACTATAACAAATCAAATAAAAATGCTCTCCAAGAGTTTATTTCCTGTACCTCCTCCAGTGTTCTCACTGGTGTTGTGCTGTCACCCAGCACTCTCAGTGTGAATCTCAGTGTCTGCCACATTTTATTGCAGAAGTTTCTGCAGCTCAGGACCTGTGAGATGGACAGACTGATGTCTTCCCCTGATAAAGGCAGAAAAAAAAGAGTTAGACACATAGAATGAAGGTAACTAAACTTTAAGAGTTGAGCAGTTTTGCCCCGTTAGCAGCACATCAAGTTCAGCGTATCTGTCACGTGGTGTATGCTCATGTTCAGATTGACTTTAGCCCTGTATGAAAAAACAGCCATTTCATTCATTAGAATAGAGACTGTCCATCAGTGCAGCAGGGGTAACCAATGGAGATGACTCCAGCAAAAATAAAAAGCTTTATGTTTTGCCACACTGTACATCTGAGAGGGTGTGTCCCGGTGGTCTTTTAAGTAGATGGTGAAATCTCTAAATTCCTGCAGTTGTGTTGAAAAATGGATGCCCGTCAATGATGCTTTCACCTGTTACCAGTTCACCTGTTTACCTGTGGAATGTTCCAAACAGCACTCCCTCCAGGATTTCTCATGCCTTTTTTGGGATTGTTGTGGTCTAAAATGTCTGATTTCACAGCAGCTTTTCCAAAAAAAATGCAATGCATGTTGAGATGCTTTTAGCCATTTTTTGCAATAAAATTGAGGGACCAAGTGAAAATTGCAAAAGGAAATTGTGATTTTTTGTATAATTCATTAAAAATCACAGGCAGCTTGTTCCAGGGAGAACAAAACCGCACTCTGCTCTGAGTGTAACTAACCTTAGCAAAAAGGTTCAGAATGACAAAAATGCTAAAAAATCTGCACCCAGGATGTATTCCACAAAGAAGTAGATCTTTTTGAGAACCAACAGTCAAAATAGCACAAAATAATAAAAAAAAATAAAAGTGGACAGAGCGTTGACAAATGTCAATAACAACGACACCTATTTTGTTCTTTTCAGTACCCATGATGCAAAAATGATGTTTGCACAGGGGACTGCTGTGACTGGAAGAACTCATGGGAAGCAACAATGATTGGTCTGGAATTTGTGGGAAAGTTGCAGAGTTTGAACAAAATTGCAAGGTCACACAGAATTCATGGAGATTGGTTGAATATGTGTGAACTGTTGTGATCGAAACATCGCAACTTCGTAGAGGGACTGAAACAGGTACTTTTAGAGCATTCCACAACTTTCCTTGTCTTTTGTTGCTCCTGTCCCAACTTTTTTGAAATGTGTTGCAGGAATCAAATTCAAAATGAGTTTGAATCAGCTTGAACATCAAATATCTTGTTTTTGTATTGTTTTCAACTGAATACAAGTCAAAAAAGAATGTGCAAATCATTGAATTGTAATTTTATTCACATTTTTCACAGCTTCCCAACTTTTTTTTGGAATTGTAGTTGTAGTTGAAGTGCAAGCCATCTTCTTTTCCTTCAAGACTGTGTTACACATTCCTCTACACATTCATTCACTCTGACAAATGGCCTTCCTTGTCAGCTAAAGTGAGCAGAGATGAGAGTAACTCACCCTGCATCTTGTGAGAGCAGAGGGCGAATCTCAGAGCATCAGTCCCACACTGAGGGATCCCCTTGGGGAAGTCTTTCCTCTGTGGGGAAGCAGATGGAGCAGACAGATAAGAGAGAAAGTAATGAGTGTGCTCAGTCAGCCAGAAGGAAACAGATAGGAGAGAAGGGAGCTGACCTGTGCTTCCATGGCAACCAGTTGCTCCCTGGGGTCAAGGTTCCCCTCATTCACTTTCTCCTGAAGTGTCTAAGAGGAAAAAGAAAAAGTTTCACCACAAAAAGTCTTTTGTGGAAATTGGAACAGACGGCTGTCTCAGTGGGCTATTTCCTACTTACTACTATCAGCTGTCACTTCATTACAGAAAAGACGGTCACTCTTTTATTCTTCTCACATCCCAGAGAATATATGAAGCCTTCACTTTTCAGAAACTCCTACTTCTCAGTATGGAAGTTGTAAATGTATTCTTTGTGACAATCAAGTGCTTCTATGCAATGTCAAACTAAAATACAGTTTAAAATGAAATAATCTGATTTGAGAACATTTGTGGAAGCAAATCACAGCTTTTCTCCATTAGCCACTTAGAAATACAAACATGAGAAAATAAGGTCTTTATTTTCTCATGTTTGTATCTCTAAGTGACTAATGGAGATGTCAGTTTTTTTAAATTGGTCCAGTATTGAGGCAAACACTAAACAGAATTATACTGCAATCCCTCCAGGTGTCTGTGAGTCTTCAGAGTGCTTATTTTTGCCACCAACGGACTCAGATTGTATGGAAAGGATTCCTAGATAGAGCTTTTTATTAAAGATGAACACACTTTTTGTTTAACCAGAAACAGTTGTTTTATTGCTGTTGCCAAACTAACCAGACTCCCTTTACAAAACTGTAATTTTAACATCTTTATCTTCATTCAAACCCTTCAAACACACCAAAAACATCTTGGTTTATCTTTCCACTGTTCCAACAATCACAAACTCCCTCTCACTCCTCTCCCGATATTTCTTTCGTCTGAATGAAGATGATGGTGAAATGACTATTTCGTAAATAATGTAAAGGGTCTGAGCCTGTCACTGGCAAAAACAGGCACTTTTCTTAGACGCACTTTGAAGGTACCAGTTGCCTGGAGGGGTTATGATGCAGCTTAGTTTTGCTTTTATCAGCTGCAGTGATCTCCCTCAATACTGGAGGACGACTACTGAGAACTTTCTCTTTCAAAAATGGGAAGGAGACATTACCTTTACGGACTTTAATAGTTCAAAAGTAGTATTTCACATTGATGGAGATCATTTAAAATAAAATTTCCACTTTACTTTTCTAATTCAGTGGCTGGAACGTGCTCTCATTAGAATACTTCTGACACCATTTTAAAATACATCAAAGTCCTGCTTCTCAGTTCAGTGTGGTAGAATATCAGTAAAGTCATTCACAGTAATTTGCCTCCAGGACCAAGTCCACATGCTACCTACCTCCAAAGAGACTCCATGTATAACATCCAGCGGGTCGATGACATTTCCCAGAGATTTACTCATTTTCCTGCCATGTTTATCTCTCACCAGAGAGTGAAGTAGAACCTGAGAGGCATGATGGGGAAAAAAAAAGGCAGAGAGAAAAACAAAAGGATGAGTTCACATCATGGCTCATGGACAGTCTTTGTATAAATGCCGTTTAGTTTGGGGCTTTCTCATTATCTCAGTACCTGTTTGAAAGGCAGCTGTCCAGTCAGCTCCGTCCCTAGCATCACCATCCTCGCAACCCAGAAGAAGATGAGGTCACTGCCTGTCTCCAGGATGGAATTGGGGTAGAAGCGCTGAAGGTCAGTGGTCTGACGGAAGTGAGGCTGTGGTTATTTGTTATAATACAAGGGGATAGGGCTGATTATTGAGGACTATGTTCTGCTGGAAGAAGTACAGTACCTGTTCAGGCCAGCCAAGCATAGCGAAGGGAAAGAGCCCCGAAGAGAACCATGTGTCCAGGACATCAGGGTCTGACACAGGAAGTATGCAGATGTGGGTAAAAAAAAACAGAAATGCTCAAACAGAAATGACATTTTTTCCGTCCAAATTCTCTCCAACAGTGTGAAGACATAGTTATCGACTGTGATTTGCATATATCCCCTGACTCATCTTCAGATATGACCATTCCTCCCTCTCTTTCCCGTTGAAATTTAGCATACTGGGTGTTTTAAGTAGTCCTGAAAGCGTCTGTATGATCTGTATGATTATTTCACATCCAACTGTCTTTAAAGTTTAATCCAAATTTTGTCAAATTTGATTAAATGATTTCACCATTAAAGGCTAGTTCACCCAAAAATGAAAAATTCAGTAACCCTCATGCCGATTAAAGGTCAGGTTTTTTAGTCCACAAAACACTGCTGGAGTTTCACATGAAAACAATGTTGTAGAATCTCCCATGGAAGTGAATGGTGACCAGTTTTCAAATGGAAAAAACAAACAAACAAACAAACAAATAAATAAATAAAATGCTCATCTCATTGGGTGTAATCCAAGTCTCATGTAGCCCTCGCATGCCGCTCGCTTATGTGCACACACCGTAACACCACACACACCCAGTTGTGCTCACAAGTGGCTCCCAGCTAAGGATCTACAGTGAAGGCTAGAATCAGGCTAAAAATATGGTGTAAATAACATCTTTCAAGTCAGCCTGGCATGTTGGGGCTTTGGGAGACTTGGATTACACCAGACAAAAGTATGAAGGCTTTTTTTTGGTTGTATGTTTTATGTTTAAAAACTGGTCATCATTCACTTCCATTGTTTGGGAGATCCTGCAACACTGTTCCTGTGAAACTCCAGCAGTATTTTGTGGACTAAAAAACTAAACCCAACTTTAACATTAGGCATGAGTGTGAATAGATAATAACTTTTCATTTTAATGAGTTTCCATTTTTGGGTGAACTATCCCTTTAAACTAAAATGCCCAATAAATCAGCTGTGTCTGTGGACACTTCAGCCTAATGTAGAAAGAGTCACAATAAAGCAGTTACAGTGAAAGCACTGATACTAACAGTAGCAGTGTTAGCATCACTGATCCCTTTGTGAATGTGATGGCTGATGTACAGTAAAGTTTCTATCAGCTGATTAAGCAGCAAGTTAAAGGTTAAGCTGGAGGTGAGTCACCCTGAGTCAAAGTGAGGGCTTCCGGCTTCACTCCATATTTGACAGCAGCTCTGTATCGGGCCTCGTCCTCACTCCGTCCCCAAACCCACTGCTCCTACACAAACAACACAGAAACAGACTGAAAACTGCACCACAGTCTGACAATGTGAAGAGCACATCAGCTAGTTAACCCATTACACTCAAATCTCATAGTTTCTAGTACTGCAACAATTAATCAATTAATTGATTATTAATTGAATATTAAATTAATCGGCAACTATTTCGATAAATTATTAATTGGTTTGAGTCATTTTTTAAGAAAAAAAGTCAAAATTCTCTGGTTTCAGCTTCTTAAATGTGAAACTTTTCTGGTTTCTTTCCTCCTCTCTGACAGTAAACGGAATATTTGTAGGCTGTAAGTAAAACAAGACATTTGAGGACGTCACTGTAGGCTTTGGGAAACACTGATCAACTTTCTTCACCATTTTCTGACACTTCAAACAAGCAACTACTAATCAATTAATTGATTATGAAAATAAACTTAAGTTGCAGCCTTAATGCTTTCTATACTCATTTACTTCTACTACCACCACTATTACTCAGGGGGGCACTAGATGAAGTGTTCTAAACAAACCAATGAATAAGAACAACCTATGAAACCAACATTTTACACAAGCAGTCTTGTTAATACATTTACATACTCATATCCACAGAGCCAACCTCTTGTTTGTCAGTAGAATCAGGAAGCTCCACTTGGTAAGCAGGGATCTGATGACCCCACCAAAGCTGCCTGGAGATGCACCAATCACTGTGAAGCAAACAGAGGTACATTGTTGACAGCCCATACTTTGAAACAAGTGTTCATTCATCATTGTAGTGGTGTCATTTCAAGCTTGTGTCACCAGTAACAACACACACAACCATTGTTCCTCCTCACACCACTGTTCAAATTCACTGTTATCATCCAAGTCAAATGTCAGGACAGTCTACCTGACATTGGATAGCCAGTTCTTCCATGTCTTGTTGTAGAAGTGAGGGATGATCTCCAGCTGTCCGTCCTCCACAGCCTGACAGGGAAACAGTCACATTTCAGTTTTGACATGCTACTCTGTTCTTCATTATTTTTACATGATGGAGCCTGACATAATTACCTGCAAGTACAACCCTTTAATACACGAAGCCTGACCTAAATATCAACATCTCACAGCCGCCAGCCTACCTGTATGGCTTTGTTAGCCATTTCATCACAGCGGACAAACCACTGCTTCTTTAGGAGAGGTTCAACGACGTCTCCTGAGCGACTGAGACAGGGAAGGACACAAAGACACAGAGAAGAGAGAAAGCACAAACACATTAGAGCATCACATTACAATAGATTTTATTGTCTTATTTCAGGAAGATGAAAAAAAATCAAGACTATGCTTATGTTGACACAGCTGCTGCCGTTTCTGACCTGTACAGTGAACGCTTGTGTAGAAAACCACAGTTAAGACTTTTGGCTGTTTGAGAGAGTTTGGAATATGAACTAAGCAGACAAACAGTTGTGGTTCACTACTTTTGCTGTAAAAGAGAAAATAGGACTTTCCCTTCAATCATTGATTAGCTGTTTTTAACCAAAGCCCACAAAAGGACACAAAACTGGCTGATCAGGCTCAGGCTGCATGTAGATTTGGTCCTTGTGAAACACTATTGGAATGTGACAGAGCCACAGTTTAACTGGACACAGTGCAGTCAGGATGCAGTTCAGCCATACTGGATTTTCCAGTTGGCTGTCTCACATACGTGGGATAGAAAAGATGTGCATCTGCAGCAACCACGTGATGACTCATGCAGTATTCACAATAATTTAAAAAAAAGGTTTTTAATATTTAAGTAAGTATTAAAAAAACAAAGAAAAACAGCTTTGTGTGCACCTCCTCCATTTGTCCACCGTGTACAGTGGCACATGATTGTGTGTAAATGGCTGAATGAGAGGCCAACTGTTAAGCAATTGTTAAAGCATAAAATGACAAGTAAGTGCAGTCCATTTTAGTCAATTTTAGTAGTGTGTAGGACTGTTTAGGTTTTACTGGCATCTAGCGGTGAGCTTGCAGTTTGCAACCAACTGCACACTGTTCCCCTCACCCTTCTGTCCAAGGAAGGGTGAAGAGAGAACTTAAAGTGGCCACAAAACTTGCAATAAAATGTAACATTTAGAGTCTATGTTTGATTTGTCCATTCTGGGCTGCTATAGAAACATGGTGGTGCAACATGGCAGCTTCCGTGGAAGAGAACCCGCTCACTCTGTAGAAATAAAGGGCTCATTCTCAGCTTTCAAATTACAACAGTTCTTATTTTCAGGTGATTTCACATGAATGAAAACATACATGTTACACACTGGTCCTTTAAAATTATGTCTTTTCCTTGAAAGAGATGACAGATCATTTTTTATTTGCGTCTTTAACCACAAGGACCTCTGTGCTGTTTATTATGAGAATATTAACTGGAACCAAAAATACAGTTGAAACTTTCCCTAAAGTCCTAAAAAATGCGCAGAGGAGGTGGTAGCATTTTTTCAGCCCTGACTAGTGTCTGCAGGTGTTCCTTTCAGGCTGCATACAGCTACAACACCAACAAATTTCACCTACAAGGTAGTGCAGCCTGACAGGGTAAAATAAAAAAGGCAGAAAAAACACTCGCTGCACCTCCTGCTGCTGCTCCATTGCTCTGAGTGCAAGTTAATAACTGAACGCAATTGAGATGACTATTAATATTTTTCTCTGGTCGTTTGTGGCAGGGCTGTAAGGGAACTAATTATGTTTCCTTGCTCACTAAATTCTACTGTGTTACTCAGAATATAAGAATATTCTGAATTTGATACAGATCATGTAAAGAGTATAGTCTGTTTGGATATTCCTAATTAGGGCTTATTCTGAGTGCAGCATTTTCAAATTAAGACATGTGGGATATACTGGTATCATTCAGGTTTTAGGAGCATTCTTTGGACATTGGAATACTTGTCTCAACTGAGGTTTTTACCGCAGTGACACACAGCCACTTGCTTGAGTACAGCCAGTTCTGTGTGTTCCCAAACAAATCAACTAGCCAACAGTTTGTAAGGCTGGGGTAGAGATGCATGTACAAAGAGGAATGCGAAACACACCTCCTTTTAAGCATTACAAAATCTTGGATATCAATGCTTTTTGGATATGTTTTGGAAAGCTTTGGCCATGATATGTAAAATAATCTATAGGACGTAGTGAGGGGGGCATGTCTCCTCACCCCCAGTGAAAATTACATTCTTACATGACAGATGAAAGCTGCTGGAAAACTCCATCAACAAGGAATATATGTGCACACTAGTTATCACTTAGTTTTTCATTTTATCTTGTATATAACATTTTGTAACTTAAAATGAGTTTAACAAGTTATGTAATATCTGAGCTGATTATATTCTTAAAACATCCCTACAGTAACTTATATTTGCCTTTACCCTCATTCAACTTTAAACTGTCTTAGTTTAGTATCTATCACATAATTTTAGTAACGAATTTCCTCTTTTAGCAGGTCAACAGTGAGTTTGTGATATTTTTGCGTGATATCAGTGTAATGTCACAGTCTGTCAGACTAAGTAAAGACCAGAGTTAAACACAACACTCACATCAGCCCACAGGCAGAAGGACAGACACTGCTGATGTGTTTTCACAATCTTCTATTTCTTTATGCTACTTACAGGAAAAAGATTGCAAACCTACAGACTAAATGGGCTGTGTGGGTACGGTTGACAGTAATTATATTTTTACTATGTATCAGGGCTATTACAATTAACATGAAATAAATAAAAAACAAAATTTCAGTCCGCTGAAATAAGAACAAAAACTATGAAAAAACTAAAAAACTATGAAAAAAGAAGCAAACTAACTGGAACAATATGTGTACTTACAAACCTTAATAAAAAAAAATTAAAATATAGCAGAAATATCTCCTGTGTACTGTAGACTTCTCCAAGGAGAATCTACTGTAGACTACTACAGTAGATTCTCCTTGGAGAATCTCTGCTTGTATCTAAGGAAAGCTGAGCCCCTCAAGTCTGCACACACCAAAACAACGGTTTAATTCCCAAGTTTTACAGTCCAAAATAAACATCAGTTGTTTCCATTCTTAGAACATTTAACTTTGTAATTATCTCAAAGAAGGTTTTTACTTTGTATGCTTTTTTTTCTTTTAACGATCTTACAAAGTAGCTTATACACACTCATCCTTACCTAAAGAACAATAAGGATTCATTATCACAGAGCCTGAGAAGTCACAGTTGTTTACGAAGTAGACTATTTTTTAATTGAGGACAAAGAAATTTATCTTTTTAAATAGTTTTGTATACAGACTTCTGTATAAACTGTAATTTTAGATTATGTTTTGATTATTATTTATTATAATTTGATTATTATTTTGACAACATCTGGACAAAGTCTTAGGGACCCCCTGTGATTTGTGGTGTTGTGTTTGTATTGTAATACATATTCAGAATTTTTCAATTTATTGAGCCTCTGACAAATAGCCCCCATATTTTAATAAAAACCTAAAACTAATACAGAAACTAATGAAAACTTAGACTAAAACTTAAGATTTTTAAACAGTAAAAACTAAACTAAAACAAGCAAAACAATTGTGGAAGCTAACATACACTAAACTGAATTGAAAACAAAAAAGTAAAAACAAAATTAAAACAAAAACAAATGAAAAATACAAACCTATAATAACTCTGCTATGTATTGATTTTTTTAATAACCCTGTGCTGCCTTTTGTGAAGAAGCTTGTTAGTGATAAAATCATCATCATAGCTTGTGAATATCTTTGTATTAGCAGGAGCTTTCAGCACACAGAGAAAGTCAGAATGAGTTTGGGGTGTGTGTGTGTGTGTGTGTTCCTCTACCTGCAGACAGGTAAAGTCATGGCATGACTTTTCTTTCCTCTGAACAGCTTCTTCTCAGCCAGTGCGTTCACAACCAGCTGTCTGGCATCAAAGCGCTTCACTCCCTGAAAAGAGACAAAGAGACACAAAATAATCTCAGACCTCAAGCCTACTGTTTCTACCACAGTTCACACCATTTCTTCTGGTAACACAAAGTTTACATGACAGAGGTGTTCATGCACCTCCAGCCACTGTCCACAGGAGTGCGTCATTGTCCCATCTCCTCTGATCACAGTGAGGCGTGGCAGTGAGTGTCTCTGTGACAGCAGGAAGTCAGTGTGGTCATGAGCAGGAGTCACCTTCACTGCACCTAACACACACACACACACACACACACACACACACACACACACACACACACACACACACACACACACAAACAGCAGCTCAGATCATGAAAGAAGCAACATTCAGGGCGAGGACAAAATAACAGGAACAGCTTAAAAGCTGATAAAGGTGGTGTTTGATGTTCAGATCTTAATGAGACTGTGTCAGAGAGGTTCAGTAGAGGACAGTAGAGCTGCTCTTACCTGTTCCGAGCTCCATGTCCACCAGTGAGTCAGTGATGATGGGCAGGAGTCTGTTGGTGAATGGGTGTCTGCACTGCTTCTCATGAACAGCCTGGAACACAGTGGACACAGCAGAATGATATGAGAACAGCTGTCTTAGCAAATGTCATCTTATATTCACATTCATGTGTTTCTACTACTGACATCTGGTCTGCATTTTTTTTTGGTATGTCGGGCAATATAATAATGTGTGAAATGTATGTGTATGAAATGTGTCAGCTGCTACTGCATTTGTATTATGCTAGCATCCTTAAAGGGATAGTTCATCCAAAAATTAAAAGTCAGTCATTATTAGTTTGTAAAACACTGCTGGAGTGCACAACCATGTGAATGT
The DNA here is from genome assembly GCF_056507025.1 of Lutjanus erythropterus. Taxonomy (NCBI): domain Eukaryota; kingdom Metazoa; phylum Chordata; class Actinopteri; order Lutjaniformes; family Lutjanidae; genus Lutjanus; species Lutjanus erythropterus. The sequence continues at coordinate 1,562,961 of NC_139332.1, read as the reverse complement.
GGCTCCAAACTAAGGATCTACATTGTAGATTCAGGCTAAAAACATGGTGTTAATGATGTCTTTCAAGGCAATTTGGCATGTCAGGACTTCAGGAGACTTGGATTACACCAGATGAGCATTATGGAGGCATTTGATGTTTTTATTCTGTTGTTTTTTTATGTTTGAAAACTGGTTACCATTCATTTCCACTGTTTGCAAGATTCTGCAACAGTTTTCCTGTGAAACTCCAGCAGTGTTCTGGGGACTAAAAAACTAAACCAGTCAGCATGAGGATGAATGGATAATGACTGAACTTTAATTTTTGGGCGAACTATCCCTTTAAATATATCAGCTTGTGTTAGACAAGTGTGTACAAATCAGTGAGCAGGACTGGTTTACATGATGTTTACATCAATGTGATAAAATACTGTAGCTTGATTTGTCAGGTGTTACATTTCTCAATAGACTTTCCAGTAGATACATGTTGTCACAATGGTTACTTTTCTGGTAAAGATTTTACATGATTAGATTTTATATTTTACAAACACATGAAACTAGACATTCCCAACCTGACTCGTGGCCTCTGGTTATGATTCAGATATTTACCATGAAGAGTTTTCACCTCTAACATGGTGTCATTTAAATATCATTCAGAGCAAAATGTTAGAAAGATTGCAAAGATTGGCCAAAAGTCTGAAAAACTAATACAAATTCATGGATCAGGACCACCCAGATTTATCCTGTGACTCCTGAAAAGGCCTGAGCCATAGATTGGGAGGAACTAACTAGCTAAATGGTATATAGTAGTAGTTATGAAGTTAAGTATTTAGAATCAGCTCCACCTCAAATAGCAACAATAACAGCTACATGCTGCTTACACTGACCTGAGGCTTGATTTTCTGCAGATTCAGTAGTTTTACTTTCAACACCATAAACTATATTTTGTTGGTAAGACTGTTGACATTTAGGGAGGAGTTTGAATGCAGGACTTTTACTCATAATGGAGTATTTCATATTTCGTATTTCATATTTAAGTATTTATTTATTTATTTATTTATTTGTTAGTTTCTTTAAAATGGAAAGGGTAAATATTGTTACATAGAGAGGCAATGCAGCAGACGTAATGTATACAGGACATATAGCTTAAGTTACACTTTTAAATTCAGGTTAAAACAGTGTTATGAGGAGGAACAATGGTGCTATATGTCTAGGTATTGGACATGATTGTGTATGCATTGACATATAGGTGTAACAGTATTTATGTGTAAGTGAAGCTATAAATGTACAGTGCTGTTTTCTTTTATTTTTTCCCCTGATAGTAGGTCAAAGATTGCATAGGAAGTGGGTCTGTTTCATGTTTGTACTCGTTAACACAATATGTGTTCTGCATCTGAATCTGTAAACTGTGATGGATGTCTACAGCAGTCAGTTTGTGTAATAATTAATCTGCCTTCATTTTTATCATCATTTTAGCAACGTTGCAGAATTATCTCAATAATTAAATGAATGAGTACAAAGTGAGTAAAATGTTTTATTACTAAGAAGATTTTTTCCTTTTAAGCTAAAAAGATTAAAGCTCTTTAAAGCTTTTCTTTTCTTCATTTTTTGCTGACTGGTTTGATTTTCTCACACTGTATGTTCATAAAGTGTATGGTTGACTCACAATTAGGGCTGCAACTAATGAACATTTTCATTATCAATTAATCTGTTGATCATTTTCCTGATTAATCAGTTTACTGTTTAATCAATCCTGTCAGTTGAATTTTTTTTTTCCTGTAATGATTATCGATTAATTATTGATCATTTGTTCCATTAATCAATTGTGGTTTGGTCTATAAAATGTCAGAAAATATTGAAAAAAGTCCAACATGAAGTCCCCAAATGTCTTGTTTTGTCCACAACCCAAAGATATTCATTTAACTGCCAGAGAGGAGGAAAGAAACCAGAAAAGTTTCACATTTAAGAAGCTGAAATCACAGAATTTGACTTTTTGTTCTTAGAGTTCTCAAATTGATAAATCAGTTACAAACCAGTTAGGTGATCAGTTTAATAATCAATTCATAATCAATCAGTCATTGCAGCTCTACTCAAAATGGCTCCCCCAGCAGGAGACAGCCATTAGTGTCAGAAAAAATCGATCACCATGAGCTGAAATAATCAAGAGACTGCCGAAGAGAGCTGATCGTCTCACAAGCCAGAGAATGACCTGAGTTTCAGTGGATCAAACCAGGCCTCAAGAAACTGAATACTTTAATCAGACAGCTGCTGTGTGTCTGCTGGATGTGAAAGTATGCATTTGGTTGCTAATATGTTAGCTATAAGCACTGGTCTGGTAGTATCTCACGGCTGTGTTGAGAGTTTTAGCCTCTCTGTCACTGTTACTCTAGTTTGAAATCACACCACTTTCAAATTTCAACAGAAATACCAATCAACATATGTTTTAATATGCTTATATTGACAGAAAAAGTCTAAATCCTCTGATCCAGTGTCTTAAATGTGAATATTTTCTGGTTTCTTTACTCTTTTATGACAGTAAACTGAATATCTTTTGGGTTGTGGACAAAAAAGACATTTATTTTGCAAGTTATAATCAACATCTACTTCATGATGATAAGTTAAAGCAAGAAAGTGTCTAATTCTACTTTAACTGTCTGTATCTGGACCAGTATGAGCTGGTGAAATAAACTGGCAGCATCAACATCAAACTATTGGTGAAATTATTTGCTCTCTATTTTGATAATCAATTACTCATTTTTTAATCATTAAAAAAAAAAAGCATTTAAAATTCTTTGATTTCAGACCCTTATTTTTTTTAGTTCTGTATGACAGCAAACTGAAAATCTTCAGGTTGTGGAAAAAACAAGACATTTGAGGACACCACTGTGGGCTTTGAGAAGCACTGAGCAACAATTTTCATCATTTTCTGACATTTTATGGACCAAATATCTAATCTATCGATTAGGAAAATAATCAACAGATTAATCAAAAGTGAAAACAATCATTAATTGCAGCACTAATGTATATTACTAATGTAATATATAAAACAGAATGGAAAATATATTTTGCCATATTCCTATTCACTTGTAAAATCCCCTGACTTATCGGTAATCACGTTCCATATGTAGGTGTTCACTCGTCTAAATTCAGTGAGACTGCCTGGCCCTCATGAAAGAGAATGTATACTGGCCTGATATCGAGGATCGTCAGGATGAACAGCTACAGCCACATCTCCCAGCATGGTCTCAGGACGGGTGGTGGACACCTCCACTGCTCCATCTAAAACACAGGGAAAACATTATAGCAGAACAAACCTGAGCACACGGACATATTTGGAGACAGTTACAGATACTCACCGTGGCCTTCTATAGGATACGCAAAGGTAAACATTGTTCCAAACTCCACTTTGTTCTCATAACCTGGAACAGACACCATGGTCTGCCCACTCAGCTCCTTTGAGTCAACCTGACAGCAAATACACAACTTTTAAGATGACACACATATATGCAATTGCAATGCAATTGTCAATCCATTGAAGCAATATAAAGCAAATGAATGATGTGCTGTCTCAAAACATTAAAATAGGTGGACAAAAAGTGTGCTGAGGGCTTTATCACTGTGTGGATATCAGATTTTATGTTTTGTCCACCTGTGGTATTTACTGTGTCTCCATGTGAAGCTGTCTTACCTCAATGTCAGAGATGGCAGATTCCAGAGCACAGCTCCAGTTGACCAAAGCCTCAGAGCGATAAATCAGACCAGAGTCACAGAGCCTGACAAAGGCCTCCGTCACAGCGCTGCTGAAGGCCTGAAGAGAAAAAAATACAAAACAACATAGTATGAACAGATCCAAGGTACTTTTTACATTTGTGTAATATTCTAAAAGACTATTTATCACCGTTTATTGTTATACTTCAATATAATGACAAAAGACTGATGATGAGTCACAAGTCTTTTTCTTCAGTTAATATAAGTTCATCTTGGGGACGCTCAGCTGGTGGAACATCTGCCCCATGTACTGAGGCTCTCAGTCCTCTGCACCGGCTGCAGGTTCAGAAAGATAAAATATCCCCATGGTAAGTCATGATGATGACATTTAAAAAAAAAAATTATTATTATGACATAAAAAGTCATAATTATGAGCTGAAAAAAAAAAAGTCAATTATGAGATAAAAAGGCCAAATTATGAGTTAACAGGTCATAATTATGAGATATTAAGTCATGATGACATAAAAGGTCTAATCTACGAGATAAAGAGTCAAAATTATGACATAAAAAGTCAAAATAATTAAATTTTGCCTTTTATCTCAGAATTTGGACCTTCTTTTAATCTCATAATTATATGATTATGAGAGTATATTATAGGATTATTTTTTCTTTACCTGGCAGGAGTGGCCTTTCACAGTTTCTGCACCAGCATTATTTTTCTAATATCTGACCACTGGGGGGAGCTCCATATTTAAAACTCTATCAGAATCATTTCCTGGTTTTAAACCCATATTTTCCAGGTGGTGCAGTACATGACTAACACATGTGACTGGAGTCTTACTGGATCCATTGTGAAACACGCTCTGCTCCAGTCCAGAGAAGCTCCGAGCCTCCTCAGCTGCTGGTAGATCTCTTCTCCTTTCCTACCACACACGGGGACAAAATCACTCAACTCAGTGAAGCAAACCCAGTGCAGACAAACAGGGGATGAAACATGATGCTGTGAATGTGAAGACTCACTCGTTCTTCCATTTCCACACCTCCTGTAGAAACTCCTCCCTGGTGAAGTCCTGTCTGCGCTTCCCTGCTTCCCTCAGCAGTCTCCTCTCCACCACCGTCTAACACACACACACACACACACACACACACACACACACACACACACACACACACACACACACACACACACACACACACACAGAAAGAACAACATGAGATGTGAGGACATGCTCTAGAGCATTATTCAACAAATAGGGGCCATCAAACCCAACTAGTACAATGACTTTACAGGGAAAGTTTCTTCCCCAGTGTAATACCTTGATTAAATAACTAAAGGACCACTACATGTCAGTGTGTGGGTTATAAGGATTGCTATACCACACAAACCACAAATTATTAATGTGAACTGTGGTTTTGGAGGAAGCCTTCCAAAGTCTGAAAATGTATTTCATCTCAATTTGTTCTGCATGTTTATCACAACAAATTTGTGTTACAGGTCTTGCAATTCAATTCACTTCATTTAGCTTTATTAGCATGCCTTCATGAAATACAATGTTGCCTAAGCATATCAATGCAAACTTTCACATGGTAAACAAAATAAACAATAACAACACAAAAGGCACAAGGGCATGGAGAACATGAGGAGCTATGAATGGTAAGAGTTGTTTTAGGTTCATCATCTTCTGATGAACCCTACAAGAAATAAGTATCATTAATTATTGGCCTTGTGGGACAGGGGCTCCACACAGTTGCAGAGCTCATGGCTGCTGTTATACACTACCGTTCAAAAGTTTGGGGTCACTTAGAAATTTCCTTATTTTTGAAAGAAAAGCACTGTTTTTTTCAATGAAGATAACTTTAAACTAATCAGAAATATACTCTATACATTGCTAATGTGGTAAATGACTATTCTAGCTGCAAATGTCTGGTTTTTGGTGCAATACCTACATAGGTGTATAGAGGCCCATTTCCAGCAACTATCACTCCAGTGTTCTAATGGTACAATGTGTTTGCTCATTGCGTCAGAAGGCTAATGGATGATTAGAAAACCCTTGTGCAATCATGTTAGCATAGCTGAAAACAGTTTAGCTGGTTAGAGAAGCTATAAAACTGACCTTCCTTTGAGCAGGTTGAGTATCTGGAGCATCACATTTGTGGGGTCGATTAAAAGCTCAAAATGGCCAGAAAAAGAGAACTTTCATATGAAACCTGACAGTCTATTCTTGTTCTTAGAAATGAAGGCTATTCCATGCGAGAAATTGCCAAGAACCTGAAGATTTCCTACAACGGTGTGTACTTCTCCCTTCAGAGAACAGCACAAACAGGCTCTAACCAGAGGAGAAAAAGAAGTGGGAGGCCCCGCTGCACAACTGAGCAAGAAGATAAGTACATGAGAGTCTCTAGTTTGAGAAATAGACGGCTCACAGGTCCTCAACTGGCAGCTTCATTAAATAGTACCCGCAAAACACCAGTGTCAACATCTACAGTGAAGAGGCGACTCCGGGATGCTGGCCTTCAGGGCAGAGTGGCAAAGAAAAAGCCATATCTGAGACTGGCCAATAAAAGAAAAAGATTAATATAGGCAAAAGAACACAGACATTGGACAGAGGAAGATTGAAAAAAGTGTTATGGATGGACGAATTGAAGTTTGAGGTGTTTGGATCACACAGAAGAACATTTGTGAGACGCAGAACAACTGAAAAGATGCTGGAAGAGTGCCTGACGCCATCTGTCAAGCATGGTGGGGGTAACGTGATGGTCTGGGGTTGCTTTGGTGCTGGTAAGGTGGGAGATTTGTTCAGGGTAAAAGGGATTTTGAATAAGGAAGGCTATCACTCCATTTTGCAACGCCATGCCATACCCTGTGGACAGTGCTTGATTGGAGCCAATGTCATCCTACAAAAGGACAATGACCCAAAGCACACCTCCAAATTGTGCAAGAACTATTTAGAGAAGAAGCAGGCAGCTGGTATTCTATCTGTAATGGAGTGGCCAGCGCAGTCACCAGATCTAAACCCCATTGAGCTGTTGTGGGAGCAGCTTGACCGTATGGTACGCAAGAAGTGCCCATCCAGCCAATCCAACTTGTGGGAGAGGCTTCTAGAAGCGTGGGGTGAAATTTCTCCAGATTACCTCAACAAATTAACAGCTAGAATGCCTAAGGTCTGCAATGCTGTAATTGCTGCAAATGGAGGATTCTTTGACGAAAGCAAGTTTGAAGGAAAAAAATTATTATTTCAAAAACAAATCATTATTTCTAACCTTGTCAATGTCTTGACTGTATTTTCTATTCATTTTACAACTCATGGTGGTAAATAAAAGTGTGACTTTTCATGGAAAACACAAAATTGTCTGGGTGACCCCAAACTTTTGAACGGTAGTGTATATTTTACTGCCAGTCTTCTCTCTCTCCCAGTAAAGATGGAAGTCTTTCAGAGTCACTTAGGGAGAGGAAATCAGGGAATATTATTTATTTTTGTAAAGTATTGCTCTCTAATATCTTTGTATTATTTACATTGAGTCAGGAAGTGCAGCTCTGTCTCTTGGCCACAGCAGGAACACAACCTCTCTTCTCTGGGCAGCAGGTCTGTCTGTGTCGGCCGACCTCCGCTGTCAGGTTGTGTTCACTCAGTCTGTATTCAGTCAGGCTTTTTCTCAGTTTTTTCGAATCTGGTAGGTTGCTACACTATACTCTCTGTTAAGAGGTAGATAGTTTTCCATTTTGTTTTGTGACTTTGTTAGCTCTGTCCAATAATCAAATTTCAAAATTGTTTTTGTTTGTATGGAAATGAGACAGTCCCAATGAGAACAGTCGGTGTAGGCATGCACAGATGTCTGTCACAAAGTCCTCTACTACCACCGGGGGTCACCAGAGTCTACAAATTCTACACATAAAGGCTCAACATAGTGTGCCTCTGCTGCAGGCTTAACACTGATATTCAGACTGATGCCTAACATCAGCTGATGACTGTGAGTGACTCACTGAACAGAGTTCGCAACACTCATCTTTATGATTCCCAGAGAAACAAGGTTACTCTTGTGTCAGCAAAGTGATAAACTCAAGTAGCTTAAAGTAGAAACAGACAACTTCCCAAGTGGTATTTTAGGTGGTGGAAAGAGATCTGAAAATCAGATATCATTCGAATATTATTCAATTACAAGTAAAAGTACTGCTGTTAGAAATACAAAGTATTCGTCTCAAAAACTACTTAGAGTATTAGCTTCATTTTAATCACTGATGTTTAATGCCCTCTCTGTTCTGCTGCAAATTTTGTGCATTTTCCTAAGCAATAATTATAAACACTAACAATCGATTAATCATTAATAATAAATAAGATACAAAACACTTTTCTCTCTCTCGTTTTTTTTCTTTTTTTAAGTTTAAGTTTCCTTATTCAGTAAATGGCTCCACCAGACAAAATGTCAAATGAGGTGCAGCTACTGCAATTTCTAGACTATTGATTAAAAATCCATGATTACATTTTTAATTGGTTAAATTCTTAACTGGAATTAATCAATTAATGATTAATTATTAATGTCCTTACTCCAACCCTGTACTGCTGCAGTGTTTTGTTTTGTTTTTCTTTTTATATCTCTTTGTTTTCATTGGTCCATTTATGATCAGATCACCTTATTGGTTACTAAAATGCAGATGGATATTATTGGATATTAATTCAAATTGTACTCTGTTCTCAGTGTAATGCATATTTAAGCACAAGTAAAAGTAAAGACTTAAAAATCCACTTGTAAAAGCACAGGTACCCAAAAAAGATTTTGACACAACATTTGTTTTCTTTGTCACAACAATAATACCAGGGGTGGAAGTGACAAATTACAAATACCGTAATTAAGCAGTTGTTTCCCCATAGATACCTTACTCTGCTATGCCTACCCATAACCTACCCCTCAACCACAGAGGGCACCACTACAGGAAACACACTTCAACTCAATAGCAGATTGCTTTCCATTTCCTCAGAGCCTGGCTCTGTGAAGATATGATCAACAACAATATTTTGGAAAAAAAAGAGAGAGGAAATAAGCATGATCACTGAACAGATAAACTGAAACTGTCACTATTTTATATTGAATTTGGGAACTGTGCTTTTGTAATGTTGTGCATTGCATAGTAACAATGGAGACATCTTTTTCACGTGAAAAATCATGCCTGGTTGCAGATGGATGAAAGCAAAGCTTATAGAGAACCGATCTGTCATTATTCTGTAACCATTACACTGTGCAATCAACATTTACTCCATGATGATATGTTAAAACTAAAAAACTCTCTATTTCTACTTTAACTGTCTGAAGCTGGACCAGTATGAGCTGGTGAAGTAAACTGTTAATTAAAAAATTAAACAATTAATTGACTAGTTCTCAATTATTAAATTATTTGCCCACTATTTTGAGATTAAATTAATTGTTTTGAGCCATTTAAGAAAAACTGCTCAAATTCTCTGATTTCAGCTTAAGTGTGAATATTTTCAGTGTTTTTAGGTCTGTATGACAAAACATCTGACAGATGTGTGAAGTGCTCTTTTGTTCCTAGTTCTATATGACAGTAAACGTAATATTCTTCAGACATTTGAGGACATCATCTTGGGCTTTGAAAAACACTGATCAACATTTTTCAGTATTTTCTGATATTTTATTGACCAAACAAATAAACCTAATGTGATCCAGACCAATTCTTTGATTCAGTGTAATATAAATCATTTTCTTTTTTAAGGCCAGTTCTCATTCTCTACTTTCCTTTTTTCTTTCTCTTCTTTATTATTATTACTTCTTCGGGCATAATGTTATAGGGACTGCACCTAAACAAAAAAGAATAATTATAAACATGATTATGACCTGAGCCAGAGCCATATTATGACTCTTTTGAGTGATAATTTTAGTCCTCAGGCCTAAAACATTTCACTTAGACCCTACTAAATTTATTTGACAATTAAACTTGAACTCCTTGCGGTTCCAGTGTAAGTGCTGGAGCACAAAATCCACAGGCATCATTCCCCTAAGATGCATTTTAACATTCAAGTGAAGCTGATATCAAGCTTCAGCAGTGTGAGTCAATGTTTCCCAAACTTTATTCATGGGTACCCACTTTTTAAAACTGCCAAACATTGTGACCCAAATCACAATAAGCTTTATCGATACATTTCGGGTTCCTGTATGCATAAATGAATGTTTCTGACGATTTTTACTGCCATTTATTTCCTTTACTGAAAACATATGCCCGTTAAAACTTTAGAAATTAGAAATAAATTAATTTAGGCTGAGTTAAGAGGCTATCTCATTGCTTTTTTCCCCTCTCATTAGTAAAACAATACATAATAACTAAATAAATAAATAAATGTTTTACAAAAGCTGTACTGCAAATTTAAATCTTAAATTTGTAGAATTTTAATTTATTTCTTTGGGGACCCAAATAAAATCTCCTGTGACCCACTTTGAGTTACTCAAATCAACTGGGCAGCCATTTGCCAAAGTTAGTCACTGAACGAGGACTTTGGGTTTTGTCCCTCATCACTTATACTGGACCAGCGTGAGGGGGAATCTCTTAAGTGCCAGTGTGAACATATGAACAGGAGGAACATTTACAGCAACAACAACTTGTTTAAGGGGATGGGAAAATAGTTTTAAGACAAAACTGAGAAAATGTGAGCCTGTCCTTTAAATCCCAAACTGTGATGAAAGAGGAAGAAGAGAGGAAGTTGTCGTACCTGCGTTGCAATACCTGCATGGTCACATCCAGGCAGCCACAGGACTCTGTATCCCTGCATCCTTCTCCTGATGGGATAAAAAGTGACATTATTACTGCTCCATCAACAATCAGACTCAGTTCTTAACTACTTCATACAACATGGTGCATCAGTGGTGGGCAGTTACCATCGAACCAGAGCGTCTTCCACACCAACAGTCAGAGCATGGCCCACATGCAGAGTACCAGTCACATTTGGTGGAGGGATACACAGAGAGAAGGTCTGATCCACAGCGTGAGATAACCTCTCCTGATGGACAAGACAGGATGAAATGTTCAAGTTTGAAGGCATTCTCGTGTGTGCAGGCACTGGTTCTCCTGCACATTGTTCTTGTTGTTCTTAAAGATGAACTAAAAATTCATTAAGTCATCCACTTTTACAGTCAGGATTTTTTTTAATAACTGAAAGCAATAATACAATCAAACCTTGTATGGTGATTGTAATGGATTTTGATGCCATCATTATTTCTCTGATTCTGTGCACTGTTTGTCTCACTGTGGTACTGACTGTCCTTTAGCTGAGCACACAGGCTGACACTTTGATATTTTAGGCAAATGTGACCTCTAGTGAACCTCAGTGCTTTACAAATGAATCATAAATGTAACACAAGAGTTTCATATGATGTGCATAACAATGGACCGTCTGTTTCTTGTCAGACAATGCAAGGAATGTTGCTTATTTGTGAAATAAGTATCAGTGTATGACGTGTGAGACAGCATGTTGAAATATAAAACTTTATTATAGTGTTATGTTGGCTGTCGAGCTGCGGAATCCAACAGCAGATGAGAATGAATAATGCAATGAAACTGTGAAAGAGCAGCCTCTTTGATTACACTTCTTTCAGAAATTTCCACAACAGTGACCACGTCTGTCCAGGTCAAATCAATCACTATATGTAAGTGGATGATCATTAATTTTATTAATTTTATTTTTACTCTTTATCTCTCATGCAGATTGTCGTCTAACTGACATGTGAATATTATTATATACTATATTATTATATATAATATCATTCATTCTTGAGAATTGGGCCAAAACTGGACTTTAAGGGGGTTTTGATTTTTACTCTTTAATTATACTGGAAAAATATATTTTTGACTATCAAATTTTGTAACAGGTCAACCTCCTAATGATTTATGTTTTATTAAATGGCATGTTTTTTTTGTGGCTGTCAACCCCATCAAAGTCATAGTATGGATTAAATATGAGATTATTTTATTATCTGTATAATCGAACATTGATATATTTTTTATTCAAGAAATAAAAACTACTATAATTTTGACACTGTTGATAATGTAACATGTCACTGTGATACACAATGTATAATTATTTATAACACAAAGAACACACACTAGGTGTACCATGATTTTTTTTTTTTGTTTTCACTCATTTTATAAAGCGTTATGAGCACATGTTTAATGAATATAACAGAAAAAAACTGTTGACATCACACGAGGGGCATGTCCAGACGTTTTTGACTGGGTGGCCCAAGAGAGCTTTCTTAAATCTTTTTTATTATTATTGAATTGAAAATAAAGTACTAATTTCAAATACATTATTTACTTATCGAAGACAACTGAGAGTTTTGTCAGCATAGATGCCAGTAAGATGAAATATCTGACGGAGTAGACGTCTTAGAGGTCGACAAAATGTTCCACGTTTTCATTTGACAGCAGTGAGCAGCCATTTTATTTTTTAAAGTGTCTCAGAGTTCTTTTAATGTTTATCAAAATACACATTTTTAAACCATAATTCTTATTTAGCTTTGATTTAGAAGGGCTACAGAGTCAACATGTTATGGCTGGGACACATCTGGTAACAATATTATTGAATTAATTTGCTGAAAAATAGAAAGTTTACCGGTACTTGAGCAGTAATCTTTCCTTTTTTAAACCAGGAGGTGAGACAGGGGTCCTTAGGGCATTATTAACCCTTTTAATGCCCAATTTGCATTATGTTTTTTGTAAAAATCTGAGTTGACAGAATTGATAGAAATCTGAGATACATCTTTAAAAGTCAAACATTTTCATTAAAAATATATTTTAAATCAAAGATGATTATAATAGCACGTTTTGTACTTATATTATCAGCAGGCATTGTTAGTTTTAGATTTTTAAGACTTTTTAACACATTTTCAAATTGCTTGAAGTTGTGAATACCTGCTCTATGGGCAAAAAATTGCTGGAATGGAGCCATGACTGTTATTAGTGAAAATGTTTGCCATGAAAAATGTCAATGAATCTGATTTATTTGGAAACAATAAGAGATCAGTTCAGGCTAGATTTGACTTGGATTTCACTTTTACAACAGAAACAAGTGAGAAACATGTAATTCATGTTTTTGAATACATTTTCAGTAACAGTCTACTGCTGTATTGTTACCCACTAATTAAAATACAAATTATTTATATGGTGGTAGGTGGCCTGAAATAAAAAAAAAAGAGACATGACAGAAAAAGTCTGGAAATCACTAAGTTAGAGGTCAATGAGGGTTCTTGTTCTGTGTGTTCTGTCTCAGGCTGGTAGACAGTGTCACAATCAGTCAGCCTATATCTAAAGGCCATTACTGTAGTTGGTGGAAACAGACATCTTTTCAACCTGGACACAGGAACAGATGTCTCTGAGTTTCCTCAGAGCTCCGTGGACAAATGATCCACACCACTTTGGAAATAAGAGAGCAGAAAAAAGCATTTTCACTGAAGAGGTGCATTGAAAGTAATTGGAATGATGTGCATTGCATCGTAACAACATGAGGAGAAAAAGTCAGAATTTGTTCATTTGTTTAGTCTACAATGAAGATATCATACTCCTGGAAAAAATTGTGGTCTGTGTCAGACAGATGAAAGTAAGGCTTACAGTGAACCACTATAAATGTGGATGGTGTCATTACTCCATAGCCACAGCATTGTGCAATCAGCTACTTCAGAATCATAAGTTAAAGCAACAATTACATCTATTTTTACTTCAACAACATTACTGAAGAAGGAGGTGTGTTGTTCTGTTCTAAAAAGCTCACATGTTGCTCTGGACTGAAGAATCCCTGTTTCTCCCACCACTCATACCAGCTGGCCTCCACATACTCTGGGCTATATGATGACGGGAACGGTAGGCTGGTGTCTGCGAAGACAAAAAATACTTTATTCTGTCTCCAGACAGACTCAGCAAGTAGACAAGCTGCTGCTAGAAATGTCCAACAGCAGTGACTGGAGGACACTCACCTTTCTTTGTCCCAGGAGGTGTTCTAGCAGAATACACTATCTTCTGCTTCTCAGTCCATTTCACTGCTTTGTCTTCAGCAGGCTGAAAAACATTAAGATCAGCATTCAAACACAGTCAGGTCAACAGTCAGGTGTTTCTATGATAGCATCTATTCCACAGTAACGACCACTTTAATATCCCTGGGTGTATTAGGACCGTGTGGCAAATATTACAGATCAGTTAACGTTACTGTTTTATACCAGTGTCAATCTACAGTATTCTATTCTACCATTTTATTAAATATGTTTAAACTTTATATCAAATTTCATGTCTGTCAAGTGTAAAATGTTAAATAAAAAAAATCCTTCTGCTTTCATTCATTTAAAACGTCATTGTTATTATTTTATTATTGTTATTGTTATTATTAGAATTGTTAGTGTTACAATGATGGTGATGATAATAAATCTGTGTAAATCTATCTATCTATCTATCTATCTATCTATCTATCTATCTAATAATTACAGTTCTAAAAGATATCATTATTCTGCTTGATTTAGATAGATTTCAATGTGCAAAAAATATCAGTATCAAAGCTTTGGGTTTAAAGATGAAAATACTGTTTTAGAATGTTCAAATGGACCTTGAGAAGTTTTGATGACTAGTAAAAATGACACTGTGATGATTATGTATTATTTCCAGTTTTAGCTGCACCACATATCTGTATTTTCCACTTATCATGAATGGAACTTCAGTTGATTAAAAGTTTCAAATGACAGAAGAACAATAAGTCAGAGCAGGGTTAGTCATACAGCAGTCCAATTAGGAAGTTGGAGCCATTGACGGTTTATTAAGTTCAGTTGAATACCTGTTTAATATACGATCTGTGGTTGATTTGATGATTACTTTTAACTTTAACAAATGTGAAACAGCCTAACTAAAACAGATATTCCAGACCAGAATAAACATTCTAAGGAGATCATGCTGGCTGTAGTGTTATTGTTTGAGAATCCAGAATTTCAATTTAGCATGTTTCCTTAATCTCTGATGACATATCACAGTCATTTCATGATTAAGTACAGTAATTCTTTTCTTTACAGATTTCTCCTTTAACTTTGATCTAGATACGTTTTAATGTGGACATGATGCTGATGAAAATGTTTTACTTTCTTTTTGTTGAATCAGTCCTTTCTGTTTCTGTGATTTACTGGTTTGTCAGTCTCAGTCTTAAAAAAATTATCCAGCTGTGCCATTAGATTATTGGTGCTCCTCTTCATGACTTTCAGCACCTGTAATATCAAATGTACAGATTATTCTTTTGGACCCTCAACATCCTTTACATGCTGAGATCCAGATGCTTCCACTGGGGAGGTTTAGTGCCCCCAAATCAGTTTTTTTTACTAATCATAACTATAATCTCCTTGATTCATGGTGACAGCATAGGAGATATGGATCCTGTGATGCGTTTGTGTTTGATGTTTTGACTAATGTCTGTAAAGCAAAGCGCCCCTCTGGGACATCAGAGTTTAACTCTACTCATGCTTCTGTCTTACTCACACTGGGTTGGCCTGACAGAATGGCCTCCTGTCGCTCTCTCCTGCGCCTCTGTTTCTCAGCCTGGGGCCGTGGAGTGGAGTTTGACTGTGATGACGAGGAGGATGAAGGTTTTGGTGAGTTGCTGGACCAGAGTCTGGCTGCTCCTCTCCCTGTCAGCCGCAGGACACCACCTGCTCTCCACATCCTCAGTAACACACAGAACCACAGAACAGTCAGGCCATGTTGATTTAGAGAGGCTTGCTTACAGATTTGCTTCACGTGACATAAGTTTTCCCACATGACAGTTAATATTTCAACTAGTTGAGCTGACTCACTGTGCTGTCAGTAAGGTTCCACAAGGGGCTCAGGCACACACGACCTTTCAAGCAGCTACCTCGTCATTGTAACCCGAGAAATAGCATTTACACAATGTTCCTAATTATATGTACATATTATATAATTATATAACATCCTATAATAACTGTGTCATCTCATAATACTCTGCTGTAATCTATTTTACTTCTATTCGCAGCATTAGGATGTCGTTTGTTGACGGACTGTTCAAACTTTGCGGACAACAGGAAATAATCTCTGTCCGTCTGGAAATATCTTCCCCACAACACCACTGCTGTCAAGCTAAAGTATAAAAGATACAAAACATCCTAACAACCTTTCAAAATAAAACAAATTACGGAAACAATGATCGCCAAAAAATGCAATGTTAAAGTCCCAAATGGTATTTGTTGCATATATATAATATTATTCTATAACACAGTAGTTAGACATGTTTTTGTTAGTGCCTCGTCGTAATTAAAACGGCTGCTAATTGTTTTAATGTGAAAACACTTAACTTCCGTGTTAAATCTAACTCAGTCACTCTGCAGCTTAACTGTGTGTTAGTCACATCTCAGCAAAGTGTTCAACGCATTAGAATCAGTGGCTGAACAACCTTCAGAATTAATACAGTTTGTCATTTAAAGAGCCAGGGTCAGTCGTTCATATCGTTACATTACAGACATTGTCTGTCACTGACGCTTCTTTGACATCATAAAGCTAGCTAACGTTATCGGTAGCGTTAGCAGAACAGCTCCAGGTATGGCGGAGGTTCCCGGGACATCCAGTGAGACGATAACGGAGACCGTTCAGACCAGCACACCGCCGCCGCCCCAGCAGGTAATGATGAAGGGCTGCTGTTGAACACATTTTCACTGTTTGTTGGCGTTGACGTGACGTTACTGCACGGTGCAAAGCTGCTAATTTGTGTCCAGCTCTAATGAGGCCGGGCTACTACGTTCATGTTACATTATAAGACGGTTGTCAGCCCTGCTGTCTCATGAAGCTTCAACAGGCCTAATTCCTCCGTTAAGCTCATTTAAATTGACAGTGCTCGGCTGGATGTTAGTTAAGTCTTAATGGTATGACAACAATCTTATGTGCAGGATGGTGTATTCTCGTGTGACGTTCTGCATTAACTGGTGCGGGTCTGGGTCCAGACATACACCAGGTATTGATGTAAGATCTTTCTGTTGGGTCTGATATGAACCAGACTACAGAAAGCCAGCTTCATACAGACATGCTTTTCCCTGTTTGGTGTGGAACAACCTGACCGGCTTGCACAGTTCCATGACCCCAACCCCATTCAACACCTTTACGATGGACATGAAGTCCCACTGCAAGCCTTATCAGGTCTCATCACAAACATCAGTGTTTCTCTGGTGGCTGAATGGGAGCAACTCCCTGCAGGCAGATCTAGAGCTTGTTGGAAAGTCCAGAGGAGTGGAGAGGCTGTTATAAGAGTACATTAGGGGGATAATTAGGATTATTTGAAGGGTGGATGTACAATGTTCTTATCCATAGTCAGCATATTACCTATAGTAGAGGGCGGTCAACATGCCCCCAGTTTGGAGAAGCAGCAGAAGTACTGATGTAGGAAGCTAAGCAATGTGCTGCTGTGGACAGGGTCAGCAGTGAAACAGATTAAACACTGAAAAAATCAACATCAGCTGAAGTGTACACTATATGTAGAATATTTTCACTGCTTTACTTTACTGTCAGACAGACTTTTCTGACAGGAAACTGCAGTGGTATAAGCAAAATATTGCTCACTCTCGGTCAACCAGACTACTTGGGCAAAAACAGTAATCCTACCTGTCAGTGAATCTGAAATAAACCTTGAAAACACCAAGTTGGAGGCAGTGGTAGACGAGCAACTTCCAAAATTACCGATTTTGTCAATGGAGATTGGTTGAAGAGAGCAGCATTTGGCTTGTAGAACTGTCAGAAAAGGCTGTCTGACACCAAGGTACAGTGAAGAAAATATTCCAGATATAGCGAACACTTAAACTGATATTGTTTTAGGTTTTTTTGTTTTGTTTTTTTTAGGTGGCTAAAACCTATTTTGCTTAAGTTATACCTTTGGGTCATCCTTTTCATTTTCATTCGTCCAGGACAAGTGACAGGTAATGGGAACATTCACACAGCCACATGGACAAGGAGAAATCATGAACGCTGTGTGATGACATAGTTAACCAATAGGGGCGTCATGATTCTCTAAATCCATGATTTGATATGACTTTCTATATTTAAGGTCACAGTTTGATTTAATTTACAGTTGAAACAGTTTTTAGCACTGATTTTTATGCTTTTGTTAAACTATTGAGTCTTGATCTGTAAAGATCAACAGATCATTGATTTAATACTCTGACAGTTGTCATTTATATTATCAATTTCTGATATAAAAAGAGAGTCTATATGGTATCAAGTGTGACAGAAAGCTACTCTGTCTCATCTTTTAATTGTTTCTTCTTTCACAGGACACATGCTGGATGCTGCAAGTAGGCAGGGTAGAGAGAAGACAAATACTGGAAGAATTGCAATTCTGTTTTTGTTTTGAATTTTGATTGATATTTGATTTGCTGTTGAAAATGTGGCACTCCTGTTAACCAACACACCCAGATGGCCAGTATCTCACAGCAGATCTCTGACATGTTACAGGAGGGACGAAGCCTGACAATCAAGCTAAGGAAGAGGAAGACTGAGAAGAAGGTTGAATGGTCCAGTGACACTGTTGACAATGAGCACCTGGGAAGAAGGTCTTCAAAGTGTGAGTTCAGCAAACACTGAAATATCATCAATACAGCAGTTAGTGTACATGCTGTTTCCAATATTGTCATGTTTAGCCACTTGACAAGGCCTGTGAACTGTGAGTTTGAGCTGTCAGATGAAAGTCAACAATCAGAGATCATCAGTGTTCCTATATCTCACTGTGAGATACGTTCACTTACAGTTTTAGAGCTTTGGAGACTAACGACAGCCAACATCCAAATTTAGTATCAAAATTTAGGAGCAATTTCCCACAGTGTGACTGTTGCCACAACCCACTGCAAATCATCCAATCAGAATATGCCATGAAATCACCTACAATACACTGACTCTATCTTTTGCCTCCATTTTTTTTCTATTAACACTGTATCACCAAGGTTCGCAAACTGGTATGTGTACCACTGGTGGTATGTGAGCTTCCTCTAATGGTACGATATTTTTTAAAAATGGAATAAATGACTTTAAAAACATACAATACTAACAAAATACGACAACATTTCTAAGGAAGTTACATAAAACATTAGATCACTGCAGTGTTTCAATATCTGGCTGCTACATAGTCACAGTCATGCATGTAGTATGCACATATGTCATCCATCCACTACTTCAAAGCTAATCTGTGATGTCAAGATAGTAGGCAGAGGTAAAATGAAGAGAATGAACATGATTGCTTGAAAGACACAACACCTGTGGTTCTATGTGGGAGGAGTGCAGCTCAGGAGGAGAATATTTCAAGCAGCTGTGTTGAAAATGAATGACAGTGAACCCAGCAGAAGAGCTAGAGGCTACTTGTTAAGTGGCATTTAAGTGTTCACTAAACCTGCTAGCACAAATCGGCATATAACAGTAAGGTGGTACTTGGAGAGCTCAATATTTTCTGAGGAGGTAAGCAGTGTAAAAAGTTTGAGAAACCCTCCTGTACCACAACCCATCCTACTTACTTTTTCCTGTGATGGTGGGTGTCCAGCACAGATAAATGTTGATGAAAACAGAGAATAAAATACCATCTGTGTAACTTCAGATCACGCTTCATCATCATCCCATGTTATCAGGTGTTTTCTTTAGTATTAAATCAATCCAGTGATGGTTGTCTGTATATATTCAGAGTGCAAATGCTAAGCAGCATGAGCTTTTATCATGACCGTAAATAAATATTGGCTAAAAAACTGATTTCAGGTGTAGCCCACAAGTAACCTGACCCCATTATATTTCTGGTTTGTATCATCCAAAGAATGATGGGAATGGAAGTTCCAAAACGTGTGTGTTGAAAACAAATGGACACACAAACAACTCAAGTAAATTTCAAATGATATAAAATTATGGATGCACGGTACAGATTTTTTTCAGCCGAAATGAAAACTGATAATTACCTGCTTCTCATGACAAATACAGATAATATTGACATATATTGTTTTAAAAGGAAGTTAATATAACCTGCTGAGAGTAAGAAAGGCTGAGATGTAGTGAGCAGAGATGGATGATTTAATATTTCACAGCTCTGACTGAACCAAATCTAACTGATTTCAGTATTACAATAAAAACAAACAACAGTTCTGACTCTTCAAATGTTAATTTCTCTACAAGTTTACTTTGGCTTATATAAAGAATTTTCCTAAGATTTCAAATTAAATGCTTTGACATAATATGTCATTGTATTATACTATAGCCAATATTTATGGGCTGTAATTTAATTATCAGAAAATAATAAACAATATTATTCTTTTCCATTTATTACACAACCCTGTGTAAAATCAAAACTGCCATAGAACATACATAGATAGAGTTCAAATGCTGAATGACAGTATTTCAGAGTAACCTAAGTAACAATGAAACTAACAATACATGAGATGGCATTAAGTAGCTAAAACATGTAGTGACACTGCCATGAACATGTACATTAAAAAAGAGAAAATGCCCAGGGTTTAAATGTGTGGACTGAGATCACATGAAGAGTCATAATCTCAAATTCTTCTATCACAGAATTCTGACTTTCTCTCCAGAATTTAATTAATGTCAGAATTCTAGTAATTCTTTTTTCATTTAGCCTCAATCCTTGTCTGTGTTCGTACATAAATAGACTTGGTGCATGTTAAAATGTACATAATTTTCTTGATACACAACTCTTCATCTTCCTGCTGAAAGACTCGATTCAAATCAAACAGCAGCTGAAGTCTATTTTTACCACACTCTTCTCTTAGTTACTATTTCTGACCATAATCATTTGAAGTGCTGTAGCTTAGGTTTTCACTCTGAAAATGAGGAGCTTCCTGAGTGTCAGTGAAGGCATCATCTGAGTCAATCCTAATCCTGTATATTGTGTTCCAGGCTGCTGTATTTATGAGAAGCCGCGACAGTTCGGAGAGTCGTCCTCTGAGAGTGAGGGAGACGAGGAGGATGAAGGGTGCGGAAGTGCTCACTGTATCCTGGGCCACGGCAGGAGAGGCCATGGACAGAGGGGGGGCGGGGAGACCACAGTGCCCCCAAACTCTGGAGGGTCACACAGCCACTAATGAGCCCCACAGGCTGATGGTGGGTCTGAGGGTTTCTCACCACGACAAAGTGCACTCTTTTTTTTTTTTTTTGTAGTTAAGTTTAGTTCCATCACTGAAGTCCAGGCAGGCCTGTTGCTGCGTTAAGTCATGAGTCAGACTCACAGCTGCTGGAGGAGGTTACAGTCTCTGTACTGTTGCTCTCAAACACAACATGGATTATTGAACCGGCCTTATTGAAAATGCTGCTCTCCTTTCAGCAGCTGAAAGCGTGCTCAGCCCTGTGTAACATGGAATAATAACAAGTCTGTTCACATTTTAAATGTCTTTTTAATTCCTGATCACATAGGAGACATGCTGTGATGATCATAGATTTTAAAGGACATCACCAGTTTCTTTGCATGTTTTAGCTTTTGACTACAAATGACACACAGCATGCATTACATCACTGCTAGGCATTTTCCAAAGCATGTTGCAGGATACTGTTTTATTTTACAGGCACCAATTGGTTGCCATTCATTTCATTATGTCATTTAAATAAATTATGAGGTTTGTAATCCAGGGCTTTGAATGCCATATTTGTTCTTAATTTTGTCAGTCATTATGAGGAGATGCAAGAATGCTAAATATTTTGTCCAAAAGCCCAAAGATAGCCACTTTACATATTCTATATGCCAATGTGTAAATATACTGGCAACTTACGCTGATTAAATGACTCAAACAATTAGCAATTCATTACTTTGTCCATTTTTTTACACAGTGTGTCATGAGCCTGCTCTTGCCACCCAATATGGTAACACAACTTTTACAACCATAAAAAACTGAAATAGTACATTCCATAAAAGTGAGTAGGTTTCAAGGCTTAGCAAGCATGATTTTCTGTTGTACTGCCTGCAGGTGAGAAAAATCATTGAAAAACCTCAAAGAATGCTGTATGCTTTGGAGAACTATCAGCAGCAATAATTTAAACATGTACTTTGTCATTAAAGGGATAGTTCACCCAAAAATGAAAGTTTAGTCATCATCTACTCACCCTCATGCTGATTTAGGGTTGGTTGGGTTGGTTTATTTTGTTAGTCCACAAAACACTGGAGTTTCAAAGGAAAACGGCATTGCAGAAGCTCCCAAACAGCAGAAGTGAATGGTGACCAGTGTTCAAACATAAAAAAACAACAGAATAAACCTGGAAAAAAAACATCAAATGTCTCCATACTGCTCATCTGGTGTAAGCCAGGTTTCCTAAAGTCCTGATATGCTGTTTGCACACAGTCACACCACACACACCCAGTTCACACAGTGTGCATGTGCATGTGAACATGGCTCCAAGCTAAGGATCTACAGTGAAGATTCAGGATAAAAACATGGTGCAAATAATATTTTTTTAGACAGCTTGGCATGTTGGGACTTTAGGAGACTTGGATTACACCAGACGAGCAGTATGGAGGTGTTTTATGTTTTTATTCTGTTGTTTTTTTAATGTTTGAAAACTGGTCACCATTCACTTCCATTGTTTGTGAGATTCTGCAACACTATTTTCCCGTGAAACTCCAGCAGTGTTTTGTGGACTAAAAAACTAAACCTGACCCTGAATCTGCATGAGGGTGAGTAGATAATGACCGAATTTTCATTTTTGGGTGAACTACCCAGCTAAAACATGTAAAACACTAGTTACATACTTAATGTATATGATGTA
The DNA here is from genome assembly GCF_056507025.1 of Lutjanus erythropterus. Lineage (NCBI taxonomy): Eukaryota > Metazoa > Chordata > Actinopteri > Lutjaniformes > Lutjanidae > Lutjanus > Lutjanus erythropterus. Next base: position 1,540,508 of record NC_139332.1, on the reverse strand, counting down.
TGTTGTGCAGTGATGTCAGCTCACCATGATGAATTAGCCTTACAACAGCTAAAGCACACATTTGACATAATGACAACTGACATAATGGCAGTAACTGAGGATCCCCTCCAGACATGTTTTAACATGTCTATAAACTGCTCTACCTTGAATACCAATTTGGATCTGATATGTTCTTACTTACTTCTCTGTCTTTAAAAATCCAGAACCAATAAAGTCAAGTCAAACTGCTGCTGTTTAAACACCTGTTGTCCAGCAGTTCACTGTAAAGTTCATTCTCAGTGTCTGCAAGTTTGCACATCACACTTTTGCAAGTCGAGTATTAGGGATGGACATCTCAAGCCAAAATGCTATTTGATATTCACTGGGCACTATTTGGCAATTATGCAAAGATCGGACATGATCAACAGGATAAGTTACGGAGTAAACACTTCAACAACACAAAACACACAAAAAAACTTATAGCTTTCCAGTTTGATGTCTGGTCACAACAGCTGGTATTTATCTGTCATTGAGCTTGAACCGATACCCACAAGCGCTCGTTAAGAAAACAGTCGGAGAAAAATCCACACACGTTGTCATCAGAAATAATCTTTTTGTCCACTTAGCTCTTGTGCTCTCTGAGGCTGGAGGCTGATGTAACGGTTTGTGTTGCTTCTCTGACATGTTGTCAGTTAGTTTGGAGACAGTAAATGTTCAGTAACCAGCCTGTCATTGTGAAATAAAACACATCAGGGTCTGCAGATGTCATGTCGGCAATACTACCTGGACCTGTAATAACGCGTTATTTCCAGGCACTGGGAAAATAAGTAAACAAACAAGAGAAAATAGATTTTAAACAACAAAACAGATATGAACTATTTTAATATTTGGAAATCATGACCCATCCCTATTGAGTATTGGACTTTCAGAAGTATTTGTGATGCCACAAATCATACTCGTAGGCCCAGCCCAGAAAATGGGATTTTCACTGAGCACAGAGAGACTTCACACTTTGAACAGATGAATGTGAAAACATCATCCGAGTGTCAGACTCTGCACATACTTGATTCTGTACAGTGAAGCTCAAACTTTCAACTGTTGGAAAAGGAGGAAAAACATATTTTTAAATGGAGCCCTTAAGCAGAAATATTTAAGGACATAACAGAATTTAACTATACCAAAGTTTTTGCATGCTTTCAGCCTTTTACTACAGATTACATTCATGTACACGACATAACTATGGACTGTTTTCAAGCATGTTTAAGTGTTGTGCTTCAGGTCTCCAAAGGTCTGATTCTAATCTAATCTAATCTAATCTAATCTAATCTAATCTAATCTAATCTAATGTGCTTTGGAAAATAGTCATCAGCAGTAATGTTAGAAAACATCAAAAACACCCGTTCTAATGTCCTCTGAATCAGAACTGTTTGGCCAGGCTCCATACTTGTGATTCCATCAGGAGCTGCAGTCAGGCTAAACCTTCCCCAGCAGCATGTAGACCATCAGCAGTGAGGCATCTGTGGAACGCAGCATACAGTATGTTAGGAGCTTTAAGGAGCTGGACATAGAGAAGCCATAACATGTTGTCTGGCTGTGAATTTTCCTTTGGACAAAGTGGCAGAGTTCATTGTACATATTAGTTTCTAATTTATTTGCTGGTCTTAATTCTAATTTTGCTCATACTTGACATGCAGTTGACCACAGTCTGTAGAGTAACATCACAAATGCAAACCAGTGTGTGACAGTTAGAAAAGGATTGAAGAGTAGATACCAACAGCAATCTCACTTCTTCACTTGAGTATTTGCTGCTCTGAGACCAGTTTTAGTTCATGCCAACTTCATGTTACACAAGACTGTTATGACATCATAACGTTGCGTGTTTTCAGCAGCATCAGTATGATCTGTTAGCCCTGAGTGATCAGTATTAGAGAACTTGGCCTCATACTTGTTCTTCATATGTGGATAACTTCATTCACTTGATGTAACTGTCAGTGACTCAACATAAGCCTGGAGTTACTCTTCTTTGTTTTAAAGTTGGTCTGTTGTCATGGAAATAAGACATGTAGCCCAAACCTGAACTGGATCAGAATCAAAACCTGAAACATGAAGTCACTCTCAGGCACAGATTACTCTTTTTTGAGACTCTAAGAAATAAATATTGCTGTTTTTCATTTAATATGAGAACATGTAAAATATTAAGAAAATATCAAATTGTGTAATTCCCACTTGTAAAGTTCTCAAGACAAAAAAAAATAAAGGCCTGTATACATGAAACATCAGGTTCATTATGTAAAATAGAAAGTTAGTGTAACAAATCAGGAAGGTTGAGAGTTAACAGAATCATTTCATCGGGTTAATATCATGTTAACCCAGGTCAGTCACACTGTTCTGTGTATAAGTGAAGTGATAATGATCTCATTGTTGAAGATGTAACAGGATTTCTCAGTTTTTTTCAAGCTAACCGGAATGTTCTGTGGAGCTGAGGTCTGATGGACTAATCTGCAAAAGACATTTACTGTTAAATTGACTTTTTCAAAGTTTTTCAGATTTCAGTGACTGCTTGTTTCTTCAACCAGCTTCCCTTTATGCACCAACATTAGGGGTTTTCAATGACAGGGACAGTACATGGGGGTAGCTGGAATTAGCTACAACTAAATTTGGGAGAAAATTGAAAATAAATAAATATGGTTCAGCCTGTTGGGTCCCATTGGGTTTGGGCACAGATCTCAAGCTCTAATCAGAACATGCAAAAAATGAGCAATATATGCAATACAGTATACTATTCAACATCCATCCTTATGCTTCACCTGCTTATTCTGACTATTCAACATATATGTAGTGAAAAGTTTCCTGTGATGAAAAAATGAATGCTTATTCACTGGGGTTTGTATTAAGAGTCGGCTGATGATATGTGAATGAGTGTATATGATGGTAGTGATACAGGTTATTACTAATCACACTGAGAATCAGTATTTGGAAGTGATATACATTTACAATAAAAGTAAAAGTAAAAATTATAATGTTAGTGTCAAAATTTAGAAGAACACAAATTCCACATGTGCTGTTCTGTGTCTCTGTGGCACAGCAGCCTTCAGAGTTCATAGGCTATTACTTGTGGCATGTAACCAACCACAGATTGTGTTGTGGGCGGGACACTGAGTGAGCCCATAAAATGGTGACTACTGACAGAGAGAGGCAAAGCCAAAGTAGCACATTTTTAAATGATCTTATTGGCAATAGTGTTTTTCAAAAAACACAGCTAAAGTAAATCATAAAAATGCTGAATATCGGATCTGAGAATCGTCCAGACTGAGAGTCGGTCAACCTTTAGTTTAAACTGAGCTTTTTTTCAAAAGGTCAAAACAGTTTCTGCCATACTTAGCAGCCCATTACAGCTTTCTCTCCAGGAAATGTGTTTGAAATAATCCAATACTTAATGTCATTATTATTGTTGTTACTGTTTTTAAAGAACATTATTGAAAGATCTGTTGATATAATAATCACAGTTCAATCCACAACAAAGTCAATAAAACATGTACATGTGCATGTTAAAAACTAATGAAATCATGACTTAAGACGAAAGAACTGCTTCAAGTGTGGTTTTGATTACTATGAGCAAAAGAGAGAAATTCAACTACAAGTTTCTGTCAGTAAAACACAAACACAAAATAGCATTGAGACATACATAGACTAAGACCTTCCATATTCTTAAAACTCTCAAATATTGAGATAATTCATTATCCAGCATCACTTTGATTGTAGTTAAAATGTGTGTGAAGGCGAGGAACATTCTGTGGCCAGAACAGCATGGCAGCCAGTAATACTTTCAAAATCGGAGGTTGCTGTTAGAATGAAAAAAAAAAGAATCTCTCTGTGTTGGAAGAAGTGAATCTGGATGAGAATAACTTGAATAGCTTGATTACTGAAACAACATATGAAGAACAGCGGGGCAGGTAGTGAAATATTTCTGTGGCTTTAAACAAAACATTAAACAAGACAGACTTCTAAGTCTGTCAGAATCACTCACTTCAGTTCACCTCCTCACCCAGAGCTTATGACGATTAAACCTTTGATTTTTTGCAGAGCTGTAACTGTCAGTTTGTTGTAATTATCACTCTGTATTTGATTTTATATGTAATTTAATTTTCTGACAGATTCATTGAAAGCTCAAGCATATTGATATTTTTAACTTCTAAATCCTCTGCTGGTTTTCAATTGCTTGATTGATTTTGAGATAAATCCACTGGACAATCCAAGAGATCAGAAGTTTGCATCAGAAGAATTGGTCTGTAGATTAGTTTCTCTGTATAGAATTTAATGAATGAAGTCAGAATGGAGGATGGTCGAGTTGTCAGCACTGAATAAAGAAGTTCATTTCTGTTAATGCACTCACTCACTGCACTCGTGTGATGAATCACCAGAGGATCCTATTAAACTCAGCTGCATGTTGTATGTAAAAAATCTAAAAGAATAAAAGTCACTCTCTGAGGTCTATTTAAAGACAGTGGGTGTTTATTGAAGGTCCAACCGATAAAAGTGCAGCGTTGTGTGATGATTGGAGGTCCAGGTCTGACCAGGCTGTAGGCAGAACTGGATCACAGCTGATAAGGAGAGGTGAAGGTGCATGACTGCCGGCCCAGGGTCTGTACTCATGTCTCAGCTAAGACCAAAACTCACCTGATGCAGGCTCCATCATCATCATCATCTTTGTCATCCAGTTTCAGACTATGTTTGATATGTGACAGTAGTGTGGATTACACTCAGTTCATTCATGCCACCACTTTATGTACTATCTATACACATTGTTACATATGTACATTGTTCTTGTACTGGTAATGCACCTTTATGTATATACTGTTAAGCATAATGAGAGCAGATTTAATGTCAATTAAAGTTTTCAACTGTGATTCAACTTACGATTGTGTTTCTTCATGTGATTATGGCACTAACTGCCTGGCCCTTCAGTCTCTCCTGATTTTAAAGGGAAAATCTGTCCAGTCAGTGTTGATGGTAAATGTAATCAAGTGAAGCAAATAATTCCAGATTTTTTTTACATAAAAAAATATCTTTTAACTTTAGAAAAACACAGCCAATTTTTACATGAAAAATTATTTCAGAAAAACAGCAGATTTTTTTTCTTAAGTGAATGTAATAAGCTTGCGTAAATATGCTTCCATAGGTGATAGGCAGAAAAAGATGAATCAATTTCACATTTGCAGAGAGACATAAACACGCTCTATGCTTTGTGTTATTGTCTTGCTAGAAAATAAATCTCCCTAGTCGTAGCTCTCTTGCAGACTCAATGAGATTGTCCTCCAGGAATTCCCTAAATTTTTCTGCATTTGTTTTACCCTCTACTGTTTCAATGCTCCCAGGCCCTGCTGATGACAAGCATCCCCACAGCATGATGCTGCCACCACCATGCTTCACAGTGTGGTTGGTATGTTTTTGCTGATGTGCAGTATTTGGTGTCCACCAAACAAAGCATCTAGTCTGATGGCCAAAAAGCTCCATTTTGGTTTCATCAGACCAGAGAACCTTCTTTGACCATGAAGTCTCCCACATACTCTAGACACATTTACACATGTGCCATATTCCTTCCATTTCTTCATGATGGATTTAACCTACCTCCAGGGGATGTTCAGAGATTTGCAATTTTTTTGTATCCATCACCTGACTTATACTTTTCAGTAACCTTTTCTCAGAGTTGTTTGGAGTGTTCTTTTTTCTTCATGGTATAATTGTAGCCAGGAATACTGATGAACCAGTGACTAGACCTTCCACATACAGCTGTCTTTACTACTATCACTTGAGACACATTCATTGCACTGAGGTGGTCTTCATTTCACTAATTGTAAGACTACAAGCACCAGTTGACTGGACTTCTCTTGAATTAGGTCAGTCACTTTAAAGGATGTGAATATTTATGCAATCACTTATTTTGCATTACATATTTTGAATTAATTGACATTACTTTGTAGAAATTTGTTTTCACTTTGACATTAAAGAGGGTTTCTTTTTTGTAATTTTTTGTGTCAGAAAAGCCAAATTATATTGACCATGATTCCATTTATGAAAGCAATAAAAAGGGAAAACATCCAAGGGGGTAAATACTTTTTATAGGTACCGTAAATCATGGCAGTTTGAGTTTATAACTCTAATGTTATCTATGATGGAATGTGTGTGTCTTTGTCACAAAGAACAGCCATGCTTTTTGGTTCTTTCATAAATTTATTATTATGACAAAATCCGCTGGGTCAAACTTCTGGTTGTATCTTTGACCACTCCTCTTGTCAGAATTGGTGCAGTTCAACTAAATTTGTTAGCTTTCTGACACAGCCTTGTTTCTTCAGCACAGTCCACAGGTTCTCGATGGGGTTTAAGTCACAACTTTAGGAAGGCCAGTCTAAAAGCTTAATTCTAGCCCGATTTAGTCATTTCTTTACCACTTTTGATGTGTGTTTGAAGTCACTGTATTGTTGGAACACCCAACTGTGTCCAAGACTCAACCTTCTGGCTGATGATTTTAGGTTTTCATGAAGAATTTGGAGGTAATCCTCCATCTTCATTATTCCATTTACTTTAAAGGCCTCACTTTCTGGTCTTTGTGGCCAAATACCTCCATGTTTGTTTGTTTCATCTAACCACAGAAGTTTCCTCCAGAAGGCTTCTTTGTCCATGTGATCAGCAGCAAATTTCAACACAGCCTTAAGGTGCCACTTTGGAAGCAAAGACTTTCTCCGTTCCTCATGTCAGTGCTCCCGCATGTGAGTTTTGAGAAGGTGGTGAAAAGTGAGTTTGGAGCCCTGAGGTGTTACATATATAAAATGTTCTTAGCTGATTGAAGGTCAGGTTTAGTTTTTTAGTCCACAGAACACTGCTGGACACAGCCATTTGCCACAGCGTCACACCACACACACCCAGTTCAGACATGCATGTGAACGTGGCTCCAAGCTAAAGATCTACAGTGAAGATTTAGGATAAAATCATGGTGTAAATAACATTTTTAGTCAACTTGGCATGTTGGGGCTTCAGGAGACTTGGATTACACAAGAAGAGCAGTATGGAGGCATTTTATGTTTTTACTCTGTTGATGTTTTTACATTTGAAAACTGGTCACCATTCACTTCCATTGTTTGGGAGAATTTTAATTTTTGGGTGATCTACACCTGTCTGATTCATAAAAAAACATAACTGAACATAAAAACTTGCCTAATCAGGCTCTGAGAAGGATGTTTTTTAACTTAAGCACCTGTCATCTATGTCTCAAATTAACTTAAATTTGACACCACCTGCCTCACAATCAGTGATTTCCTCTTGTACCTGCAGCACAGATGAGGGTTTAGTCAAGAAGAGCCATGAACCAAAAGAGAAAAGGAAACCTTTGGGAAGATCACAGTGATGGTAGAAGAGACTGAAGCCAGGACACATGTATCCTTCAGTGGACTAACAGTGGGTTGACAAACTAAGCCAAATACATAGATTGGCAGTGTGTCGCTATTAATTTCTCACACCATTACCTGATAATTCCCTCTGCATTGTTCATAAAGGTAATGTAAAGCTCACTGTAGGCATATGTGTTCCAAACTGTAGTACCCTGACAACCAGCAAAAAAATCACTCAAGTCAAGTCTAACTTTGCTTAGAAATAAGATCATCTCCATGTCAAAGTATGATTTTATAAATAACTCCTAATACATGGTTTTCTGTTGAAGTCGTACTTAAGATCAAAACTGATGTAAAGTCCTTGTTATAAATAAGGTCCCTTTACTGTGCCTCTCAGTCATTCTGCAGTAAAGGTTACTGACAAATGTCATCTAAAACTGTTCCTGGCTACTGTTCAATAATGTATAGAGTAATGCAGTTAGATGTCTCTTCTGACATACTGTACCACGCTCTCCCATCAATACCAGTCATCCTCCAACATCTACAGACCATGACCCTGTGTATTTTTCTTTTTTATTTCATTCATTAATAAAAATTCCAAACAACATGTTACTGGCTAAGGTGGGGCTTACAACCTGTGGCTCATGCAGCCACAGCCACAGCCACATTTACATTTTAATTTTCATTTATCATCACTGTAGGTCTACACTGTAAAAACTAACTTAAAGGCAACATGCTACAATAGAGTTTGAGTTTTGATCTCAATTTTTTTTTTTTTACCTGACTACAAATCTTTTGTTATAATAATTAACCTTTCTTCTTTGGATAAACTTAAATCTGTTTTTGAAACCCCCAAAAGTTATATTTTAAATATTTAAATTAACTGAAATGAAAGCGAATGATGGTTAATATATATAATATAATATTTTCAATCAAAACCATTTCATTTTCAGCCACCAAAATAATGACAAATCCAGTTCATAGACCACTGTGACAAATTTTTGAGATACCTTTTTTTTGTTATTTCTAAAACTCAAAGATTCAAGTTTATCTAAAGACATAAAGTAAATTGTCTCAGCTAAAGATTATAGACTGGCAAAACTTTTTAAAATTTATTTCAAAGCTCAAGAGTTAAAGTTGGGCTCAAAACTCAAAAATCTATTGCAGTATGTTGCCTTGAAATGTTGAGTTGTCGCAACTTTTCTTTTTTACAGTGTAAACTGTACATTCTTTAACTTTTAAAATGTGTAGCCGATACACCAAAAATATTTTGTCAACTAAATTTTGACAGTGGCTTGTCTTCTTGAGTGTCCATAAGCTCATTTTCGATGCCAAATAGAAAAAAGAAATATCCTCAGGGAAAAGAGAATTTAAAAGTTGTGGCTCCAGACAGATTTTCTTTTCTTTTATTGCCAACAATATGTCTTTATATTGTGAAGGCTGCAGATTCATAAGCTAAGATCACCATGTGTATTAGATGGTAATGTGCATGGAATAATGGAATTAAACATGACTTTTCTTGAAATGCTGATGCCAACATCAGCCAATGATTAACCCATAGTGGTCGTCCACTAAAATGTATATGATGATGTCCCTTTTGAGCTTGTTCTAATGATGGATTACCAACTGGGCAAAACAAGTAATTTCCCCATGGACCCTGTTCCCAGGCAAAAGCCTCACAGTATGGCAATTAGTTTGTGGCAATTTGATGATTGTAACTTTGATTGGGAATGTAGCTACAAACAAACTACTGTTCAACTTGTTTTCAATTAACTACAGTACAAATGCAAGATGTTTGAGGTTCAAACTGATGGACTTATTTTTTGTAAATATATGCAGTCATTTTGAATTTGATGCCTACAATACACTAAAAAAAACTGATCAAAATACAACATAAGACTGTTGAAGTTGTAGAATGCTGTTGGAACATTCCACAGGTAAACAGGTTAAATGGTAGCAGATGACAGTATCATGACTGGGTATTAAAAGAACGTCCTCAAACTGCTCAGTTGTCACACTGTTACAAATCCTCTTTAGCTGGAAACTCTTTACACTTTGTACTTTTAGTATTTTAGTGTAAAAGCATCATCCCAGCATGATCAACATGCTGTGATTGCATTGGTTTCATTTCCTTCTGACTTAAAAAGTGTGAAGTGAAAACCAAGAGAGGCAGCCAATCTGATAGAAGAACATCAGTTTTATTTAGCCAGTTGGAGCATTTTAATCTCAGTGTAGCATTGGGTTCAAAGTGGCTATAAATTAGATGTACAGTTATAGATCACAGCAGATAGCTTCGCCTCCTAACTCCTTCCAAGTTAAAATTACATCAGTGGGATCCTTCTTCCTTATTTAAGGAACCAGGACAGAGTTTCTTTAGCGACAGTGATCCTGCATTTGTTAGGTGTGTTGGCTGCTCATATAAAAATAGCATTCCTTACAATGTTAATATAACTGCAATAAAAGCTCCATATAAGCAAACAATGAATACAAGGCAACATAGAGTTGTGGACAGGGGATCATCTTCTTGGGACTGTAACTGTTGATAGCAATTTGGTGCCATATAAAAAAGCCCAAAATAGTTTGATGTTCTCTCCATGGAAGCCTGTAGCTGCCAATATTAAAATGAAACTTCAGAATCAAATTAAATTTCCATTTTCCATTTGTGTGCACATTTACTTGTGTGCAATTAAAACTGCAATTTCAAAATCCAACTGCAATGTTTCAAAATGCAACAATAAGTGACAAAACAAAGACAAATAATTAGCCTAACACCACCATAATAACCATGAAACTAAAAGTGGAAGACTTTTTTGATCTGGTAAATGATGTGAAACGTAAACTGTGCTCTGGAGTTTTTTTCCTCACAGGCCTCTTTCATGAAATCAGTTGTCAATAATTATCAAATTGATGAAAAAGGGCAACTTATATTATGTTACTTTCAGATTTAACAATAACAAAAAAATCACAAAAATAAGAGATTTTCTGTTGATCAACTAATCGATTTTTCAGCTCTAAATTTAAAAAAGTATCATCTTCACATTCAGGTTACACATTTCCAGTCAACTTGAAAATGAAATGATGACTTTACATTCATTTTCATTATTATGTCATTATGGCATTGTTAGGCTCATGAGTACACTGAAAAGTATTGATCACTCAAATTCCTCTATGAATTTATCAGTAGTTTGTGAAAATAGATCATGTGCATACAAATGGACAAATAGCCTAAATGAACTCATTTCAATATCACATTTTACAGGCTATGATACAAGTCAGGAGTGTGAGGAGTGTAAATCTTAAGCATGACAAAAATCCATAAAAACACAGGCTACTTGTGGAGAACGAGTGTGGCCTACATTCCCGATAAAAACTTTAACATTTTCAAACAAGAAATATCATGGCACAGAAAATGAAACAAGGCAAAAAAAAAAACATTAAAATGTGCTGCTGGTATAGTGTCAATTCTTACAATCTCTAAAAAACAAGCAACAATGAAAGTGCCGTGTTCTTAAGTTCACAATGAGTAACCTTAATGTAATCCAGGTACTGTATGTGGTGAAGTTTTCAGACGTGCCTCTTCCACAGGTCTCTCACTTCAATATGTGAAAATATATAAAGTACAAAACAGTTTCACCAGCAGAAATGATCAACATTTGAACATTTATAGTGGTAAACAAGTAGCAAGCATCACAGCTGAACGCTGGCCCCAGTTCCTCCATGGCTATTAGATCATCATTAGAACCCCACTGAATTCCATTCCGTTCGCTCAGGTCTCTAAATAAACATTTTATTTGGAAAAATCAAAATTTAAGATCACTGCTGCTCAGTTAAGGAGATCTTATGGCTTTGGTATGGTATATTTTTTAGTGTGTGTGTGTGTTTGTGCTTAATGAACAGGTGTGTAAACCTGTAGGTCAGCAGTGGTGGTTGCTACTTGCCCATCCCTCCTCCCAGGCCTCCCTCACCTTGAACAAATTCAGATTTTGGCTCCAGTAAAGGCACATACACATCACTATTCTGCACATGCAAAGGAATGGGAAGTTAGAGGTCTGATGTGGGTAATAAATAAATATGAAGCAGTGATCACAGATTGTAAACCGAGTGATGTTGCAGTTTGTGGTCCATGGGTGTAATATCGTACAAAACTAGTTGACCACACAGCTCTAGAACTTCTTCATTTACACAGATTTTCTAGTGATCAGCTGTATGAAGTTGAAGGTTTAAGTTGAACAAACAACAAATTCAAGTGAGTCTACCAGAGCCAGCTAGAGATTGCACTGTAAGAGGCAATGCATGCTTGAACTTGTCTGTTGTTTGAGCTTCATGTTAATTAAAGATGGGATAAATGTTTGCAAGGGAAAAGTGTAATGTACCTTAGGAGAGAAAGATGGTGGCAGAGGACAGACTCATATTCAAGCTTCAAACAGACAGACACTACAGCCTCTTGTTCACTTAAGGTGGACTTAAATAACTTTTAAAATGTATCCCACAGGGAGTGAACACAGGTTGAGGCTGCATAGACCAAACAGCAGGAGCTGCTCTCTGGCCTTGTTCACACTGCCAGCCCAAATCTGTTTTTCTGGCAAATCCAGATTGATTTTTAGAAAAGTTTGGACAGCAAAGGAAAAAAAAAACATGAAATGGGATTTCTGCTGATCCCAGCCACATTTGGAGTTGGTTTGCAATTCCAATTGGATTTCTATAGATGCCTCTCAGCTGAGGTGCTCAAATATGATTTGAAAGTGTCTTTTGGATCACTCACAATACGATACGTCATGACTACATCAAACCCAGAGCAACACAGCACATCACAGCTGCTGCTACTAGCAGAGTGGTACAAAGGCCAACAGAGGACAGTCCATAGACAGGTTCTGAAATAAATTTGTGTTTAATTTCTCCTAAATTAAGTTTGCTGGCACTTTGGAGAGGGAGACTTCTGTACACTGACTTGAGAGCACAATTGTTTGAGAAGTGTCACCAGCATGTGCAGTTACCAAGCCTATGTTGTTACCACAGCAACCAAAGCAGATAGGTTAGTGACGTCTGGACACACAAATCTGATTTGATCACTTATAAATAACAGTGTGAACAGTCTGTCTTAAAGATCTGATTTGAGAAACAAATGTGATTTGTCTGCAGCCTGAACACAGACTTAACTGCCCAAGTCTCTGTGGGGGCAGTTTCCTTGTTTGCTGTGGTCTTACAATCACTGAATTGTTCCTTTGATATTTCTTACCCTTCTGACTTGACTTTCAGCAGCTGAGATATTTCTGTAGTCTGAACTTCTGTGCCTTTGCTAAATCCTCACAGCAAATCCATCTTAAGGCTGCTCCTTTCAATACTCTAGTCTTTTCATTTAACTTTTATTTTTTGTTAGTGCAGTGGTTTGTATCAGTTTGCATTTCTTTCATCTTTGTGATGATGCCAAACATTCCACAAATTCAGGCTGTATATTTGGTTTCGAGTCTGATTGTTTTTCGTCACCCAGAATGCATCACAGGTGTTCCAAATGCATCATCTGCCCACATACCACATGACCGTCCCATGGTAATTCATAAGAAAAGCTGTCCCACAGGACAAGAACAGAAACAAGATAAAAATGCAACAGAATATTTCCTAAACACTGGGTATCTCTCTTTTTGAACAGGCATTTCTTGAACATTCATGCCCCCCATTATTTCTAACTCCGATGAAAGTAGTAGCACAACATTAAGATCAAGTGAGGACAGACCTCTACAAAATATGGATCAATAGTGTTGAATATAAAGTGACAAAAGTACAACTTCTATGAGTTTGTAATGAGTGTGCAATACAATTCTAATGTCACACTGCAGGACACAGTGGTGCAGTGAGACAGTCTCTGGGTGTCCCACTGTAGTGATGTCAGACACTTGGAGCAGGTTTCATTTAGGCGGACTCATGTTGGTGAACTCCTGAATAGACAGCAACTTCTCACCACCTGTGGAGAAGACAAAACTCTGTTCATAAACAGCTGATGTGGAAAATACAGCACCCAATCATGGCAGTGTACAGACACTGCTACTGGGCTCTGGTTGATGCAGTGCTGCTGAATTTCTGCAAACCGTACACTGTTTATACAGGATGAAATATTCAGTGCTTTGACTTGTAAAGAAAAGAATATGTTTTTAGTTTTTAAAATCCTGAAGTTCTGTGTTCCAATTAACTGATTATTAGTTTTTTTGTTGTTGTTGTTGTTGTTCTGCTGAAATAATTAAGAGAAAAGGTAGGTGTTAAAAAACTAAAAGCTAAATACAATTTCTGATGACCTTTACTTTGAAAGGGCCAAACAGAGAATGACATAACTTTTGGAGTGTGAATAGTTTCCAAAAGATAATTCTACACTATTTCAGCACAACTATTAGTATAACAACATTGCACCCTACAGGAACACAATAACATCACTAACAGCTGGTTCACACTACACATTGGAGTAGAGCAATGATGGCACTGTTGCTGAACTGCTGCAGGTCACACATACTGTGGCATGGGCAGCGTTCTTTCTACATCCAGTCTGCAGAAGAGTTTGGAGAGAAGAATAGAGCTATTTCCTGAATGCATTCAGTGATTTCGTCCTTGTTCAGAGAGGGAGGGAGGGATGAATGGATAGAGGAAGAGGAGAAAAGAAAAAGAAAAAAAAAACAGCACCCTGCATCTTTTTTTTCATGTCTGTGACATACTGCAGACAATGAAATGACTGATATATTGATATGACTGTCAGCAGAGAATTGCACGCATCACATGTAAAACTGAATATCTAGTTGAAGTGTGGCTGCAGCTGGGCCTGCACAAGCTGTCTGGACACTCTAACCTGTTACTATGGGCACTAAAATAAAAACCAACAGTTAATGCCATGCACAAGCACTGCTCAAATGTGTAGTGTGACCAGCTGTAAGACAAAGTACAAGTCCAACAGTTCAAGAAACAGCAGCAGAGATGATCAGCCAGGATGGAAACAAACCTCCGAAACAGTGAAACTTCACTCAAGAAGAAAACAAAGGTAAAACGAAAAATTACGACCCATGTGTGTGTAACATCCATCAGCATTTACACTTCCTGCTTCAGCTTTGACCTTCTGTACTGTACTTCTGTGGATGCAGTTTTGCTGTGCAATGAAGGACTATGACCACTATTTCAAGATTTCTTGCTCAGATCATTTAGATAAACTGCTGGGTTGTTTCCGACCTGTCTGATCCTCTGACTGCTCATGTTTCTTGAGCTGTCAGGCTTTGTTGTGGAAAGTGACTGTGTTTCCTCCTTGGTACTTATATCAACAAATTGTACTCCATTATCTCTTATGGATGGTTAATGGTTGTTTCCAGATAATGGACACTGATGGTACACTTCTCTGTGAGCAGATAATTATGAGCTGTGGAGCAGAGGCAGATCAGAGGCCTCTGGCAAGTAAACTTAATTATCTGTGCCTCCCAGAAGAATCCTTCTATTCTCCATCGCTGGTTCCAGCAGGATTCACACCACTCACAATGTCACACTACTTTTTCTATGGCAACAGGATCAAAATAGATCCAAAATGGCCTTACACTTTGGCTACATTTCCACACGTGGAGAAGATGTGCTCTTCTTACAGCATCTGAATTTGAAACACTTAAACAGTCACACATAAAGACTGGTGTCTATCAGTTAATGTTAATAAATACAGTGGGGTCCAGACGTCCAAGGCCACATTGAAAATGATTCAATCATTACTGATGACTTAATGTGTCAGTAGCTTTTTTTCTCCTGCAGTGGTGCTGCTGGAACTATTTTTAACTATTTTACATAGAGTTGCTTAGTTTATATGTATTGTATGAAATGATCATATGGTTTGAACTTCAGATCTGAATTTGCAAAGTAACTAGTGCCAGTGCTATAACCCAGTTGACACAGGATTTTGGACAAAGATATTGATATTTGGGAGTTCAAAAAACTCAACATTATATCAAGATACTAATTTCTTAAATAATATCAAGATTCTACAAGTACCACTGGTGGTACCTAAGCTCTCTCTAGTGGTATGCATGACAAATTTAAAAACAAAAATACTATCAAAATAGTACAACATTTTGAATGAAAATACCTAAAATATGAAATCACTGTCGTCTTTCCTGTATATTTGTTTCAATATCAGCCTGCTACAGAGTTACAATCATAGTGCACATATAAGTCATTCATGATAACTGGTAGTTATAAGCTAAACTGTTACAGACAGACAGTAAAGCAAAATGAAGACACAAAACAGGAGCACAACTGCAAGTGGCTAGTTAGGAAGCTCCAGTAAAATGTCCACAGCACAGTAACATAGTACTTGCAGAGCACAATATTTTGTGAGGTAGTACATGCCGTAAAAACACTGACATAAACAATCTTGATATGGATGCCTCAGATTAATTGTAACCCAGGTATTTTTTACTGCTGGAAAAATAACATATCAGTGCTCTCTGGTGGACTATTGGAAACACATTTCCTAAATTACCTCCAACTTTGTTTGGCATTTTTTTTACTGCAATTTTTTTAAATCAGCAGACATATACACAGACATATTTGCAATGTGCTAATTTTTGCCAATTTATCAGCCTGGCCAATTCAACAATCTTGCACTAAGTTAAGTCTAAGTGTGATGACCCCTGTCATTTGGTGCAGGGTGACTGGATGAGTGACAGCTGTCAGATAAATGTAGTGCACTACAGCACAGTATTTACAACGTAGTGAAATAGAGTTATAATGTAGCACTACATGGAAACTCGATTCAGAATCAAGTATCTCAAAACTGTACGTATGTACAGTACTTGAGTGAATGTACTTAGTTACATTCCACAAATCTCTATTAGTTCAGAAAGAACTATAAAACCCACCAGATAAACACATACAGTCAAAAAAGCAACTGGAATTTTGGAAAAACATATTTAAAATATTATCACTACTATGGATGCAGAGTGTTTCAGGTCATGATAAAAGGCCTGCAGCCTATGAGCAGGGCTCATCCAGCTTTATTATGCATCCTGGAGGTATGAGGTTCACCCAAACTGGAATGAAGTGCCTGCAGACTTTCACCTAGTCTAACCAAAGTCAAGACGTAGCTTGCAGCAACTGAGCTGCTGACAGCCTGCATCAACAATACTACAGCTTCAGCTGTCTGTCTTTGTTGTTGTTAGTTAAGCAGGTTTTCATAGGGATGCAACTCTTTAAGGGTTTTTGGTTTAGGAGTTTTTGTAATTCCAACTCAATTATTGAAGTCATTAAAAACAATACTCTAATGGAACCTGTCAGAGAAAAAAAAATCCAAATTTGAAGGTAAAAAGGTTACCAGAAGGTAAAATGAAACCTCAACACATCAGAGGAGTAGAGGAACTTACCTCAAGTTTAACTTGTCTTCACTTTGTCCTTAACAGACACAAGCTTTTCTTTCTGTTCCCTACTGTTTTTCATTTCATCAGTCTCCTTGCCTTCCTCATTCTTGCCTTCTTTTTCTTCCTCCATGCCAAGGATCACGCTCTGTCGAACACTGACAGAGATGACTAATGCCTGGATGATGCCATAGATCAGAGCAAACTGAGGGAGATACTCCTGGATCAACCAGAGTAATCCTGCCATTCCAATTGTGGAAACAAAAAACATGGCCATACCATGAAACCACAGCCTCAGCGCTCCCTGGACCCCCAACACCTCCAAGATCAGCTTGGCAGGGGGGGAAACAGTCCACAGGAAGCCAACCACAAAAAGGTCAAACAGGTGCCGGAGGAAGTTGAAGCAGATCTCATGGTGCTCTGGTAGGATTTCCACCTTCCAGCTGTCCGCAAAGAGTCGAAAAGGTGATGTCAACTGAGAAGGAGGTGTAGGAGAGGGGGGTGGTGTTCCGTAGTCAGAAAAGTCCCCATCAACATCACAGTCCCACTTATCTCCACTCCGACCATCACCTTTCCTTCGTATTGGCCCACTTGTCTGTGTTTTTCTTGGCCATGAAAGGTAAGAAGTTGGGAGATATTTCCACCACCTAGAAACTTGCTCTGATTTTGCCTCCGTCTCCTGTTTCCCTGCTCCAAGATCTTCAATTTCCATGGGCTGAAGCTTCTCCTGTGCCTCCCAATACTCCTCTGCTGAACTGCTTTGGTCACTTTGATGTCTCCACCCTCCCCAGATCCAAGAGGTCCACCCTCTGAGGCCCCAGCCTCCACTTCCTTGTTTCTGGCCCTCAGCTATCACCTTCACGGTGTTCTCTGACACCCCACTGCTGCCCCATGAGCGGGCCCACCCCCATGCTCTGCCCAACACAGCTGTCATGCTTCCTCACTGAGCTGGTTGGAGTTGTAATAAAAGCAGCAGAGTTCTCTCTCTCCTCTTGCTTCAGTTGGCCTGGCAGCTCTGTGAGTTTACTGTAAAAGCATGCATGCACTGCCAGTTCAGCTGAGAAGTTGTAATACTTGTTCACAAGGACTCAGGCCTGGGCAAACTGCTGTCCTCAGGTCATAGACACACCTGTGGGTGTGTTTGAACAGTTAGTCAGAAAACAGGGGTGATCTCTTCTTACAAGACTTTTGATGTCTTTGCTGAAATGAATACATCCACAAGTCAATCTTTTCGTCTACATGTCTCTGATTAAAGCTGGCAACCTCTGCTGCTGCCAAGGCTGCGTTCAATAACTCACCATCATCTTCATATGTGCTTCAGAAGCACGTTAGCAACAGGGGACTGGGTTGAGTTGGACCAGATGACAAACAACTCACGTTAACGTTGCTGCTTGACAAACTTGTTTAACTGTCTCAGTGACCTGAAACACCTTCCTTCATACGTCATGCCTGTGGAAAAAAGAAGAAACATTTAGTTGGTTTAACGTGAAATTTTCTTCCAGCTCCACGTCAACATCGCAGCCAGTTAGCTAACCTGATGTTAACAGCTAACCTGCAGCTTTGACTAAACACCAGGACTGGTTAGCAGCGAATGTCAGCTGGTTTAACGTTTATAACACATTTCGAGAAAACATTTTTGGACTTTTTTGCGTCTCTAAAGTACGGTAGCTGACTAATGATAACGGAGAAACGCTCACCTTCAGGGACGTTAGATTAGCTTCAGTTTGTGTGTCAGAACAGAGGTAGGTAGCGTTAGCTCGCCCTGTTAGCATCCAATAGCGCGACACACACCAAGTTCCTAAACTTGTGATGCCGTGTTGTAAAACACACGGGTTTCAACACTCAGGTTCAGACACAGCTGGTTGACCGCGGGTTCTAGTACCAGTTCTGCTGACCAGCGGAGAACAAGGGACAGGTTCTACTGTCAGGTCGAATGAACGTTCACCTCAGTACTGTGTAGAACAAAGAACGCGGACTACCGGTTCACTGTCGACCTTCAAAATAAAACCAGCTGCGCTTCATGCGAGTCTGAACTATTTGTCTCTTCTAAACAAATCTTGTAACACACTAAGATTCACGTTACTAATATTCATTCCGCGAGCAGACTTGTGTAAGCATAGTTCTAACCACTTTAGTTTACCCCCACAGCAGCATTACAGTTATACAGTATGTATCTTTAACTGTATATGACATGGGTGCGGTCTCAAACTTGACACATAGTTTATTTTGGAAACATGCAATCAGATGGTTTCACTGCAATTTAATGGACACGTGTAAAAAACGCTCATTTTAAACTTACAGGCCTCCTTATGTAACCACTGAGTTAAATTAGAAATGTTTCAGCAGATTGGCCCCTTTTGTGGCATGTGTATGCACTCTGCCTTCACCCTTTTACGACCAACTGTCCCTTAAAATACTCATTCACAAACACTGGATCGTGACCCACAGGTGGGTCATGGGAGATTTCAACTGGATCACCAAATTAGTAAGATTATTAATGAAATTCTGTAAAATTAAACATTTATATTGAGAGTACACCTTCCCTGAAGCATTTAAATGCATACATTCTGTCAATGACGAGACAAAAAAAACCTCATGTACTTTAGATACATTTGAATCTTAATTTTAGAACCCCCAAAAATGTATTTAAAAAAATAAATAATTAAATGTAGTTTCTAACCTTCAAAGATTCAAAATAAATGAATAATGATAGCCTGTTGATGGAATCTAAAGACATTTCACAATTGCAAAGTGTTTAACAAATATATGCCTAAGATAAATGATGCTAAAATGGCAGTAAAAATGGTAAGGGATGTTTACGCACTGATGAACTCTTCCCAAGATTAATTCAGTCTTCATGGTCTGTCATTAAGGTCCTCAAAAGTATTATTTATTGCATGACTGGTGCATTCATATGAAAGTAGCTTTATTGAGCTGATCAGACTGATTATGACTAACAAATTGTTAATTTTTTTATCTACAGCAATAAATTTTTAGTTGCTCATGTGTAAAAACAATCTGCAAGGGAACTACAACTGTCAGATAAATTCAGGAGACCACAAATACTTCACTACCACAACGATTCTACCTCAAGCCCTAACACATCACATGTCCCAAACCAGCATTTTATGTTGAGATTCATTTTATTATAATCAACCTCTCAATGAAACAAGTCTTTGTGTTGTCAGCCATTTATTTGAAACTTCCTTAAATACATGTTCATGTTAAATTTACAGTCATTTTAACAGTGACGGGCTTTGTACAAAGACAGGAAACAAGAGCCCATTTCCTTAATGATGGGTGTATCCAAACATACAAATGTTTTTATTTCATGGATGACTTCATATTGATCTTTGAGGCTCGTAGCAGTCCAACTCTCAAGATGCAGCACCTGTGAAGGGACAGGAAATCTCAGCACTTTGACTTCAGTTGCCTCAAACAAGCCTGTTAAGAAACTGAACAATGTCCCATCAACCAACCTGCTCCATCCACCGAGTCTTTAATTTCATCCAGTCTTACCTGTGAAAATAGAAGTGTGATTAGTGATTTCATCACCACTAATCACCGTTTCCACTAATTCTTCTACACAGTCTGAGTGTCTCAGTGCGCTGCGAGAAGACTTCAGTGAACATCAGTAGAACCGAATAACTGAATCATCATTGACCAAACTCAGACATAAGAGCGACAGGGCAAAAGTCTTTATAAGCCCCATCTGGATGGTTTTGAGTCAGGACTTGCTAATTTCAATGACACTCTAAAGGGCTTTTTGCCCAGTACAGACCCAGACACTTGACAGTCATCTCATAACCATCTTGTCCAGGTTCGTTACAAAAGTGCACCTCCAATACCAATGGTGACTTCACATGATGTAAACCCCAGACCTAACCCTACACCAAAAAAAAATTAAAGCCATCCCAATGGGGCTTTACTTTGAGGAGTTTGTACTTACAGCTGTAGAAAAATCATGCTGACTCCTTTCTGTCTGTGTGGATGAACTGCAAGACAAATTAGGCAAACTTAGATCAATACCATCACATGCCAAAACAACAAAATCAGGGACCACACCAGTGTGTGCTCATGTTTCAGCCCATTTACTACAGTGACTTTGAAAAGAAACTGTCAGAATGACAACTGTTAAGTTAAGTCTTGATAACAGCATCATTTACCTCTACTGACATGAAGTGGCAGTAGAAATCAGATCCTATAAACTCAGTGACTACCCAACTTGTCTGCATGTCTAAATTACCCTTTGAAGCAATCCAATTAATGTTCATTACTGTCTAAAACACTGAAGTGATGCAGCACAACTGAAAAAAGACATGATTTAATAATTGAGCAAAGATTCTAAGGTTTCAAGAACTTGCAAATTCATGTGGTGTTGTAGCTGTGTTGAGGCAGTAAAAGCTACAAAGCATGTTTTGCAAAAATGCCGAAAGTGTACATGATTTGCAGTAAATGGGCATAAACAGACCATATCACTGGTGTGGTTTTGTGGTCAGTGCACTGTGAAGACAACTTCATGCTTTTCTCAGAGACTCTAGTCTATTAAATCATCATTCCACTTAAAAAGCACAAAACAGAGGCTTTTGGATCCAGACTTACCCAGAGGACAGTCTCCATCTAGTGGCCTGATTTTAACACCTGGGGAGAACAGAGAGAACAGTGTTAAACCAGTTCTAATCTGTGCCGACTGCATTGAAAATTGGTAATATGCATGTTCAGTGCACTGTGAAAGAGCTTCATGGTATAATCAGAGACTCTAGTCTTATGAATCATCATAGTAGCATGCTGTTTTCTCAGCGTAGCATTCTGTGCCATCCCATCATGACACTCACCATCACCTCCTGGACACTGCTGCAACAACCTGTAGTGTGATCCTCAAACAGCAGAGTAGGTCACCTCCATGACACGGTCAAGTTGCTGTATGCTGTAATTAACATTAAGTGTTAGTTCCATTAAGTCTCAGGAGCACATATATAATACATTTAAATATTTATCTGCACCAGATGTTTTAATTAAATTCCAACATCTTTGGGAAGATACTTTTTACAACTGTAGAAACTTGAGTATGATCAGGTCCTTGTCAATAGCTCTTATTAAGGAGAGCTCAGTGATCTGAGGATTTAAATCCCACAATTACACATTTCACATGTTTAAAGCTACTTCACTTTATTTGAATACTGACCCCATCATGTAGTCCATGGAGACTGAATTTAGACACATTTTCCTTTGCAGTTCTAAAATCTTGGCCATTTTAAAGCTGCTATTACAGCTAGTTCTACTTTTACACATATTTTTCCTGTACATTTATAATTTTCTGGTAGCATTCATAATTTCATTCTACCAAAGTAGGATTACAAAGAACTTGAATTCTGATTTTAAAGGCCCACCAAGGGTGCCGCAAGACTTGGGTAGCAGTTTTAGATCAGATACTGTGTAAAAGACTGCAATTACACAACATCAATTTGTTATTATGCATTGTACGAAGACACTGTGGCATTATTCATCCCTATGAGTTTAGACTAAAATCTAGATAAAATGGAAAAAGTACTTTCTCAAAAACTGTAGTTGTTAAAGGTGCATTTTTCAGTCTGAACCGTTTAAAAACCCAGGTCACCACTTAACCTACTCACTTTTCATCCATCTGCACATTTTGTTCCTCTGGAGTTCCTTGGACACTCAGTTTTCAGTTTTGCAGATTCAACGAGGAGACTCATTCTGCGGCCTGTTGAGAATGAAGAGCTCAGAAGTTGTTCCTCCATTACGGTGTGGTCTGACTACCACACCACGTGCTGAGCACTAACCACTGCAGACGCAGATGTTCGTCTTATTTCACTCGATGACTAGCGTCACTGTACACGTCTTAAAACTAGACTCAAAACGTAGAATATTCACCTTCCATTGTCTCCTAGAAGGTAGTTTTTCTTGACAAATCCTGACGACTTCACGTTCACCTCCATTCTCCTAGAGAGCCGTTGAAGCAGAGGCTGAAATATTCGCCGCCCATGGTTTATATAGGCGGGTCCTTCACTGCAGTGCGCTTTTGATGTCCTGAATACTGCCTGCCCAAAAATGACCCGTCTCAAAAATGATAGTACAGTAGTCCAGGATGAATTTTATGACAAATGTCCCTCCAAATTCTCTGCAAGTCACCCAAATTCTACATTTACTATTTTTTGTGATGAACAAAGTCTAACTGATGCATGGAGATATCTAAATCCAGGAATATGTAAATACTCATGGTTCAGTTCAAATCATAAATCCAGAATTGACCACTGGCTGATTGCAAACCACTTGTTATGTTATGACATCAGCTGTGACATTTCTGCTGCTCCGCTGACTGACCAAAGTGTGATTTATTTGTCTATGAAACCTAAAAACAAAGGAACACATTCAAATAAATACTGGAAGTTTAACTCCAGTCTGCTTAAAAACAATGATTATTGCCAAATGATTAAATCTTTGATTACTGACATTAGGAACTGTGAAGAACTAACAACATCCGTTAAGAAATGGGAGTTCCTCAAGTATAAAATATGCCAACTCACAATTTCATTCAGCAAGAACTATAAAAAAAGAACTTCAAGTGAAGGAACTGGACATTATAAAACAGTTAAATACATACTGGAATAAACCCGATCTTTCTGAAGAAGACAAACAGAAAATACTGGCCCTTCAACCTAAATTAGATGAAATTTATACACAAAGAGCACAATGAGCCTTTATTAGATCTACGGCCAAATGGATAGATTAGGGAGAGAAGAACTCAGCATATTTTTGTGGTCTTGAAAAAAGAAGACAGGTTAAAAATAGTATTAAATCCTTGTTAACTGACAATAAAGAAATTACAGACAAAAAAAAAAATCTCCTCAGAGATCCACAACTAATAAATAATAAATCTATAGCCAGCTCTATAGTTCCCAATTCTCTAATGAGGGCTGTCAAACTTTCCTAAAGGATATAGCTAAATATATTCCCCAAGTGGAGGATAGCTTCAAATTGACGTGTGATAATCCAATAACATTTGAAGAACTTGATGCAGTAATTGGTCGTCTTTCTCTTAACAAAGCCCCAGGCTCAGATGGCCTCAGGAAGCTTTTACAAACACTTCTGGGAAGATATAAGAGAGCTGCTTCTTCAAGTTTTCTTGGAAATATTTGAAACTCGTATCTTCCCACCCACAATGAGACAAGGAACTATTGTCTCAACCCCAAAACCTGGTAAAGACCCCCAGAATTATTGAAAACAGAAGACCAATCACTCTCAGGAATTGAGATAACAAACTACTAATTTACATTTTCACAGCTCATCTTCAGAATGGAATATCTGATCTTATTGCAGAAACACAGTCTGGCTTCTTAAAAGGAAGATCAGTTCACAATAATATCAGGCTTATAATGGACATTATTGAATACAGAAATCAAATCAAAGATGATGGTTTCATTCACTTTTTGGATTTCTATAAAGCCTTTGATTCAGTGGAGCATCCTTTCATTCTCTCAGTACTGGAACACTTTAATTTTGGAATTAAATTTAGAACATCTGTCAGTGGACTCTATCAAAATATTAACAACTGTACAAAAAACAAAACAAAAACCGTACAACCCCTAGCTTTTAGGTTAATGTTGGAATTCCTCAAGGTTGTCCTATTTTGCCATACTTGTTCATCTTAGTCACAGACATTCAGACGTTACAGTACAGACATTCTCATCAGCCAGCTAACCGATGACACAACATTATAATTAAAAAATAGACATCAAATTCCGGTAGCCATTAAAAAAATAAAAAAAATTCTCCAAAGCATTAGGACTAACTTTAAACATAAAAAGAAATGTGTGAATGTATATATGTATACCCATTATTAGGTAGTAAATACCCTGGGCTTGCCCTCATCTTTGTCCCCTAGTTTAATTTGACTTGTTCTTTTTTCTTTCTTTTTTAAATTCTTTTTTTGTTTGTTTGTTTTTTTTTGTTTGTTTGTTTTTGTTTTTGTTTAATTCTTTTGTTTTCACACTTCTACTTTGTTATGTGAAATAACAGCACAAGAGAAATGTATCTGCACCATGTCAACACAAAATACCCAACAGCAAGAGAGTACGTTTCACTCTTGGTGCATAAAAAAAAAATAAAATCTAGACTGTGATTATTTTAATATGATATACAATACAATTATATAAGATATAGATAATATAAAATATAAAACAGGCCTAAAAAAACATAACCCCCCCCCAAAACAATAAAATGTCTATCCTGGGATTTGAATATGCTACACAGACAGTTTCCACTATTAATGGGCTATGTTGCTTAACTGGTGAGATAAGATTTATATGTTTCTTAAGTTATAGATTGTTAGATTAGAACATCATCTATAAACCATTTTAGATTTTAAAATTGATTATATTTATTATTATTACTGTTATTATTATTATTATTATTATTATTATTATTAGTAGTAGTAGTAGTAGTCATACATTATTTGAACTATGAAGTATTAATAAAAATAAATATATGTAATAATTAATATATTTAATAAATACATAAATACAGATATTAAATAGTATGTATCATAACTATTTCTTTTCATGGACCCCCTGGCAGAGTGAAATGGACCCCTGTGAGTCCCTGGACCCCTATTTGAGAACCAATAGGTGCGTTGGAGATGAGCCAGGCCTGCGTAGAATTAATCAGTGGTGGTCGGTGCACAATGCATGCCGGTTAGATTTGTGTTTTATGTATATATGTATATATATATATACACTATTAATTAATTAATAAATATTTCTTATTTGTAATGTATATATACATATATATATATATACACATAATAAACATATTAGAGAATGTTTCTATAATGCTAGGAAAATAACACATTATTTTAAGTCTCTTAAATTGATTACAAATAAGAAATGTATATCAATGATTGATATTCACTCAGAGGTTTTCAACTAATAAGTTGTCACAAATACAATTCTCATTATATACAAGAATATTATTATGAAGTCTGTCACATCAGGTTTTTTTCTTTCTTTCCTTCTTTCTTTCTTTCTTTCTCTTTTTTCCTTTATATATTATATATATTATATATTATATATTGGCACAAGGCGTGGCTTGTTCCTTTTAGGGTACATTTATTATCAATGTCACGGAATCTTGAAATATATGTGTCAGATGGACATATGTCGTGTAGTATTATTAAATGTAATTCTCTGACTTTGTTTGTGATACAAAATCTAAAAGGAACAAGCCACACCTTGTGCCAATTGATATTTACAAAAAGAGCATTCCAAAAAAACTTCCCTCATGGTGTTATTTTCCTAGCATTATAGAAATATTCTCTAATATGGTTTATTAGTGCATTTTTTACTCAAGATGTCAATACCGTTTATATAAAGAGTGTTATTTTGTGTGCAGAGATATTGTTTCTCTTTTGGTTTCGTTTCTCAAAAGCAAAAAAGTAGCTAGAATTTCTTTCACCTAGTTCCAGCCATTTTGCTCTTGACCTTATAAAAGCTCCTTTAGCCATGTTAATATGCACTGTCTGTTTCCTCCTTTAGTCTTTTCAATTTAGTTTCTTCATTCTCTGATAGATTACGTTTCTTCATTAATGTGTTTAATGTGTTTTTCGACAAGTTGACAGGCTCTGATTGGCTCATAATTTTGACAACAAACACCGCGTGTTGTTGTATAAAATACAAATTTTCTGTGTAATTGTAATATTTAATGTTGGACATATCAGTCTCCTGTTGTGCAATGAAGTTTTAATCTGTCAGCAAGCAGATATTTTGTGTCTGATAATAATAAGGGTTATATATATATGACTTATCAAAAGAACAGTTTAGTGCTTTACAGGGCAGATAAAAGAACAGATGTTACATGAGGAGGAAAAGGAGGATCTCTTCTACTTCAACTTCAATCAGCGATCAAGAACGCACTTTATTTTTTCAGCTATGATCATGATCTGCAGACTACAGGTAACCTACAGGTGATCTAACAGGGTGTTCGTGTCTCCTCCTCTACTCTCTCGTAAGTCTGTTGAAAGCTGACCGACTTGACTGCAGACTTTCGTCGCCACCTCCTGCTGTGGCCGCCTGATCTCGTCTACTCTCCAGGCGAGGCGCAGTTCATTTCGAACGTACCTATTGTTTAACTACTTTTCGTGTCGAGAAGGGGACCCCTGATTTGCCAAACTCTCGCGTGATTTGTACGCGTTGTGTGCTTATTGTGCACGTGGTACAAACTATATGTTTTATAGTGTGACTGTTGCTGTGGTTAGGATCTGTGTTCAATTAGAGTCAACAGATAGTTTGTAAGGATTAGGGAAATATCATGTTTTCGGTTAAAATCACAATTCTCGCGAGATATCTCGCGTGTCTGAACTTCCTCGAACTACCCATCACCAGCCCTTTCATGGTTGCCAGGTTGTTTTGCGTTGGACGGGAAAGCTGCATTTGCTGCACTATCGTCTTCTACGGGTTTTGTAATTCGTATCTGGCAACATACAAGCATACGGAAGCCACTCTCACTGCTGTCGTCACTGAGGTCAGGTAGACGGAGCGAAAATGGCGACCGCCTACGAGAGATACAATCTGTAAGTCTATTGAATATAGTTAATGATGTTTATGGTCAGTCTTGTCATTTCCATGTGTGTTGTAAGGCAAAAGAAGCGAAGCTCGGGGCCGAGGTCAACCGGGAGCTAGAGCGGTGTTAGATTAGATGACACAGCGACTGAAGTTCGCTGACAGGCTCGGTTGGTGGAGCAGGAACCAGTCAAGTTTCACTCCACACTCATTCATTATGAACAATATAATCTTGGCATCAGTTCGTAGTCTGGCCAGGTGTGTAACGTTACGGCTGTCAGGTGCTGTACGTCTTTAATTGCCAACCACCCTGATGAGGAGGTTTTTAGTCATTTGGTACGACACGAAGGAGAAAGTTAGTTCACCTAGCTAACTGCAAAGGGTTGTATCTGGGTTTGTCTAAGTGTCAGTGTGACAGTTAGCTGCTTTATGACACACGCTCACCTAAAACCTAACTTGTTTCTGCACTCTTATGACTAACGCTGTCTGCAAACCCAACACTGACGTGGTGAAATTTAACATTAGATGTTACGAAAGTTGACAGAACTGCCTGTACTTTTTCAGACACACCCTTCTCATCTCATTCAGTTTGAACTACCAGTCCTACCAGTCTGTCCTACTGCTGTATGTCTGACTAAGGCAGTGGAACGTTCAGGGACTTGTCAGTGTTTCAGTACTTAGTGAGCAGAAAGTTCCTCTGCCACTCTGGACCTTTAAACTTAAACTTAAATCAGGGATACTCCTCTTACTTTTCCCAGGGCCCGCTTTTACTAAATGACAGGAGGCCAGATGACAGTTGATAAACAAATATTAATAATCAGGTTATTTATCAGATAAAATTAATACACATTAAAATTGCTATAACTTAGCTTTCTGTGAAATTCTTTATTTTCAAATTAGCTGTCTTAAAGCTACTAACTTAAACTTATTAACTGAACTTATGAACTAAATTAACAGATAAATCAGATATTTAACTGCATTTTAGTTGTAACATGAAAGATTGTGTGCAGCATTAAACATGAAACTGGAACCTCTTCCATCATACAATCACTGAAATGTTGAAATGATTTGTAGTAGGGCTGCATGATTTGATAAAAAAGTCATATTGCGATTATTTTGACTGAAATTATAATATGATTAGTGAAAATGATCAGTTTTGCACTGCAATTTTCATGTTCACTGAAAAAAACTATTAAAATCGTGATGATGTGATATATATTATAACATATTGTTATGTTGATAACGTATGTTTTCTTTCATCTGGAGAAGATTTATAGGTCAGGTCATCTCTGCACCTCTACAGTAACTCATTATAATGTTGTTTTCTCACACATTTTCTGTTTTTCAAACAATTGTGATTTGGATCTGGTTCTGTGATTTGGATATTGCCCTTGGTCAAATTGTGATTTTATTGAAATTAAATGTGCAGTTAATTGTGTAAGGGACAGAATAAAGAGCATATTAAAGCTCTATTGTTATAGGGGTGTTCTGATTAGATTAAATTAAAATTATTATTTTTTTAATTTTGTTATGGTTATGCCATTGTGAGTCTGTTGAGTTTTGCTTTGCACAGCTCAACAGATCATTAGTTTATCATTAGTTTATGGGCTGTGTTTCATTGAAAAAAATCACTATACCAGTACCAATACCAGTGCCCTTACAGTGATACCAGTAACAACAGAATACTTCATTTGATACCTTATTTTAAAAGTTCTTCTTTGCGCTCGCTGTTATTGTCATTTTTGCGTAACTTTTGCTCCTCTTCAGCTTATTTCTTCCACCTCACTATCTGATCCTGCTGCACTTTGCTCAGTCTGAAAGGGCCTCCACTCAAAGATCAGCCTTCTCTGTTACTAATTCATCCTACATTTAACCCTAACCCCTAACCCTACAAAGCTGGTATTGCAAGTTTTTAAGGCTCATAAGCATCATAAAATCTAAAATAATAGGTTTTTGTATTTCTCCAGTTATTACATTACATTATTACTGTGTGCATGGAGAAGGTTTGGCATAGTCCTTAAACAGTCATGGTCTTGGTAATATTACTTAGTGTTGTTGTAGCACGCAGGCATGTTCAGTGTGATCTAGATTATAGAAGGCCAACAATAGAGTGTTTGTGTGGTTGTGTCATTAAAGCAGCTGAGTTTTTCACTACATCACCCAGAGCTGCAAACGTCACTGCAGCTAAACAGGAGGTCACATTCTTCTTCTGTGGGGATTTCAAGCTGCTGCTATGATATTTGTTCCATTTAACATGTTGAATCAAGAGAAAAGTTGTAAGCATCCCAGGCTCAAATTAATAATCAGCATGTTCTCTCAACTGATTTGATGTTTCCTTTTGCTCATTGCAGCATTTGTTTTTTTAAGATTTTGTTTTTGCTTTTATTCAGTATTGTGTCAGTAGTGACAAACATGGAGAAAACATGTCCCTCTGTTAAATTATACTGGGGTTGACGACAAGGATGCTACATTTCCCTACTTCATAGTAGGGCTGCCATATTAATTGAAATTTTATCGCAATCTCAATGTGACTTTCTGCAATGTTCAAATCACAGGAAATGCAATATTTGTTAAAGGCAGAATGTGTGTCAAAAAACTAAATGAATGAATGTGGTGAGGCAGAGATGTCCTGTCCTACATATCAGATCCTACAGACTTTAAAAAAATCTTCTTTTAGTGCAGATTCCTGAAAAAAACAAAACAAAAACAACAACAACACACCATTGTCATTTTAAAATAAAATTTAAAAAATGATCATTACCGCTGATGTTGCAAATCATAGCAATTTCAGTCAGAATATCGAAATTAGATATTTTTTCAAAATTATTCAGCCTTACTTTATAGGTTGAGGTGATTGTTGGTTCGGGGTAATATTCTACCTCCCTGTGGAGGTCTGTGTCCTTCATGAGGTCACAATCAGCTATAAAGCTTCACATCCCAAGCCAGCAGGGATACTTGCTGCATCTGAATATTCCAAAAAACAATACCAATAAATAAATATACCCTTTTTCATTTCATTTGCACTTTTTTGTGATCTTGATGGGAAATATCATGCTTCCATGCCACTACACCCTGTAATAACCCGTCCTCATCCAAAAGGCTTCATGAAACCAGCTTCAGTTCTTTGCTGCGCACCATATCAGAGGGTCAGAAACCGCATCCTTTCATGGGCACTTCAAACAACTTTTTACCATCCTGTTTTTTGTCTAGCTCTACACTGACTGTCAAATAAAGGCAGACATCTCAACTTAGGGTGGTATTAAAGGGAAAAAATCACCACTCTTCAGGTGGATGCCCCATCAGAGCTAATGGTAAATGTAGTCACTTGTATCCGAGGTAAATAAAGGCCACAATTCCAACCCACATTCTTTATTCACAATGGTATCCTCTTTTGTGCGATATTTCTTAGAGCATACATGTCGGTTTCTTCATTTTTTTTTTATATTGTTACCCATGTTGTTGTTGTCTGTCAATATATTGGGTGTGGTCAAACTTTGAATTGCAGCGCAGTCAGAGTGATGACAAGCTCCTTGTGTTGTTTGACCTCTTGCTCACTGTCCTGTTGCCAGCTGACCTCTGTTTTGGAGCAGAACATTAGGATCCTATGGCCTTATCTGTAACATGTTTAGATGTGAACCTTACTAAATATTTCCAAGCTGTACTATACCCCTGGATGAAAACCCCTTTAACTTGTCTCTTGTTCTTTCTCAGGCACACAACCCCAGAGAAATTCTTCATTGAGGCCTGTGATGAGGGGGCTGATGCTGTGCTGGCAATCGACAGGGTCTCAAATGAGATGACCCTCACAGGTAGAAAGTCCTTGGTCTTTGAAAACGTAATGGTTGCGCGTCACTACACTGCAGAAACAAAACTGTCTTAGTTATGGTTGATAGGACTGGGTTTAATTGGGTTTTATTGATTTGCAGATTCAACTCAGTCATCTTTGATTGATCTGATATTGATTCATGAAATCAGTGATTGATCTTTTAATATATGCCTTTCCCAATTGATATGTGAAGCTTTGACCCTGTTAGGTCTTGTGTTTATATAGGGTCTTTTCTCTGGCAGCTTCTGGATGAAGTGCAGATTGACATTACCTAGGTAGTTAAAAGAGAAAAAAGCACCCAGGTCATAAAGTGGTGTGTACCTGTAATTTTTCTCTATATGAGGCTGGGATATAGACTGTTTCACCTGAGCTACCTGAGCTACCCCAGCCACCAGTGTTTGTTACTCCTCTCCAGAATTAGGAAGCTTTTCTCCAACTGTGAAGTGCATAACCACTCAGTATTAACGCATGAATGATACTGAAATTCTACAACATATTAAGCTCACTTACATGCATCATGGAAGTTTTGTGAGGTGAGTGAAAATCTGCCATTGTACAGTTGCCAGAGCTCATCTGACTGACCACTGACTGACTGAGTGAGCAGTCATTTACAAACAATCTATGTCTAATCTATCTTGCAATCTTATCTTTTATTCGTTTTGCTTTGTATTTACACTCTAGCTTGGATCATCAGACCTGTGACTATTGCCAGTAGGTTAAATGCTGCAGGGTCAGTTCTTAAAGGGATAGTCCGAATTATTTGATGTATGAATGAATGAATAAGCTAATTAACCTTCTAATAAAATTATGATCTTCTATTAAACAATGTAAACACCCATAACTTAGACTTTTATTATTATTTAAATATGGTTTTTTATTGTTATTTAAAAGAAAAAGGATCAAGGGGCTGAATTGATTTGTTAAAGGGTTGGATTTAGCCAATTGAATGCCAGATGATTAGGTCTGCTCTAAACCCACCAGACTCCTTTGCAAAATCAGTCACTTTACTTTGCAGAGCATGCTCCTACTGCAGCTAGTTTGTTTGTGTTATTGTGTGACTTGGTATAAGCCTGGAGGGGATCATGTGTTTGCTAGCTTGCATTTATGAGTATGAGACACACTTGCATCTGTCCATCTTTCAGCCCTTTTTTTCTCAGGAAGGGGGCTCTGAAGTGCCCTAGACGTTTTCAAAGGAGAGTCTTAACCTCTCGCCTCAAGATATCTCAGAGAAAATGGGTTTAGTCTGAGTCGTCCCTTTACAGCTGTGCACACTTTATTTTAATCCCATACATTTTTGGGCAAAACCATCTAGGTTTTTTTTGCGTGCAGTATAAATGTGGTGTATTTGGCTATTCTCAAAAGGGTATATTTGAATTTTCCTGCATACTGGAATCCATAAACAGTATTGCTATTAGTATAGCAATTTATAGCCATTTATAGTATAGCCATTTTAATGTAGTGAGACTATTTTTTTCTAAAATTGAACATGTGTTGGAATACAACCTCCCGATTAGGCACAACCTCCACTGGGACATGCAGGCTGTGACCTATGAATGGACAACATCAAGTGAATTTATCCAGAAAAACAGAATTTTTATATCTATTATATCTTTGTAAAGTTGTCTGGTTGATTGTAATCTTCTAAATAAGTAACATAGTTTCAATGGAGAGCAGGCCTGGGCAATATGACTCATAAATAATATCTTGATATTTTTAGACTATGTTGCGATATACAGTATATATCAAGGTACATATTTTTTTTCTAAAAAACAGTAATATACCATAAATTCTCAATGAGTGGAATTTTGATCAAATACCTCCATATTGATATTGCGACAGGGATACGGAGGACTATTGGTGCTTTGACAAAATATCAACACAATGAGGTCTTTAATAAATAATAATCAGTAATTTGTATAAACATTCTAAGTGGCTAAAGACAAAGATTAAAACAGCAAGGACAGTCCAATAAGTTCAGAAAATGACATCACTTTAATGTAATGCAGCCTTCATAACCAGGAAAAGACAACACTTAGGACATATCATGATATAACGATATCCAAAATCTGACAATAAGACAAAACAACAATATCTAGTCTCATGTCACAATATTGATACAATATTTTTACAGCTATTGTCCCGTTTTATGTTTTCTTATGACCTTTATACAGATAAATGATTCTAGGACACTTGGTTATAATACCATTACACTATTCTATGCATCTTAAAGAAAATGGAGAGTACACTGTACAAAAAAAAAAAAATCAAAAGCTTACAAATGTCCACTGGTTGCATCTGGCAGTTGTGGGCATTACAGTCAGTGCCTCAGTGCCTGGTGGAGATCTGCACTCTTGTAATTTGTTTAAGATGTGATCTTTCTGCAGACACTTGTCATGAAGCTTGATTCATTTTCAAACCTCTTTTTAAACATGTAATTAATCATTATGAAGTAACAGACAAGTATATGGGATATAGATTTTTGTCTCATCAACCTGCTTCACATTTAATAGTTGAAGAAAATAGAGAAAGTGAAATTCTTAATGAGTTAATAAGTAATAACTTAATAAGTTTTTACATTTTTTTTTAACCCTTGTGTGCTTTGACAGGTAAAAAAGATGTTCCTCCCTCAGCAGTCACCAGGCCTATATGTGGCATCATGGGAACCATTCGCCTGGTAGCAGGTAGGCGAATCAGTATTATATTGAGCATATGTAGGAATCCTGTGCAATCAAACAGTCGAGACTGACTCCTGTTTTCCCCCACACAGGCATGTACCTGATAGTTATCACCAGGAAGAGGAATGTGGGCAGCCTCCTGGGCCATGCAGTGTGGAAGGCTGTGGACTTTGACATAATCTCTTATAAGAAGACAGTCCTGCATCTCTCAGAAATCCAGGTCAGCAAGGCCATTCACTCAAAATCTGCTGTTTCACTTTGCACATAAAAGACACCCGAGTAGGGACACAGATAATTAAAAAAGTGGTAAAGTTTGTGTACTGATAAATGCAAAATGCATCAAAGACAGTGGAAACAGACTTAAGTGG
The DNA here is from genome assembly GCF_056507025.1 of Lutjanus erythropterus. Taxonomy (NCBI): domain Eukaryota; kingdom Metazoa; phylum Chordata; class Actinopteri; order Lutjaniformes; family Lutjanidae; genus Lutjanus; species Lutjanus erythropterus. The sequence continues at coordinate 1,506,336 of NC_139332.1, read as the reverse complement.
AGGAGTTCAAGTATCTTGGGGTCTTGTTTACAAGTGAGGGGAGAATGGAGCGTGAGATTGACAGATGGATTGGTGCAGCAGCAACAGTAATGCGGTCGTTTTACCAGTCAGTCTACGTTCCTACCCTCACCTATGGTCATGAACTTTGGGTCATGACCGAAAGAACAAGATCTCGGATACAAGCGGCTAAAATGAGTTTCCTCCATAGGGTGGCGGGGCGCTTCCTTAGAGATAGGGTGAGGAGCTCTGTCACCCGGGAGGAGCTCAGAGTAGAGCCGCTGCTCCTCCATGTCGAGAGGAGTCAGCTGAGGTGACTCAGGCATCTATATCAGATGCCTCCTGGACGCCTCCCTGGGGAGGTGTTCCAGGCATGCCCCACTGGGAGGAGGCCCCGGGGAAGACCCAGGACACGCTGGAGGGACTATGTCATTCGGCTGGCCTGGGAACGCCTTGGGATTCTCCCAGAAGACCTGGAGGAAGTGTCCAGGGAGAGGGAAGTCTGTTCATGTGATGAGATCCTGTCACAGCTCACTTTTTTCTCATTTATTATGGAAGGTAGCTCTTGGAAATATTTTAATATCAGAACTGGGCATTACGTTATAAAAGGTTGAGAACGCCAGCTTTAGAACAAATAAACAAAAACAGAAAATGTATGAGAGAACGTGCAGTATTGAGGCTGCCATCCACAGCTGCCTGAATAAGTTGATGTGATAGCAGGCTATGAAAATCATTGGTGTTACCATTTGCTATTCACTAGATGGTTGCTCTGTTCTGTTGAGTGGTTTGGAAATTCAGGCAGCTTCTGTGTGTGTCTGACAGGCATCCAGTCTCTCTGTGAGACCTCATGTTTCAGGATTATTCAGGTTTGCAGTCTGGAATCACATTGGGCTATCTCATTTCAGGGAAGCAGCCAGTGCATTATTAATCTGCTGCTGCTTCTATTCTTGCTATACTAATTGAAAGGGCAGCCTCAGCTGTAAACTGTGGTTCATGGTAAGACACTGTATACGTGTAGAAATAGCGATGGGAAACAGTGGACTGCTGGTTGTAGTAGATTAGTAGATTGTGTTTGGCTTTTATCATGCTGATGATACTTGATTCCACAAATGCTAGTGATTGTTTTTTATAGTAGTAGAAAGCACAAACTAGTCAGTAAGTACACTCACTGGTAAAACAGGACGGCACAGAGCTGATCTTATGAGAGGAATGTAGGAAAGCAGATTGAGCAAGTGACCAGTGAAGGATGGAGGTGTATCGTCAGGCTTCACCCTCTGTGCTAACTGGCTTAGTAGCCAGATCCTATTAGCTCAGCAGAGGTGCACAAAGCTCAGAAAACATGAAACTCGTCCTGATTTCCTCTGTATCACACTGAATGAATGGTGGAAGGACAGGCAAAGCAGCACCACCTATCAACAGCTTCACAGTCTGAACGAGACCTAAACTGACCCTTCACTAAGCCCCTTAGTCACTGTTGTTATGCCCCTCAAGTTTTCCACCCCAGCACTGTACACACATGCAGTTTACAGTGATGAAGCAGCAGCAGATTTACATTTGAAATGATTGTCATTTCTGAAACAATGAGTTCTTGAGTTCATCAGAGGTATAGCCAACAGCTGACAGGTTCAGCTGTAGCTAGCTCACTCTGTGAGTTGTCTGAAAATGCAGTCTCTTTCTAATTTTTCCAGTGCACTGGTTTTAAAACCAAAAACTTCTTGTTAAAAAGTCTTAATGCATTTTTGGGTTAGTTACAAGCTTTTATGCAAAAAGACTGAGACTAAAGCTATCAGGTCCCGGGTAAAAAGACAGCGTCCTCACCAGTTGATTCATGTGAATGAACATGAAGATGGAGGAAAAGCATTGTTGTGGTATGCAGTGTGGGGCCTCATCCATTATTTAATGAATGGTCTGAAACATTAGTACAGTCTGATATCACCATAACAACAACACCCATTAGATAAACAGGAATGACAGGAACAGGAAACAGCCTTTTTAACTCACGCAACAAAGATTTAGTGTCCCTGAAAACAAAACATTATTTTCCAACCTCAAACACAGCATCAGTCACTCAAACTCAACATCTTCTCATTGTCTTTCCATGACTGCTCTTCTTCTTTGGCTTCTTCTTTGTCTTCTTTCTTCTTTCTTTCCTGTCTTCTTTTTCTTCATCTTCTTCTTGGTCTTCTTTTTCATCATCTTCTGTTTCTTCATCTTCTTCTTTTTTGGCTTATTCTGCTTGTTCTTCTTCGTCCTCTTCTTCTATTCCTTTTTTGTCTTCTTTGCCTTTTTCTTCATTGTCTTCTTTGTTCTTTTCTTCTTCTTCATCTTGTTTGTCGTCTTCCTCTTCTTTGTTGGCCTCCTCTTCATTGTCTGCTCTTTTCTTCTCCATCTACTTCTTTGTCAGCTTCTGCTTCGTCAATGTTTTCTTTGTCTTCTTCAGTGTCTTCTTTGTTTTCTCCTTTGTTTTTCTTCTTCATTTTCATCTTCTTTTGTCTTCTTCTTTGCCATCTTTTTCTTCACTGTCTTCTTCATCTGCTTTTTTCTTCTACTCGTCTTTGTTTTCTTCTCTTTTTTCTTCATTGTCGTCTTCTTTTCTCTTTGTCTTCTTCTTCATTGTCTTCTTTTTGTCTTCTTCTATGTCTTCTTCTTTGGCTTCTTCTCCTTTGTCTTTGTCTTCTTATTATTAATAATGTTATTATTGCAAAATCTCATTCAGCAGCAAAGCACACCATCTTTTGCAATGTTGCATCAGAATTTGGGTTCAGCAGTAGCTTTTACCTGGCAGGCGTTAGACACCTTACATTACCCACATGTTGTTGAAAGCCAATTTGACAGCACCGTGAGGACACTTTAAATGGTAAACCACTCAAAGTGCTTTTACACTACATGTCACATTTACCCATTCACACACTAATTGCAGAGGCTGCCATGCAAGGTACTTCTGCTTTGTCTACACTCTGCCTTCAAGAGCAACGTGGTGTTCAGTATCACCCCACTTTACATTTTAAGGTAGAAGTAGTTCAACCCTTTTAATCCATTTGTTGTGCACAGCAATCCTAGGCTTCATGTTGGTTTACAAAGGTGGCTCATTCAGTAAGTTATACAGAGTGTAAATGTGGGTACGAACGAGAACTAGTATCAGATCCGTACTTGATATCAGCAGGTACAAGATGCAGTTGAGTTATTAAGAGAGGAAAAGTTAGATCAGTGCATCTCTAATGTAAACAGTAGCAGTATAACATATGAGTGTGCAGTTCCTTGTACTCTGTCCTCTGCATTGTCATGAGTTTTCCTGAAAACTAAATGTCTGTTTTCTTTCCTCTTCCAGTCTCAGGAGAACAAGACTTTCCTGTCCATGCTTAACAATGTGCTGACCACAGACGGCTTCTACTTCTGCACCGACTTTGACCTGACACACACACTGCAGCGCCTGGCCAACACCAGCCCTGACTTCCAGGAGATGAGTCTGCTGGAGAGGGTGAGATATCGACTAACCTGCCTTACAGATGTCAACATTATATTCATACACTGATCATAAGTAAGTCATAAACACTTGTGTTTTCAAGTGTTTTTGGTCAAATCCTGGCCATCTGTGTTATATCGTCCCTCTGTTTGTGGCATATACTGTATGTGTCCACATTCTTTTAGAGCATGACATATCAACAATAAAGGGACCCTACAGGGCCTCTAGTGGTCAAAAACTCTTAAACTTATCAAGGTTAATACATATGTCAGTGATGTGGTGATACTATGTATTTATGTTATTGTGAGCAAATCCCACTTGCAGACCCAAACCATCACTGGCTATATTTACATGCACACTAGTTTGCCACTAATATTCAGAATATGGCACTATTCTCAATTTGTCATTTAAACAGCATATTCCGATTAGATATTCTGAATCAGACCTTACTCTGAATGAATGGAGCTTATTCTGATTGAGACGTGGATTTAGGAGCATTCTTTGGGCATGTAAACAGCAAATTCAGTGTCTCAGTTGGGGTTTTATAGCAGTTTGGGACACACAGCCTCTCCTGCTCTTTGCTGTAAACCAGCCTTTCTCAAAGAGTGGCCCGCGGACCACTGGTGGTCCTCGAGCGACCCCAAGTGGTCCATGAGTTCATTGGTCAATTATATTTAAAAAATTAATATCATATTTTTAAATTAAAAGTGTTTCTCAAACTGTTTACAAGTGACTCCAAAGCTATGTAAATTCTATTTAAATTCAAATAGTGTCAGTAATGATGTGGTAGTGTTATAGCTGTTTTGCGACACTGCCTTATAGCACAGTTACGCAGGTGTACGTTTTACAATGTTGCATCAGCAATGATAAGCGCAGTCAACTGAAGATGGATCAGTGGCTCAAGACGGGGTCAGTTAAAGGAAAAATAAATGATAACTCCGACACAACAGGAAAGGTGCATCGTCCTGATGCATGTGATTCAGGCCCCTCAAGCAGTTCAGCCACGATGACAAATGATTCCGTGTGTGTTGAATCCCAGGAGAGGGGTTCACCGGCAAGCGACAGCCCGGCTCAAAGTTGTGAAACTTGGCATGAATGAGGAAAGCCCAGCACTAAAGTCAAGAGAAAATATCACAGCGACTACATCAAATTTGGATTTTTTTGGACTGGAGATGAGGAGGACCACAGACCACACTGTGTTTTGTGCTATGAATCGCTGGTGAACGAGGCTATGAAACCTGCTAAACTCAAGCAGCATTTTGAAACAAAACACAAAGATTACATGGGGAAACCGACTGGATTTTTTGAGAGAAAACATGATGAACTTAAGAAACACATGACGAAGGCGCCCTCGCAGTTTTTTGAAAATGAAAAGGCTACAGAGGCATCATACAGGGTATCCACCATATATCACCATTCCTCCAATTAAGATGGCAACAGAGACAATGAGTGAGTCAGCAATGTCGTTTGTAAAGCTGCCTTTATTAAGCTGTAATATACTGTTGGAGTAGTAAACAGATCTATTGTTTTTGGATATCTGGGGTGGTAGGTGGTCTGTGTTTTTTCTTTTATTGGTCAAGTGGTCCTTGGTCTGAAAAAGTTTGAGAAACACTGCTGTAAACAAATCAACTAGCCAACAGTTAGCCTGGATGGGGTAGAAATACACATAAAATTTTGTCGTTGGAGGGAGAAACACATTATTCAACATTATTTTAAACATTTGATATCAACATATTTTTTGATTTGCACAAATATTGCAACACTGACCTTTTCACTGAGGTGGTTAAATGAATGACAGAGGGAGGCTGAGTTTGCACAATCAAACAAGTCGGCCACCAGTATAAAACCTTGAAAAAATGCTATTTTGGCGGACAAAAGCATCCATAATCAGAGTATGCACATCTGCTTGTAAATGAGAACATTCATTTTCTTTAACCATGTGAACAGCATAGTAGGAATATGTTCTTTTTCAGAATAAGGGCAAAAACCAAAATATTGTAAACATAACCAGTGAGATGTTCCTATTAACAAGTATTGTGTGTGTATGTCACAGTCTGATATATCTTCTTGTTCTATGCCAGAAACACATCAGTGAGCCACACTGTTGCACTGGTTGACATGATCTCTCATTAACATGACACTGTAGTTTATTTTGACTCATACACACCCTGTCCTGCCCTCCCAAATACTCAACAGAGCACCTAATGTGGATTAATCCTTCACTGGAAATAGTCTCCAACAAATACACTTTTTCCATTTTGATTTGATTTGACATTTTTAATACACTCTAATATAACAGCCCTCCAATAAATCCTCCCTTCATAAACGTTATAATGTTCAGTTTTTGATGAAAAAGTTTCAGTGAGCACTTTCTGGTGCTGTTTGAATTGTATTGAGTTATACTGACAGCTATTTCTGTCATTCTGTCCACCTCACTTATATCACTGAGGGTAGGCTAAATGACAGAAACACCTAACTGCAGTAAAACAACACAGAAAAACCTCATCCTCCAAAATAATCATCAAGTTGAGTCTGTATCTCTTTAGAACATTTTCAACAAAATACAGACATCTTCATCTATGTAGGATTTGTTGCAGGAGTTTTGTATTAGACTACAATAGTTGTAACTAGGTGTAACTGTTGTCAGCTGTTTTTAAAGAATTGCATCTTCAGTAGGAACCAGTGGATTTGGAGTCACAGAGAGCCTCTTCAAACCTGGCTGTCCAGTCACCAGTCTGTCAGTTCACATCTGGTATTACAGTGTGTCTACAGATGCATCTTGAGTGACCACAGATCTCGCTTCCTTGCTTTTTTTTTTTTTGTTCAGCTCCACACTAAACTGCTTCATCAGCCTACATGATCCTCATGTGCGCTGACAATGCACACTTTTACTTCTCTGACTGTGTAGAAATCTGATGTTTTTGCATCACAGATGACGAAGAAAGATATTAATGACACAGTCAGAGTAACAAGGAAAGAAACAACTTAATGTTAATGCCAAATTCACAAGAAGGCACAACTGACTAAGAATTAGCCATTTCACTTCTCTGCTCTTTATATAAATGAACACATTTGCAAAATGCATTGTTGTTTTTAACTGCTTGCCCAACAGTAGAAGCCAACACACTGGGGAAAATTGTAACAATGTCTTTCACACAAAGAAAGAAATAACTTAAAGCAGAACATTTGCCAAATTTACAAGAAGGCCCAAATGATTAAGAATTTGTCATAGACAACAAAGTTTATAAAGTTTCCAGTCAATCAACAACTCACAAAAATGTGTGTTTTTTAAGGGAATGTGAGGATATTGTGATTACTAGTGTGTTCATCTGTGAAGGTAAAAACCCAAACGTGTAATTTGCTTTACAGTGAACCAAATGATGTTCTTACAGGATGTCAGTTGAGTAGGTGGTTCTTAAATGTGCCCTGGACACACTGCACACACACTGCTGAAAGAATGTGGTCATATGTGGCCCAGACCACCTCCAAATGTGGAATGTGGTCTGAGCAATTGGATCTCAATGTGTCCTCAATGCGTTTTGGGTGCATTCACACCTGTCCTCAGAGCTGGACACTTGTGATCAGATTAACAGTATTAGACAGTAAGAAAAATATAGAAACTTGCCATCCTTCAAGGTTTTTGTAGTTCTCTGTCTGTAGTTTATAAATGGTTTGTAAATGATCATAACATAGTGTTTTTTTAATATATAATTTTGTCCATTACTTACATGTAACCATGCATTAACTTATGCCTGAATTTTTGTTTTTAATTCATAGGTAATCAATAATTAGCTAATAGAATCCTGTGCTTGTGCTTTTCAGGCAGACCAGAGGTTTGTGTGGAACGGGAACCTCCTGAGAGAACTGGCTGCCCAGCCAGAGGTGACCCTCAGCCCATTTCTTTAATTCATGCTAGTTTGTGCTTCTGTGCTTCATGTTTTTAATTGGAATAACAATCACTATTTTCTCCATAGCTTCATAAGTTTGCACTTCCTGTTGTCCATGGATGTATCCTTTTCACTAAGTGTGTAACGTTCTCTAATGGAGCCTTATATCATACATGTAACACGCTGTAGATAAGATAAGTTTCTGAGCACAGTCTTTCCTTGACCCTCCTGGTCCAGTCATTGTCATGAAGCCATGTCGTATAAACGGGAAGATCTTTGAGTGGATCCTCATATCTAGGAGAAGCTGCTTCCGGGCTGGCGTCAGATACTATGTTAGAGGTAAAAAAAAAAAAAAAAAGAAAACCTGAAGCACCACTCTGAAGTGGGTGGGTGTGTTGAACTGAACTGCACCAAGAGGGATCTTGACTAACAGAGAGCAAAGGAGCTGATAACCAACACATTTTTATAAACAGTTCAAGTTTAATCTTCGATGTCTTGTAGTGAGCGAGCCAAGATCAGCTTCTGCTGCTCTGATCAACATAGCAGATGATAACGTGGTCCCTCAGTGGTTCACAACCTTTTCCCTTAAAACTGCAGCAGGGACTATTTAATTGATGATGAAACAATGTCTATTTAATACTGATGCCTCAGTGGACTGTTGGCTCACTTGCTAGAGTGTTTGCCCCATACTGAGGCTGTGTGTCCTCTGCAGCAGCCATGACTTTCCCACTCTCTCTCCCTTTCCTGTCATATCTTCAGCTGTCCTGTTAAAAAACATAAAGGTGTAAAAGCCCCAACCCCACCCAAAAAAACTTAAAAAAACTTATATGATCTACATCACCAAACAAGACTAAACAACAAGATTAACAAGAGGACTGGCTATTTCCTTATAGTTATTCTTAATACCTGGGTCAGATTCTCCTTGGAGTCTGAGGAATTACATATAATTATATTCAAAGCAATAAGTATAGAACAACAGAAAAACTGAACAGTTCACACAAACAGTAAAAACAATAACAGCAGGACGTTTGTGCAAAACGAGCCATTTGGATGAAATTTGAGCAGATTATTTCCTGTGAATATTGAATCAGCATATTTGGAACTTTTTATTAAGTGATCTGTCTGTATCATGTATTTTTAAACCTTAACAAACATACTAACTCAATAGGCTTTTTTTTTGGCCAAAGTAAAGTTTTTTTTTCTTTCTGACGCTTGGCCATTATTCTGTTAGTTCTTTGATCATTTTGATTGCATTTTTTCATTGTCTTTATTATTTTAGAAACACATTTTTATTACATCTTCAAGTACGGCAATAGAAATGGCTATGCAGATAATAAAAAAAGCCGCCAGAGAATGTCTTGTACCAAATATATATTTTCTCTCATCCTTAGTTTGTTTAGTTTGAGTCAAAGTCATAAACTTATTTCCTTACAATTTGAAAGAATAAACACAGAAGCATAACAATATACATCCAGGAAGGAAACAATAAATGAGAAAAATAAATAAATTAAAGTCCTTGTCACAGTTTGGCTTTACATCATTACATAAATGTTACAGTTAGATATTTAGACACCTAACAGACATTTTGATTGCATTTTGCAATGAATTTTCGCAGTGACTGAAGACTGTGAATGTAGTTTGTGTTTAGGTCTTCGTCTGCCATTATCCTGTGAAGTTTTTTTTTTAAAGAAAAAACATTTATCTATTGCTTTTATACATTTACACACTGAACATTCATTACAGTACACAAACAATATCTGAACAGTCCCCAAACATGAACATATGGCAGTGTCAAAAGTAATAATAATTAAAACAAAACAAAAAAAAGAATAATTAGATCAATTTAAAAATAATTATAAGAAGGGGAAAAAAGTTAAATACAAAGATACTGTGTAAAGGATAATAATTAAAAACAAATAAATAATGTGATTTTTAAAAAAAAAAAAAAAAAGGTAGATAAATACAGGTATTGATCAGCCTGTGAAGCTTTTTAAGTGTATATCTTAAGTAATAATCTGAACTTTAAAAATAACAAGTTGTCTTACACCTCTTAAAATGATGAAGGCCTCATGACCTCTTGTGAAGCTTTGACAGGACTGATGACAATACTGACTGTTGATGAATATCTTTTGTTCTGCTTTCTCCACAGGTATCGACTCTGAAGGCCATGCTGCTAACTTTGTGGAGACTGAGCAGTTAGTTTTGTATGAGGGAGCAAAGGCTTCATTTGTACAGGCAAGTATGAGGGACAGTCAAGACCGTTATCCCCCTGTGAGTTGGGGATAATTCAAACTTGTCTTTTTTTTACATCCCTCTGTTCAACACTCTCATATTTCACACGTTAAAGTAACTTTGAGAAGTGTAGGATTACAGCAATGACTTTTCAAAACAAACTTTTCTTTCATTCCCAGACACGAGGCTCCATGCCCTTTTACTGGAGTCAGAGGCCCAACCTCAAATACAAACCAAAACCAATAATCAGCAAAACCACCAGTCATGTAAGAGCAGGTGTTTTCATATTTCTGTGTATGATTTTAAATAGTGATCAGTCTGAAAATGTGACACTAACCGGTTGAAAACTTTTTAAAGATGGATGGTTTCCAGAGACATTTCGACTCTCAGCTCCTCATCTATGGGAAGCAAACGATTCTAAACCTGGTAAGGGATAATTTTTTATTCGTCTTTAGTTTGAAAGCAAATCTAAGCAAAGACTCATGAGGCCAGTTTATGTTTTCTTGTTTTTCTAGGTGAATCAAAAGGGCTCAGAGAAGCCACTAGAACAGGCCTTTGCCAAGATGGTGTCTGGCATGAACAATGGTATGCTAAAGTAAGTGTCACTCAAATACACTCAATACCTTCTCAAATTTCTATGTTCACTGAGTGCTCTCAGTCTCTCATGGTGTCATTCAGTGAATTTACATACACTGTGGTAACCTGGTTTCTCTAAATCTGTGTATACATGTAGTCGGTCATTACAATTACATTTACTCTGTTTTTATCAATGATTTTACTTTTATTTCAGTATTTTTATCTTAAATATGTTAAAACCAAATTCCCATACGTAAACTGCATGGAACAAAATTAATCAGCAGCTGCAGCACAGAGGAAGCTGTGGGAGGGAGGTCATCTTTACCCAGTGGTGTGGTCAGTAGCAGCAGTGCAGTGTTCTCTGTGGATACAAAGCTCGTGAGTTTGAGCCCTGCTAAGAGCAGCACTCTGTAGAGTTGAAGGGGAAAAAATTCAGACACACACATGTGCCTCAAATCTGCTGACAGACCGGGCTGCAAAACACAGTTCTGGAAAAATCTACAAGAAAAAATCTCTTTCTGCACACTGCAGAGTAATCAACAGTCTGCAGGGGGAATATACTTTGTGAAATCAGATTTGTGTTATCCTCCAACCTGACTGCAGAAACCAGATTACTGGAGAAAGTCAGCTATAACCTGGTTACCTCAGTGCATGTGAACACACTGATTGTATTACCTTTCAGTGTTTGTGCGTTTATAGTTTTCATTTAGCTCTCCTTGAGAACTGTGATGACAACATGTATTTCTGCACCTCTGTAACAAAGTATGGCTGTTGTATGATTGTAGGACATTCACTCCATCTCCTCTGTCCTCAGTTACATTGCCTTCGACTTCCACAAAGAGTGCAGCCACATGAGATGGGACCGTCTGCAGATCCTGGTGGATGCTGTCGCTGAGACACAAGATGAATATGGGTAACTTAATAAGCAGCTCTTCTGGGCTCACATCTAGTTGTGTGCTGTGAGGAAGTATTGAAACTTTTCTCTGGGTGCAGTTACTTCATGGTGAACTCAGAGGAGAAGACGGTGGCCCAGCAAAGAGGAGTCTTCCGCAGTAACTGCATGGACTGCCTGGACAGGACCAATGTCATCCAGAGCCTCCTGGCCCGACGCTCCCTACAGTCTCAGCTTCAGGTACTTTAAATTTATTGCTGCTCAGCCGCTTTGGAAATAGTAATTCAGTACTTTCACAGTGTAGCCTTCATTGGTCATTATTGCCCCTAGATAATACTACTGTACTTCACACTTGTCTTGTTTATCTTGTTATAATTTTCCCAACATCCAATGTTCCTGCTGGTTATTAAATTTTGGTAAATTTTTTGAATTCAGAGAGGGGAATTTTGATACATTCTCTAGAAAGTTCAGCAGAAATTCAACAACGAGAAAATAAAGACAATAATTCACGTCAGGGTAATATGGGAGAATATATTGGAGAAGCAGATATGACATGAACAATGTCTTTGTGGATGTGATGGAAAGGATTAACTTTCAGATCACATCCTCAGTCATATTGTACCCCCATTATATGGCGTGTGCTTATGAAGGTATGAACCATCCATTTTGGTAACACTTCATAATAACTATAATGAATAATACAGCTGCAATGATTCATTGCAATCGACTATTAAATTAATTGCCAACTACTTTGATAATAGATTAATTATTTTGAGTCATATGTTCATTAAAAATATGTCCAAAGTCTCTGATTTCAGCTGTAGTCCGCTCTGAGAGTAAAGTGAATATCTTTGGGTTGTGGCCAAAATGAGACATTTGAGGATGTCAGCTTGGGATTGTATGTTGGATTATGGCATGCTGACTTTTCAGTATTCAAATAAAAAATTTCCCAATGTTCTGACACACCTGCCTATCCTGTTTTACTCAGGAATATGTCACAGTACTCTTAAAATGATGTTTCATCTGGACGGATAATCTCTGCATAGTGTATACTGTGTGTGTCGCACAGTGGAGTGTTAATCCGGTGTAAACATCCCACATGAGGTCCATGTACTGTCTCTCTCCAGAGCTTTCAATCATATCCTTCAGCAGATGGAGTTCAGTTTTCTTAGAGATGGATTTATTTGCATGTAGGCTCACTAGCTATTATGATTATTCTTAAATGTTAAGCATGACTGTTCCTTCTTTGCATTGCTAGCTGTTTTAAGAGCATCAGTGGATGGAGTGGCTCTCTTAACACTCAAACTTAATCTAAAATTTTAAAACTCAAGCTTTGAACTGAAAATGTAACTGAGCAAGATCCATCTGCTGATGAAGACTGTGATGTAGTTGAAAGCTCAGGAATAAAGCTACAAAGAGAACCTGAAATTGGCATTATTTTATTTATTTGTTTATTCATGTATTTATTTACACCGATCAGACATAACATTCTGACCACTGACAGGTGAAGTGAATAACACTGATTATCTCTTCATCATGGCACCTGTTAGTGGGTGGGATATATAAGGCAGCAAGTGAACATTTTGTCCTCAAAGTTGATGTGTTAGAAGAAGCAGGAGAAATGGGCAAGCGTAAGGATTTGAGCGAGTTTGACAAGGGCCAAACTGTGATGGCTAGACAACTGGGTCAGAGCATCTCCAAAACTGTAGCCCTTGTGGGGTGTTCATGGTCTGCAGTGGTCAGTATCTGTCAAAAGTGGTCCAAGGAAGGAACAGTGGTGAACCGGCGACAGGATCATGGGCGGCTAAGGCTCATTGATACACGTGGGGAGTGAAGGCTGGCCCGTGTGGTCCGATCCAACAGATGAGCTACTGTTGCTCAAATTGCTGAAGAAATTAATGCTGGTTCTGATAGAAAGGTGTCAGAATACACAGTGCATCACAGTTTGTTGTGTATAGGGCTGCATAGCTGCAGACCAGTCAGGATGTCCATGCTGACCCCTGTGCACCGCCAAACGCACCAACAATCAGAACGTGAGCATCAGAACTGGACCACAGAGCAATGGAAGAAGGTGGCCTGGTATGATGAAACACGTTTTCTTTTACATCACATGGATGGCTGGGTGTGTGTGAGTCACTTACCTGGGGAACACATGGCACCAGGATGCACTATGGGAAGAAGGCAAGCTGGTGGAGACAGTGTGATGCTTTGGGCGATGTTCTCCTGGGAAACCTTGGGTCCTGCCATCCATGTGGATGTTATTTTGACACATACCACCTACCTAAGCATTGTTGCAGACCACCACCAGACCCTTTCATGGAAATGGTATTCCTTGATGGCTGTGGCATTATATACAGTTGTGCTCATAAGTTTACATACCCTGGCAGAATTTGTAATTTTTTGGCCATTTTTCAGAGAATATGAATGATAAGAGAAAAACTTTTTTTTCACTCATGGTTAGTGGTTGGGTGAAGCCATTTATTGTCAGACAACTGTGTTTACTCTTTTTAAATCATAATGACAACAGAAACTACCCAAATGACCCTGATCAAAAGTTTACATACCCTGGAGATTTTGGCCTGATAACATGCACACAAGTTGACATGAACAGGTTTGAATGGCTACTAAAGGTAACCATCCTCACCTGTTATCTGTTTGCTTTGTAATCAGTGTGTGTGTATAAAAGGTCAGTGAGTTTCTGGGCTCCTGACAGACTTTTGCATCTTTCATCCAGTGCTGCACTGATGTTTCTGGATTCTGAGTCGTGGGGAAAGCAAAAGAATTGTCAAAGGATCTGCAGAAAAAAAGGTAATTGAACTATATAAAACAGGAAAGGGATATAAAAAGATATCCAAAGAATTAGGGGTGTCACGATTTCGTTTTTTTATCGAAATCGATCGAAATTACGTCATAGTCTCTAGCATCGAAATCAATAAGAGAAGATCGACGATCGATGACTTCAGTACCATCATGACTACTCATTCACTCAATATCAAGCATTGTTAGTGTATCATTTTTGAGAAATAAAGCCTCCAAGTTGCATTTTTGGCTCAGAGGAAGGTCTTATGCTCCATTTTTGCTGTACAGTAATGACACTTTGGTCCATAATTTCTGACAATGGTTGATGCAGTTGTCTTCAGTACCATCCTGACTACTCACTCACACAGTATCAGGCATTTTTACTGTATCATTTCTGAGAAATTAACCTTTAAATATCCATTTTTTGCTTACCAAAAAAAAGGTCTAATACTCCATTTTTGCTGTACAGTAACGACACTTTGGTCCATAATTTCTGACAATGGTTGATACAGTTCACCTCACCACCATCCTGACTACTCACTCACTCAGTATCAGGCATTTTTACTGTATTATTTTTGAGAAATTAACCCTTTAATATCCCTTTTTTGCTTACATATGTTCAAGGTTTACTGTACAGTAACGAGACTTTGGTCCATAATTTCTGACAATGGTTGATGCAATTGTCTTCAGTACCATCCTGACTACCCACTCACTCAGTATCAGGCATTTTTACTGTATCATTTTTCAGAAATTAACCCTTTAATATCCATTTTTTGCTTACCAAAAAAAAGGTCTAATACTCCATTTTTGCTGTACAGTAACAACACTTTGGTCCATAATTTCTGACAATGGTTGATGCAGTTGTCTTCAGTCCCATCCTGACTACCCACTCACTCAGTATCAGGCATTTTTACTGTATAATTTTTGAGAAATTAACCCTTTAATATCCCTTTTTTGCTTACATATGTTCAAGGTTTACTGTACAGTAACGAGACTTTGGTCCATAATTTCTGACAATGGTTGATGCAGTTGTCTTCAGTACCATCCTGACTACCCACTCACTCAGTATCAGGCATTTTTACTGTATCATTTTTCAGAAATTAACCCTTTAATATCCATTTTTTGCTTACCAAAAAAAAGGTCTAATACTCCATTTTTGCTGTACAGTAACAACACTTTGGTCCATAATTTCTGACAATGGTTGATGCAGTTGTCTTCAGTCCCATCCTGACTACCCACTCACTCAGTATCAGGCATTTTTACTGTATAATTTTTGAGAAATTAACCCTTTAATATCCCTTTTTTGCTTACATATGTTCAAGGTTTACTGTACAGTAATGACACTTTGGTCCATAATTTCTGACAATGGTTGATGCAGTTGACTTCAGTACCATCCTGACTATTCACTCACACAGTTTCAGGCATTTTTACTGTATCATTCCTGAGAAATTAACTCTTTAATATCTCTTTCTTGCTTAAAAAAAAGTTTTTATGTTCAATTTGCATTTACAGTGATCCAAGTACAGCAAATATGAAACACAAGTTCAAACTTTCAAGTATTGGTCCAAGCCACTGACCAAAGGTGTTATTTTATTGCTAGCAAATATCACAATTCCAGTCATCAGCCTTTGCCTGCTGAAGTGCTGCAGAGTCCATGTTAAGGCACTCCACATGGAACCACCGGCAACAAATGTCACACTGAATCTGGAAAAGGAATGCATGAATAAAAGTTAATATTTAATCATGATGGACAAAATATGATACCCGGCTGTGAAGCTATCACTATATGTAGAGCAAGATAATCATGTCTTATAAAGATGCAACTATTAACTAAAAAAATATTACTTTGAATATCATGATCATCAATATCATATTTTGTCCATCATGATTAAATATTAACTTTTATTCATGCATTCCTTTTCCAGATTCAGTGTGACATCTGTTGCCGGTACAGCCACTGTACAGTAAACCTTGAACATATGTAAGCAAAAAAGGGATATTAAAGGGTTAATTTCTCAAAAATTATACAGTAAAAATGCCTGATACTGTGTGAGTGAGTAGTCAGGATGGTGGTGAGGTGAACTGTATCAACCATTGTCAGAAATTATGGACCAAAGTGTCATTACTGTACAGCAAAAATACAGCATAAGACCTTCTTCTGAGCCAAAAATGCAACTTGGAGGCTTTATTTCTCAAAAATGATACAGTAACAATGCTTGATATTGAGTGAATGAGTAGTCATGATGGTACTAAAGTCAACTGCATCCAGCATTGTCTGAAATTATGGACTAAAGTGTCGTTACTGTACAGTAAAATAGTTAGCTCACTCTGTGTTAAAGTAGCCCTGACTTTCTGAGTGGACGCGGAGCATTAACCGTAAGTTTCATAATACGGGTGCACTGAAAATGTTCGTGTGGCTGGCTTGACCAAACGACGACGAAAGACGGCTCACTTGACCACAGTCCTTACTCTGTGGTGGAAAACGCTGGATTACTGTACTGTAGCCACGCTACAGTATGCCCAGCAGGTCGCATCTTACAACAAAAGTGTTGCCCTCCATGTATGAAGACGTTAAAGAAAAAGTTTTGGGGGTCTGAGCAATGCAGAATTAGTTGCCTTAACAACAGATGGCTGCACCTCAAGAGCAACTGAGAGTTACATCACCGTCACAGCACACTACGTCAATAATGACAAATCAAAAATAACAGTTGCCTTGTCTGGCCATAAATATGTAAATAGTTAATATCTTGATAACTCAAAGAGCATCTCTCTCTCCAGATAAAGATAACAACATATCTTTCTTAAAGAAAAAATACTTGAAAGAAGAATGTAAAAATGACAAAGTCATTCTCAGGGGACAAAAAAGTCCAAACTACTTATTTTTTTATGTTCAACTGTTCAGACTAGTCTAAAAATGGCATAGGCCTCTGTGCTATAAGAAAAAGAAAAAAAAATCAAAAATCGAATCGAATCGTGACCCTAAAATCGAAAATCAAATTGAATCGAGGATTTGGAGAATCATGACACCCCTACAAAGAATTGAGAATGGCAATCAGCAGTGTTCAAACTGTAATTAAGAAGTGGAAAATGAGGGATTCTGTTGAAACCAAACCACGGTCAGGTAGACCAACAAAACTTTCAGCCACAACTGCCAGGAAAATTGTTCGGGATGCAAAGAAAAGCCCACAAATAACTTCAGCTGAAATACAGGACTCTGAAAAAAGTGGTGTGGCTGTTTCAAGATGCACAATAAGGACGCACTTGAAAAAAAATGGGCTGCATGGTCAAGTCGCCAGAAGAAAGCCATTACTATGCCAATGCCACAAAACATCCCGCTTAAAATACATCAAACAGCAAAGAGACAAGCCTCAAAACTTCTAGAACAAAGTCATTTGGAGTGATGAGACCAAAATTGAACTTTTTGGCCACAACCATAAACGTTACATTTGGAGAGGAGTCAACAAGGCCTATTATGAAAGGTACACCATTCCTACTGTGAAACACGGAGGTGGATCGCTGATGTTTTGGGGATGTGTGAGCTACAAAGGCACAGGAAACTTGGTCAAAATTGATGGCAAGATGAATGCTGCCTGTTATCAGAAAATACTGGAGGAAAATTTGCACTCATCAGCCCGGAAGCTGCGCATGGGACGTACTTGGATGTTCCAACATGACAACAATCCAAAACACAAGGCCAAGACGAGCTGTCATTGGCTACAGCAGAGTAAATTGAAGGTTCTGGAGTGGCCATCTCAGTCTCCTGACCTCAATATCATTGAGCCACTCTGGGGAGATCTCAAACGTGGAGTTATTGCAAGACAGCCCAAGAATTTACAGGAACTGGAGGCTTTTTGCCAAGAAGAATGGGCAGCTTTACCATCTGAGAAAATAAAGAGCCTCATCCACAACTACCACAAAAGACTTCAAGCTCAAGTCATTGATGTTAAAGGGGGCAATACATGGTATTAAGAACTGGGGAATGTAAACGTTTGATCAGGTCATTTGGGTAGTTTCTGTTGTCATTATGATTTAAAAAGAGTAAACACAGTTGTTTGATAATAAATGGCTTCACCCAACCATTAACCATGAGTGAAAGAAAGGTTTTTATGTTATCATTCATATTCTCTGAAAAATGGGCAAAAAAATCACAAATTTTGCCAGGGTATGTAAACTTACGAGCACAACTGTATATATAATGCACCATGCCACAAAGCAAAAATGGTTCAGGAATGGTTTGAGGAGCACAACAACGAGTTTGAGGTGTTGACTTGGCCTCCAAATTCCCCAGATCTCAATCCAATCAAGTATCTGTGGGATGTGCTGGACAACTTACAGGACTTAAAGGATCTGCTGCTAACATTCAGGGGTCTAGTGGAGTCCATGCCTCGATGGGTCAGGGCTGTTTTGGCAGCAAAAGGCAGGTGGCCATAATGTTATGCCTGATCGATGTATTTATTTATTTAAAAGGCTAAAATGAGGTAGATATACTGGAATATATACCATGTTACTGTGAAGTGAATTAGTTGGGATTGATTTTTCATACTGTTGTTTCCAATGTCAAGAATAAATTATGATGCTTAACATTTTGGTCATATTTAGGCAAACAAGGTTTCAAATGTACTGAGCTAAGGGACTACCTAAAGACTTGGTATTTTGCTCAAATGGGACGTAGCAGTGCACGCTTCAGGCAAGCTCATGAGCGAGATCCATGACTGTCTCATCCTGTTCTCTGAGTGCACAAAAAAGTTGGACTGAGTGGCAAAGTAAAGGCTGGTTTATTTTGAAAGCTTGGAAAATGTGTCAAACCAGATTGAATAATACACACATACTACATGAGATCAGTTTATTTGATGTTTGTGAGTCTTGTAAGCATGTTTGGTCAAGATACTCCACTGATATCCGAATACAGATCCCACACCTTCGTATATTTTTGCTGGTGGACATCATTTAGTCCATCTTGTCAATATATTTTAGCATCATATAGTTCAGAGGTATAGTTGGGGTTAAACAGTTTATTCATCTCTTTGAAATGAGACTGACAGTTACACAACTAATGTGGGGAAACACGGTAAACTACCCCAGTATGTACCACCTCACCCCTGATTTAGTTACATTTACCAGTATAATGTTATGATGATCAATGTAAGAATTTATCAACTGTAAAAGTCATTTGCAGTCACAGTTAGCCATGCCAGCACTACAAGGAGCCAAAATGTTAGTGTATTTTGAAAATTCAGGATCACGTAAATATAAAAATCATCTCTGTTTGAAGTTACAATCAGGCATGAGCTCTCCTATATGTTTGATACTGGGGTTAAGGAGGAGAAGATTAGGTTAATAAACAAGTTTTTATTTTATAGTTTTGCTAGTTTATCCAAAAAGTGATGAAGACAACCCAAAGCAAGCTGACAAAAACAAGCATCAGCCACCCAACACTCTGTGTGACACAGGACATAAGGCAACATCCCTGGGTGAAATACCAAGTCTTTAGGGAGTCCCACTGAGCTAATGGATGTTAGCAAATAAGTGGATTGTGTTGATTTTGGGTGGTACTTCCCTTTAAATGAACAAATCTTGTGTGTCCTGGATTTGGTCTGTCAGATACAAAAGGGTTGTAGGATCTGCTCATGCTGTGAGATGTGAATGTAGCTGAGCAGTGTGTGTACTGTGCCTGTGTGTCCACAGAGGATGGGGGTTCTCAATGTGGGTCAGAGGATTGAGGAGCAGGCTGAGTTTGAGAAGATCTACAAGAATGGTAAAGTCTTGTGTGTCCTTGACTATAAGCGTGTACTGTGTGATTAGTATAAAGTGTAGCCTCTGAGTGTGTCCTCACTGTACTCTGTGTGTGTGATCTCTAACCAGCATGGGCTGACAATGCCAATGCATGCGCTGTACAGTACGCAGGAACTGGAGCTTTGAAAACAGACTTCACCAGGTACAGTACTGTAACATCCTTCACTGCCATCCAGTTCACTAACATGTGTGTTGTTTTCTGGAGTAACTCTGCAGTATTGCTCTCACAGCTGTTGTTTGATCAAAGTTCATTTGTCCTTCAGGACGGGGAAGAGGACCAGGTGGGGACTGCTCATGGATGGTTGGAACTCCATGATTCGCTACTACAAAAACAACTTCTCTGATGGATTCAGACAGGTACAATATGATGTCTGTGACATCCCCACTGAACAAGTTGGTACAGTGCCAGAAAAATCCATTTGTTTCAAACTTAAAGGGATAGTTTATATTTTTTTAAGTGTGCTGGCACAGTATATTTATCCGTAGTAGGAGTTTGGAGAAGCGGCAGGAGAACCGGAATAGGAAGCTAAGAAATGTGTTGCTGTGGGCAGGGTCAGCAGCAAAATGTATTTTAGACCCCTAAAAAAATTAATATCTGTTTTTCTTTTTAATCTTTTTTTAAAGATTTTTTTCTGGCTTTTTAAAATTTTATTATGATATAACAGCCATGGAGAGAGACCAAAGGGTGAGAGAGTGTGAGGGGATGACACAGCAAAGGGCCGCAGGCTGTAATGGAACCAGGGCTGCTGTAGAGGACTGACAGCCTCGCTCTACCAGCTGAGCTACAAGGGTTCCTGCAATACAGTTTGTGTTTATTTTTTGGGGGGGAATATTTTCACAACTTTACCATACTCTCTGACAGTCTTTTCTGATTGAAAACCACCATTATACAAGCCAAATATCACTCTCTCCAAAGCCACCAGACTACTTTTGCAAAAACAGTGATTTTACCTCATGGAACAGCAGAGTTACCAGTCTACTGCTGCCTCAATTTATTAGTTTACATGTGTTATTGTGTGACTTTGGCAAATAGGAACAAACCCTTTAAAACAATGAAGTCACACAATAACACAAACAGACTAACAGATTGATGCAGTGGTAGACCAAGAGCTCCTGTGTTCTGTGAGGTAAAATCACTGTTTAATTGGTTTGTAGACAGTGATATTTGTCTTACATAAGGGAAGTTTCCCATCAGAAATGTCTGATTTTTTTTTTTTTAGGTTTCTAAAATACGTGTTGCTGCTGACCCTGTCCACAACAGTACATTGCTTAGCTGCCTACACTGGTACCAAGTGCCACCTACTTTAGGTAAAACACTGACTATGGATAAGTACCTCATATAACCACACTTCAAAAAAGATCTATCTGAGCTATCCCTGTAAGATAACAACAGATTTAATAAATACATACACAGTAAGTGCACATAATGATTTAATAACTCCACTCATGGGGTGCCCTGGTGGCTTAGTTGGTACAGCCTGCAGCCCATGTACAGTGTCCTCTGTAGCAGCTGTGGGTTTGATTCCATCCTGTGACCCTTGGTTGCACATATTGTCATATCTTATCTGAAATATCTTCAGCCATCAATAAACTCCCTCCAAAATATTACAAAAATAAATTCATCAAATAATACAAAACTATACATTATCTCTAGAGCAGAATATTTGACAAAATATAATATAGAAAAATAAATTGTATATAATCAGATTGTGGCTTATGTCACACTATAAGCTCTCAGACAGGGATAGCAAGCTTTGCTCCTTTAAGCTTTCAGTGAGACTGTCTGTGAAATGAGCCACAATAAGACAATGAATGTTTTTGAAACGTGTGTATGATGAAAAATGTCCAGTCACGTGTGGATTTATTGCTCTCAGGATTCCATTGACCTGTTTCTGGGTAACTTTGCTGTTGATGAGTCAGATGGACCCACTCCTCTTCGTGTGCAGAAGGACTGGAAGTTCCTCACAGTCAGTATTTATCAGTGTTTGTCTGTTATCAGCAGCAGCAGTTAATGTGACTGTTAGTCTGATCCTTTGAATCTTGTTGTTTCTGCAGCTGCCCATCATTATGCTGGTGGCATTTTCCATGTGCATCGTCTGTCTTCTCATGGCTGGTAAGTTCTTCTTTGCTCATCTCACACACACACTCACATCATCTGTGGTTGTTATAGTCTGCACTGCTGTAATATTATTCAATGAACAATTAATTTTAAACTACAGAAAATTCACATTTGTGAATTTGGGATTAAATATGTATCAGCTGTTGGTGGCTTTGCTGGTAACTCATAGAAACGTTACAAATAATCAACACTTTTATTGATGAATAGTAATTCCTGCTCAGCTGAGTTTGTTGCTTTTCTTTATGTTCTTATTAATTTTGTGAGTATATTTGTAAATATAGACTTTTTACCTTTATGTGGTCCAGAATAACACAAAAAGAAAACCTATCAATTAGGTAGGATTTTTCTTTACGAAGATAAGAAACTTTAATGCTTTTATGCTTGAAATGCACATTTACATATGAGGTTTTGACCAACCACATCTGATAGCAAAATTATCTTTACCCGTTTTGTACAAGACCAAATCAGACCAAAATTTACCAGGCGTTTAGTGTGGACAGAAACAAGAGAGGGCAGGTGGGAGGGGTTGTGGAGAGAAAGCTTTGTCTCTAAAATTCACTCTCTGATATGCTCTTACTATGTTTGTAGCTTCTAACTGACTTGATGGTTTGGAATTTAGTTTCACTCCCACCTCTGTCTCTGTACCTCAGAGAGATGTAACTGTTTAAGTGTTAAGTTTGCTGATATAAACCAAACATTTTCTGCTACTGCACACTGAAACCTTACTACTAGTAAACCACTGTGAAGCTTTTATTGTGTAGAAGTTACAGAAATGCAGTATGTTTGTCTGGAATTAATTGAGCTTTGTTAGTGTTGCTATTAGAGTTGCAAATTGTAAATTCTTTCCTTGAAATTGTTGGAAAAATTAGTGATCAATTCATTGATTAATCATATTTATAAAATCTTCAAAATGTTGCATTTACCAAACAGCCCTTCAGTCAAAGTTTTATTTCCACAGAAACATGTTCCACATTCTCTGACAGCATTACATACACCCTTAGATGTAAAGCTACTAACTAGAACCATATAGTGTTTTTCAGCTTGTCCCTATAGGTTAACCATCTGTGAAAGGTTCTACAGAGAACCCTTGTATGGTGCAATGGTTCTACCTAGAACCCTCTCTGGAGGTTCTATCCAGAACCTTTCTACCTGTCTAACAATGTTTACAAGAATCCAACCAGGGGCTACTACCAAGAACCTTTTCATATTCCAAGGGTTTTGTCTAGACCATGTTCAGGAGGTTCTACTGAGAACCTTTTTATATTATGGTACAAGGAACCCTTGAAAGAGTTTTTCAAGGATTTCAACAGTCTTTGACAAATCCTTTCTTCCAAAAAGGATTTTTTCACTTAAAACTCCCATGAAAGGTTCTACAGAGAGCCCTTGTATAGTGCATTGGTTCTACTTAGAACCCTCTCTGGCGGTTCTATCCAGAACCTTTCTACCTTTCTAAGGGTGCTAACAAGAATCCAACTGGGGGTTCTACTGAGACTCTATTTATATTCCAAGGGTTTTATCTGGAACTAAACCAGGAGTTCTACTGAGAACCTTTTTATATTCCAAGGGTTTTATCTAGAATCAGCCCAGGGGTTCTACTGAGAACTGTTTCACCTTATGGTGTTAAGAACCCCTCACAAACCAAATTTCAACAATCCTTGAAGAACTCTGTCTTCTAAAAATGGTTCTTTGGATGAAAATGGATCTTAATGGAAACCTTAGTCTTACAAAGAACCCTTGACAAACCACTTCTTTCAAAACGGGTTTGTCAGAAGCAAATTGTTCTTGGTAGAACCACAGCCCTTCAGGAAGAATCCTTTTGGAACCTTTATTTCTAAGAGTGTAGCATATGGAACATATAAATAGCTACATATTTCATGTTTATTTGATATTGGTTTGATCCATTAAATTTTACATGATGGATTAAGTTCTTAATGACCTAATGATTAATCAATCATTGATTAATTGTTATCATCCCAGTTATTTTGGTGGGTTCAGTCATTCCAACCAAAAATTTTATTCAGTTGGGAATCAGCTGCCACCCTGAAGGCTCCACCTCTTTCCACCCCAGGGGCAGTTTTATTCCCCCACAGGTCCTGATCCAATAGGCCTACCTTGATCATCTCATAAAGCTCCCACAGAGTTCTTAGAAGACTTTTATTCAATCCCTCATTTCTCCTCCTCATCTTTTTTTCTCTTTTTTCACCAGTTGTATCATTATGCAGCTGTGTAGCATCAGTTAAGTGCCTGTATAAAAGTTGTATTGATTCAAATGGGAGTGAATCTATTGATCAGAAAACCGTGGCTGAAACCCTTCTTGTGCAGACAGGTCTTGAGCTGAGGGGCTGCAGGTGACAGCTTTTATTGTGTTTCTAAATGACTCAACTTTGTCTTCCAGGGGACACGTGGACAGAGACGCTGGCTTACGTGATGTTCTGGGGGGCTGCTAGTGCGATCACAGCCACCATCATCCTGTTTAATGGCCAGGACTTTGTGGATGCCCCCAAACTGGTTCACAAAGAGAAGATGGACTGAGTGTGTGTGTGTCTGTGCGTGCATGCATGTGAGTGTGTGTGAAAATAAAAGTGAGGAGTAGCTGGGCCCAGCTGGCTCATATACCTCGTCATCTTCACCAACTTCTTCCCCAGGTCTCGACTCTGGACTGATCTGGTGCCTCTGTACTGCCCTGTTAGACACTGTTTATCTGTCAGCTGTCTACTACATGTTCAACCTTCTTCTGTTGTCTGACACACACTCCTTCACATGGTTTACATTCCTTTTCTTACATTACTCAGACTGTAGTTTTAGCTTGGTTTGTTGGTTTTGTTGGTATCATGGCACTTATCTGTAGGATCCACCAAAAATATCATTTCTGTACAATAACACTACTGGTCATTCTCTTATTCACTAAACATTCTCAACATTTGAAATCTATAAAACTGAATATTTTTCTATTGTGCTTCATTACAAAGCTTTTAGTTAAAGGCCCTGCACACCTACACACGTTGTTCATGTTCATGCTGAAAATTATGTGATGTCACCAGATTCTTCATACTAATAAAAATGATGCCCCACGGGTACAACAAAAGCAACAGATGAGTGAGGGAGAATCAGATGCAGTTTAAAGGTGTAAATAAGCAACACAGGTTCACACATCTGTGTGGGAAGATATTATAGGGGCTTTGAAATAGCATTTGCTATGTTTTGACCTCTTGTGGGCAGCATAACAAGCTGAAAACACAATATCTGACACTAATATCACTGATGTGGTGATTATGTTAGCAGTCACCAACTTTGTTCATTTGGTGTTAGGTAGGTAGTTAACCAGAGCTACAAATCTCTGTAGCGCTTCAGAGTTGGTGGGTTTGTCAAAATTACCCCTTTCACCTTGAACATAGTCATCTAATCCATATTTAATATAGAACTGTTGATTAGTATTCATCCCAAACAGAGGAGTTATTAATGTCAGTTAACCCTGAGGTGTCACACTCAAAGATGTGGCACTTAAAATGCACATATTGAAACTTTTACAGTCAGATGGATCTGACTGTTACATTTAACAGTCTATACAGTATGTACATGTTGAGTTTTGAATGTAACAAGCCTTACAAAGTTGTGTATGAAATATAAATATTTGGCTAATCTGTATGTAACTAGAATGAACAATATGTCTTCCTACTAAGCTAATGTGGGAGAGTGTCTGATCATTTTGCACTTTGGAGAACCATGAAATGTACTGCCTGCATACAGCTGATAATGATTTATCCATTTGTACTGAGTGTACTAGCACTCACAGTGTCTGTTACTTTGTTCTAGTCTGGTTCCAGATCTCTGCATCTTTATTTAGAGTTCTGTAGGCAGGATGAAGAATGAGGAAGTCACATCTCTAATTTGCTACTACATCTATGAAAAATGACAGCATGAAACTTAATGTCAGCACAGCTTAAGTTAAGTCTAACCAACCACACAGCATAGTATTGAAACTATTCTATTCAAACAGTACCTACATTGAATCCTTTTTGTACCCAAGATCTAGAAACACAACTCTGGTTTTGACTGAAAATGACTTGACATGCTTGGAAATGTGTCGCTGATCTATCTCCATTTTAAATACTGCTCTCTTGAGATGATTTTTGATTGTCAGTCCTACCGACTGACTAGTGATCAGTTCATCTCATCTACATCATTTTCAGTCAACACTGAAGCTTCAGTAGTAACAACTTGGAGCAGTTAGCTAGATGGTGTTCATGACAATCAGAGAAACATGTCACACCTCAAGCCCGCTTGTTGCAGTTTTCATGGATGTAGCTAGATACCTAGCTGTCTATGAAGGAAGAAACTGCAGATTTTTAATTCCATTTGGTTAGTTGGTTGTTTCTTTACTTGGGGACAATGAGCACAACACCAAAACTGTTTGTCTGAACAAATGTGAGATGTGAGTGGTTATTCAGAGGTCTGGAACCAGCCTAATCTGTCCAAAAAATTAGCTTGCACCTGTTTTAACTGGGATTATGTTCCATTGCTGTCTGCCACAGTGTCTTTGTTGATACTCCGATTGGGGTGAGCCAGAGTTAGAACATTTCCAAATCTATACATTGTGGCTCCCTCATTCAATCTAATGTTATGTGGAAATCTTAGACTTGGTTTTGTGGTCATCGGGACTTCAATGTGTCATTATGTTGAGTTAACAGGATTCTGTACTTGATGGTCTGTCCATGTGGGTTTCATCATTCCTCTCATTTTTGAAAGAAAGAGGTGCAGGTCTATACATAATGTTTGCCGTCTTTATATAACAAATTTATTCATTCAGTTTCTTGTCATAACAGTCTTAAAAATCATTACAGAAGTACCACAAAAACATCATGTGTTACTGTATCTTGAGAATAGATAATTACGTGTAAATATGTTTATCTCAAGATGATTAAATTGGAATCTCAGACCTAAATACTTGTCCTCTGCAGCCTACTGTGCACATGTTCATTAATGTCTGGTTTAGTTGCCTGCTTCCTCAGAGGTTTGGGTCTGTGTTTGTGTGATCTGAGAGAGAATGAGCATAAATCCATTCCTTGGGAGGGCACGGACACATGAACACTCCATGTAATCATTAAAGATCCGACTGGGCTTTGAAACATTCCTCTCATGTAGATTGAAGATGGACTACATTTGTAGGGGAATTGATCACCATGCTTTCTTGTTCTGTATGATTTCATGTACAAGTTGTTTGGTGTTAGTTTTTGATGATCAGTCCTGCAAACGTTATCTCATGTATCAGATCATACCAACAGGTAATATAAGCCACTGATTGAATGACTGAGTTTCAAAGTGTTCATTTATTTAAATTTATCTAAACTACTCTGATCATTCTAGCTTTCAGTATAGATCAAGGTCTTGATGATATGACCTCGATTCCAAAAATGTTGGGATGTTGTGTAACAATATACAGTTAGTTACCAATTCATTAGGTACACTTAGCCAAAACTATCTTACCGTTAAATCCATGCTAAAGTTCAGTGTTTGTTCAAACAGTTTCAGAGAGCTGTGATACAACTTCATGCTGAGTTTGGAGGCTGCAGTTTGTGGTGCTGTTGAAATGTGTATTGAACGATGAACAATAAGCACAAACAAAAATAAAAGTGGTGTTACAAACAAAGCAAGGAAGGAACAATGGAAATAGTTATTTACAACCCCAATTCCAACGTTGGGACGTTGTGTTAAATGTAATTAAAAGCAGACTCCAATGATTTTCAAATACTTTTTGACTTGCATTCAAATGAATACAGTACAAATACAAGATATTTAATGTTCAAACTGATCAACTTTATTGGTTTTTATAGTTGTACACTCATTTGTTGCTTGCAATGCATTGCAAAAAAAAGTTGAGACAGGAGCAAGAAAACACTGAAAGTTATGTAATGCTCATAAAACACCTGTTGGGCACATTCCACAGGTAAACAGGTGAGGTGATAACAGCTGACAGTATCATGATTGGGTATTAAAGGGGCGTCCTCGAAAGGCCCAGTTGTTCACAAGCATGTATGGATGAGCTTCATCACTCTGTGCAAAAATGTGTGAGCCAATAGTCCAACTGTTTAAGAAAATTTGTGAACACAAAACTGCAGGAATGTAGAGATTTCCCCATTTACAATCCATAATATTAAAAGATTCAGAGAATCATTGCAAGTATGCGGCAAGGCTGAAAACCAACATTGAATGTCTGCGACCACATACAGTTTGTCTCTGCATCTACAAATGTAAGTTAATACTCTACCATGCAAAGAGAAAGACATATATCAACAACATCCAGAAACACTGCAGACTTCTCTGGACCCGAGCTCATCTGAGATGGACTGACGCAAAGTGGAAAAGTGTGCTGTGGTCTGACGAGTCCACATTTCAGATTGTTTTCACAAATCATGGATGTCGTGTCCTCCAGGCTAAAGAGGAAAAGGACCATCCTGGGCCCCGTTTCCCAGAGCCTTCGTAGTGCTATGTGCATTGTAAGTTGTATCTTAAGGTCTCCCTTAAGCTTATGGGCTGTTTCGCAACTCTGGGAAACAGACCGGGAGACCTTAAAATACAACTTACGACGCACATAGCGCTATGAAGGCTCTGGGAAACCGGGCCCAGATTGTTACCAGCACTAACTTCAAAAGACAGCAGCTGTGATGGAATGGGGGTGTGTTAGTGCCCATGGCATCATGGGTAACTGTCACAAAAAATAGACCTGGCAGCAGTTGGAGAAACTGGTTTTACTCTTCACCATGGACCAAAATGAAGAAACTAATGTATACTATATATATATATATATATCTGTACAGTAGTGATTCTCAATTTGCAGCTGAATCTGGGCAAACTTGCCCTCCAACTATGTTCTACTTTGATGAAAATAAATAAATTCACACTGCTGATATGGCAGTGTTGTATGATGCACAAATTAGTAAGAGAACAGGCTGATGTTTGTGTGATGACCTGTGCAGAGGGATCAGACAGAGAGTTCTGCAGGAGAGCTGAAGAGGAACAAAAATCACACAGAACTGTGGATAATTCTGATTCCATATACGAGTTTTTGATGTTAAAATAGCTTAAACATCCTGTTCATTCTTGTTCAGTTTATGTTCATGAATCATTCCAACAGCTTTATGATGTTGTTGATGTTGTTCAAATGTTCTTTCAAATGTTACTAAAGCATTTACAACTAAAATGTAGTTACAGTTATTAAATGCAGCAAAACATCTGATTTATCTGTTGATCCTTGCACCAAGTTCATTTCAGGGCTTTTCTTGCTGCATATCCGTAGCCCTGGCTAAGAGTTAACCCTGGGATAAATTATCCCCATTTCATACACACATTGTTAACCCAGGGCTGTATGATTCAAACTGCTCTTCTTCTAGCTCTGGGTTAAAGCCTCTATACACCCACACACCTGGCTGATTATCTTCTTCTAATCTTTCAGCTGTCTGTCACACTGGCAGCTTTTGTGCCAGTTAAAGCAACAGGCTCATTAACTAACATTAACTTTTCACACTGCTAATTTGAGTGAGTTATTGGCCTTTTAATATTTATCAATTTTATCTGATAAATAAGGTTATTATTAATATCTGTTTGTTAACTGGCCCCTGACCTGTCATTTTGCCATAATGGCCCCCAGTCAAAGCCAGTGGAGGATCCCTGCTGTAGAAATATAAAGAACTGTCAGTAGAGGGCAGCAGTGTACCGATGGAGCGTCTATTCTGTCTATGCCAAAGAAGAAGAATGACGCACGAAACTGTTTATTGACGTAAGCACGTAATATTGCTGCACTTTCATTTGTTAGCACTTTGCTAGTTAGCGTGTGTGAGTGAGGAGGCTGAGTTTAGTTTACAGGTTATTGTCTCTGAACTTCACAGCGGAGCAGTGACCTGCAGCACCATGAGCACGTTATGGATGGGAAACGTGAGTTGTTTATGAACTTTTCACTGAGATAAACGATGTAATTTGAGCAGCATGTTAGCAGCTGTGTGAGCGGATCATCAGGCGGATCATCAGGCGGAACTGTGATGTGGTCTGTCTGCTGGAGAACACAGTCTGAGGCTGCTCACACATCAACAGTAAATGTAGCTTCTTTTTCACAGCACTAAAGCTGCTGACAACTGCACGAGGATCACATCTGTCAGAAGCAGGGCTCTGCAACCTTTATGATCAAAAGAGACATTTTGACGAAGAAAGTCTGAAGCCGCTACTATTAAAGGGATTTTTCACTCCAAAATGAAAATTCAGTCATCATCTACTCATTCTTATTCACCCACATTCTGATTGAAGGTCAGGTTTAGTTTTCTAGTCCGCAAAACACTGCTAGAGTTTCACAGGAAAACAGTTTTGCAGAATCTCCCAAACAATTGAAGTGAATGGTGACCAGCAATGTTTTGTGGACTAAAAAACTAAACCTGTTCCTCAGTTGGCATGATAGTGAGTAGATAATGACTGAATTTTCATTATTGGGTGAACTATTCCTTTAAAATCTCTTTATCCTGTGGACTTGGATTGGGCATCCATAGTGAGTTAATGGAGAATTGAGAAAATGAGCCACAGTCAAAATTTGTAGGAAAAGGCACCAAGCAGCACAGAGTCAGGCTATGATGCACATTTTAGTTGACAAAATATTAAAACTGTATAGGCTATATATTTTTACAGTTGGCAAATGTAACAATGACTGTAAAAAAATAGCTGAGATGACTTCAAATTTCAGGCAATGTAGATTTTGAGTTTTGAGCTTAATTCAAAACAAAACATTTTGAAATAACATTTAAAAAGTTTTGCCCACCTATCTTTACTTGAGGTAAGTTATTTTTCTTCTTTAGATAAACTTGAAACTTTGAGTTTTAGAAACTCAAATAAAGTTTTAGCCGTGAACCTGATTTGTCATTAGTTTGGTGCCTGAAAATTAAATGGTTTTAACTGAAAATATTAAAATTTCACTTTCACAGAAAAGTAAATTATCTCAACAAAGGATCAGTAGCTGGCAAAACTTCTTCAAAATTTAAAGAGTTTGAGATGAACTCAAAACTCTAAAATCTATTGCAGTACGTTGCCTTTAAGTCATCTCAACTTTTTCATAGACCTATAACAATGATGAATGAAAATTAAAATGTTACAGAAAAAACTCTTATTCATTTCTATATGATTTTTTGCTAGAGTCACAGGGAGCCACTGGAGAGGGGCTAAAGAGCTGCATGCGGCTCTGGAGCCACAGATTACAGACCCCAAGTCTAAAGGGAACATTAATTCATTTCTTTGACTTGTGAAAACAGAAGAAAAAAAAAAGGCAGATTTCACATTTTTTTCTCCATCTAAACCATAAACCTGGACTGGATTAATGTTTTTCCTTCTGAAACATGTAACCTAGTCTATTGGTAAAGGAAGGCAAAAGGGTGATTTCACATATTTTAATCCATTCAGATCATACCAGACCAGGTGCAGAATGCAGATCTAACACAATTATACTAATATTAGTGATCAGCCAATATAGGCTGGCTGATAAATAATGCAGATTTCAAAACTAAGAGAAGTCATGTATAATTCCATTATTCCATGCACATTACAATCTAATATTCAAGGTTATCTTAGTCAGTAACGGATGTAATTTTTATTCATGAATAAAGTAGAAAAAGACAGGGCCATGCTGTAGATTTCAGATTGTATTTGATTGGTATTTAAGGGAGAGCAGGGTACAGTATGTCAGAATCAGATTCAAGAATCAAGCTGCTTATTGTTACACCAGTTATACATAAGTACAGTCATGTGAAAAACTTTTGCAGGGAAGCTCTATTAAAGAGTGGGTTAAAAAAGTAGGAAAGTTAGAAAAAAGACAGAACAAAATAAAAAAGTGTATTTACAAATTATATGCAATAATGAAGTAAAAATGCTCAGTAGCAAAAGTAGGACAAAAATAGAAGCAGTGAAGGTTGCATATTGGACATTATTGCACAGACTGCATTGAACGTATATATGTGTGTGTGTGTGTGTGTGTGTGTGTGTGTGTGTGTGTGTGTGTGTATTGAATGTTGTGTACAGTTCTTGATTAAATGTTGCACGTTGTTGTTTTGAAGTTGTGTAAGTTATTTGTTCAGAATCTCCTTTTATCACCAGATATACAAAATTAGACTTGTTGCTACAGCACAGTGGAACAAGGAAAGATAAAGCATTTCAAGAGACTAACTTAAAAGGTTAAGAAGTTAAATACAAGAATTATGTACAGCATACTATATAAAACAAAAAATAGATTAAGATAGATTAAGAATAAAAGGTTTGGGGAAAAAATAATATAATACATAATAATAATACAAATGTGGAAAAATCTGTGAAACGACCTGTTTTCCTTTTTTTCCACACAGAATAAAGGTTTAACAAATGTGAAATGTGCGTCAGCACTGCTGACACTGTTCTAATTATGTCCAGCACCTTTTCCACTGTGGATGTCCAGTCAGTGTTGATGGTTGATGTGGTCAAATGAAGTAATAAATTCATCAGTGCTGCTATTTTGACCAACAAAACTGAGTTCTCCTGCTTGTAGAGCTGGCAGTGCCTACATGTTCCAGGATGCATTGTGTGTGAGCTTCCAAAACTCATGCCCGTGACGCTGCGTATCACCACAATAGTCTACAGCTATTACTTCCCAAAACTTGCGTTAGGTGACAAAAATATTCATCTATCTACCCAGATGAGGAGATGAGAAATCCAAGCTGAAATAGACTGTAACTCTTCCTCTTCTACCAACAACATCACTGTGACATCACTGGACGCAGGAAGAACAACAGATTTCGAAGCAGGAGAACTCAGCTTTCTCTGTCACCAAGGAATTTATTGCTTCAACACTAACTGGACATTCACATGAAAAGTGTTAAATTTTCCCTTTAAGTTGTCTAAAGATGGTGAAGTTGCAGATGTCACTGACTGAGCTGGTGTTTGTGTTGCTCTGTAGCTGGAGACCTACATGGATGAGAAGTTCATCACCAGAGCGTTCGCCACGATGGGCGAGCAGGTGATTAACGTGCGGATTATTCGCAACAAGATGACAGGGTAAGAACTAAGCCCACAAGCGGTTGCTGTTGTTGCAGTTGTTCTATTCTGACGTTAAACAGTGTGTCGTCACCCAGGGGTGCTCTGGGCTACTGTTTTGTGGAGATGACAGACGAGGCCACAGCTGAGAGGTGTCTCCGCAAAATCAATGGAAAAGCCTTACCAGGAGCCAACCCGGTATGAAGAGCTGTTACTAGTCACAGTAGTTTTTTGGTTCTTATATCAGTTGATCAAATGACACGGTGGACTAAAATGTCTCTGTCCCACAGCCCACAAGGTTTAAGTTAAACCGAGCCACCTTTGGGAAACAAGACAGCGGGTGAGTCCAAATGTTGCATGCAGGATATCAACAACTTTGACTTTAAGATTTCATATTAATAATTGAAACATCATGTCTTCCTTTTTGTTACTTTATTGCTTTCAAAGATCACATACACACACAACAAAAACACACAAAACAAAAGGAACACACAACAGTCTGGATTCAGTGTTTCAGTCCTTATCCTATTGTTTGCGCATAAACGTCGTCCATTTCTCTCATTTCTCTCGACATTGTTCCTCTTGAGTTCTTATCTTATGAGTCAGCTGTTCCTTGACATATATTTCACTCACAGTTTTCTGCCAGTAATCTTGTGTTGGTGATTCTGGTTTGTACCATCTCTTTGTGATGGCTTTTTTACAAGCTGCTAACATTATTTTCAATAAATATCTATCTTCTCTTAACACAGTATTTCTTGACATATTGCCATACATGACCTTTGTATGTCACAGCCCAGAATTATGACGACAACCAAATGAACATTTTCTAAAAACTGTACAATTTCAGTACAGAGCCAAGAGACAAGAGAGTGGTCTACATTTACTGCCCCACATTGTCTCCAACATGGCTGAGCTACAGACAAGTATTTGCTTTTAATTCTGGGTGTAATAAAGAATCTGATTAAATTCTTCAAACAGTGCTCTCTCCTAGTAAGACTGTTGTGTTCTCCAAATATGCAACCATTCATCTTCAGAAATATTCACACCCAGTTTTGTCTCCCATTTCAGTTTTACATATAATGTTGTATTTCGTGTTCTCTCCATTAGGTGCTGATATAATGTAGATGTTACTCTTTATTTGTTTGAATTATGAATTTCTATTATAGTTCTAACTGTTCAATTTTTGTCCAAACTCACATTGTACTTTATTTCTCTGTCATAAAAGTATCTCAGTTACAAGCATCTAAAGTGGTCTTGGTTGCTTAATGTGCATGTTGTGATGTAATGTTTGTTTTATTTCCTGGAAACTCATGACATTTCCATCATACATACTGCTGTTATTCCACAACATGTCATGTCTTCATGGTTCTGTGTCTTCCTCTTGTTGCAGTCAGATGTACTCTCTGTTTGTGGGAGATCTAACTCCAGAGGTGGATGATGGGATGCTTTATGAGTTTTTCTACAACCGCTACCCGTCCTGTCGTGGTGGAAAAGTGGTGCTGGACAGCATGGGCAACTCCAAGTAAGTAATAACATAGCCTGCATTGGTGTAGATATGTGTAGCCACCTTCTTCAAAACTTGTTCCAAGTGGGTTTGTTTCAGTCTCATTTCTCTTTGCTTGAAACTACCCGCTCTGCTCCCTTAAAAACAGTCAGACGTGATTCATGTGACTGAGGCGTCTGTGAGGAGTACAGCAGGTACAGCTGATGAGAACAAACCACTGGCCTTGATCTGTCCTTCAGAGGCTGCGATCATTTGTAAAGTGCCTGTGGGGCTGCTGGAAGTCTGCCTAATTGATGCTAAAACTAGCAAGAAGAATGTGAAGAGTTTCTTCTTAAAGAGCTGCTCCTAAAGTTGCTGAGAGCTACTTTGTTAACTCATGAATAATGTTATAAAGAGTACAGTCCAAACGTGCTCCATGTGAAAGTGCTCTGAGGTTGATATGATTTGGAGCTACACAAACAAAATCATCTTCACTTGACTTAAACTCATGAGTAAGGACAGTTTAAAGGTGCAATATGCACAAATGTGAAGCAGTTGTCATGTAATAAATACTTTCTATTGCCAACGTGTGAATAGATTAGGGCTGATCAATGTTGAAAAAAACTTCTAATTGCAATTATTTTGATTGATATTGCGATATGATTTGCAACAAACATGTTAAAATGACTATGGCGTGATTTATGTGAGTCTACAGAGTCTTATGTGTAGGACATGTCATCTCAGCCTCACCACATTCATTCATTTAAACATTTTTTGACACACATTTTGCCTTTAATAAATATTGCACCTCCTGCAGTTTGAAAATTGTAGAATGCCATATTGTTATTTTGATAAAATTTCTATTAATTGTGCAGCCTTAGAACAGATTGTAACATAACTTAAGACTTTCCTTGACTTTCTTGGTTGTCTTGAACAGCCTGTCAGCTAAGTTCTGTTTAAAGTACTTAGGTCAGTTTTTCCAGGAAAATCCAAAGGATTATCCATCTGCCAAAGTAAATTTGGCAACCCATTTTAGCAATTCTTATTTTCATTTTTTTGTTTGTCTGAGAGAACTACACCATCCACGATTGACCTAACCATGGACCATCTCCCCTTCCTCTCCCGTCCTATATCTGTTTGTTCTGCTCTTGTGAGAAGGATCTACTGTCGATCATGCATGCTCTGCTGAGAACCACAGACAGATTGATGTAGGCCTTCTTATGCATTGTTCTGTAAAAGCTTGTAGTGCACCTGATTGGTCCTGATTTCATTCAATACCAGTTTAAATGTTTAAGTGTGAAATTAGTAATAAGAAGTAATAAGAACTGATAAAACAAAGTCATGGTATTTAAATGACATGTTATTCTTTATTTATCTGACAGGTGATATGCCATATTTGGTAACCTGTCACATTAATAACGGAACATATTTTATCATTGGTACAGTTAGTTTCGCGTCTTGATCAGAGGTGTGATAAAAGCTTTGGGTAGGCCACAGAAAATTTTCAGATTTCAAAGTGGGCAGTGGAATTCTGTAGTTTGGGAACAGCATCGCTACATCGTTAACATAAAGCAGCTCAACTGCTGTTGTGAAAAAAAAAAATCGAGCTGTATGCCTAAATGTGAGGCTGATGCGCAAGGCACCAGGTAAATCTATTTCTCTACATGTTGCAGTCTTGGTGGAACAGAGTGTCCTCCTGAGCCAGAGAGCAGCTGACAGCAGGGAAGCAAGACATAGGAACTTCTTAAACTTCTTCTGAAGTGTTTAGTCATGGACGAACTAACCTTCACTGTACATTTACTGCCACAAGACATCACTGCTTAATTTTTCCTCCACTGTGATTGCTAACACCTGTCAGCCCTGAGAGCAGCCACAGTACTACACATACACACACACACACACACACACACACACTCTCACAGCCATTCCTATGGCAAAATCATATGCATCGAGTTGGAAAAATAAATCAGAAATATTGATAAATATTGAAGGGAACCTGCACATGAAGTATGGCAGCTCATTTGCTGTTGATACTTTAAATGTGCAGACAAGATGGATTCTATCTGGGGTGTCCCTGTAGCTCAGTTGGTAGAGCATACAGCCCATGAACTGAGCGGCCGCTGGTTCGACTCCGCTGGTTTGTCTGTGGCCCTTTGCTGCGTGTCATCCTCTCTCTCTCTCTCTCTCTCTCTCTCTCTCTCCACCCCTTTTCCTGTCTTCACAGCTGTCTCTGTCAAATAAAGGCATACCCCCCCCAAAAAAAAAAAAAAATTGTGTGACTATACACTGTCATCACACGAGCGTGATGCTGATATGACATATCTAAGTTAAGCGTGGGTATGGGGGTGATAAAAGCCACTGATAGTATGATTCACCATGGCAACAGGTAATTAAAGAGCAGAAATATGAATGTGCTAATGCAGACCTTTATCTTAACAAACTGGAGGAGGGAGTCAATAAATGGACGCTGTCATATTTTATTCAACATGATTCACTCATTCATCATTTCCCACAACACTGCCTGTGTGTCCCTGCAGGGGCTGTGGCTTTGTCCAGTTCCCAGATGAGCGGCTGCAGAAGCGGGCATTAGAGGAGTGTCAGGGTGCTGTGGGACTGGGCGGTAAACCCCTCAGACTGAGCCTGGCTGCTAACAAGTGAGTCCTCAAACACTTTGCTCTTGTTGTCAGAAAACTGCTGACTTGTGTCCGATGATGATTGGTAGAGTTCAGTGTGTCTTTTTGTCCCCCTTGAGTTTGAGGAACAGGCAGCAGCAACAGCAGTCAGACCACAGGTCATGGCAGTCCAGCTCAGCATATAGAAACAGCTATGACCAGTACAGCCAGTACCAGCAGCAGGCCTATCCCGGCTATTACTCGTCCTGGGGCTACGACCCGACTGGAGCAGGTTATGGCTACAGCTACCAGCAGTATGATTACACTCAGTATCCCCCACCACAGGTAAGAATCTGTCTTACAGTCTTCAGTGAGTCTGTTAATACACATGAATCATTCTAACATGTTTTTTCTCTTTAGGAAAGTGAAACTGTTCAGGAGGATGATGGACTTGAAGGTTGGTATTGGGACTACAAACCACAATACAAATTTCTAATCACTGATTTTTCATTTTTATTTTATCACACCCATTCTTGAGAATATTGTGTCCAGACAAGAATTCAAACATAAAAACAATTTTAAAATGTATTAAAAACCTCAAATCTAAAACTAACAGTACCTACTGATATCAAGTGTAAAAATGTGCTATTATTATCATCTTTGATTCATAATCTTTTTTTTTTTTTTTTAATGAAAATGTTGGCCCTTTAAAGTTTTGTCTTGTTGTGTCAACTCAACAAGATTTTTACAAAAATATGATTTAAACAGGCATAAAAAAGGTTAGCTATACCTTAAGGACCCCTGTCTCACTTCCTGGTTTAAAAATACTGCTCAAGCACTGGTAAACTTTCTATTTTTAGGTAAATTCATTCAATAATATTTCTATCAGATGTGTCTCAACCATAACATGCCAACTCTGTAGTCCTTCTAAATCAAAACTAAATGTGTATTTTGGTTAACATTAAGAGAACTTTTAAAAAAATAAAATGGCCGCTCACTTTGACTATGCTGTGGCATGAAAACATGGAACATTCCATCCAGCACATTCCAGGACTCCAGCAATTCCAAGAGTTTATTAAAGGTAGATGTCAACTGTGTCAGATGGAAAATCTGACAGAGTTGACATCTAAATTTGATAACATTTAAACACTACCAGGTTGCCTTGTTACAAGGTTTAAAACCTCCTCAAAATACAGTTTTGTCCCAGTTCTCAAGAATGAGTGATTAGAATAGTTAAGATCAGTGTGTCACAAACTTTTTCTGGGGACCCACTTTTTAAAAATGGTAAATCATTGTGACCCAATTCACAACAGGTCTTATCAATAAATTTTGGAAGAGTGCATAAATGAACGATCCTGGCCATCTTTACTGCCATTTCTACAGCTTATATTATCTAGACACACACACACACACATATATATATATAAAGAAAACCTACAAAAAAAAAAGTTGAGATCACTCAGTTTCAAGGCAACTCACTGTAATAGATTTTGGAAACAACCTAAAAAAGGTTTCGCTGACCTAGTTGAGTTTTCTTCTTTAGATAAATTTGAATCTTTGTTTAGAAACTGAAAAAAGTTTGTATTTCAAAAAATATTAACGGTGATCTGATTTGTCATTATTGCCCAGTTTATGCAATAATTTTTGAAATATATAGTATTTTGGGGGCTTCAATTCAAGTTTATCTAAAGAAAAGAAAATTATCTCAACAAACATTATTAGTCAGTAAAACTTTTTTAAAACTTAAGAGTTTGAGTTAGGCTCCAGAATCTATTGAAGTGAGTTGCTTTGAAATTTGATTTTTTTTTTTAGTATAGGACATTTTAGCTGACTTCTTATTGAGGCAATTAGTGCATTTAGATGAAATACGCTTTTGTTTTTTCGTCTCATCAATAAAACAAAAACATTTTTTATGGTTTATAAAAGCTGTACAGCAGATATAATTCTTAAATTTTGCAGAATTTCTTCCGTAGTCTTTTATTTATTTGGTGACCTGATTAAAATCTCGTGTGACCTGTGGGTGACCTGTGGGTCCCGACCTGGTGTTTGGGACTGACATGTTTAGATCCAAAGTAATTACTTAAGTTTATTTTTGCTGATTAACAGTCCAAAATCTTAAAGGTTTTAATGGCATGAAAATGCACTTTTGAAGCAGGATACATGGTTTGATGGCCTTCCTTGGTACAAATTTGTCTTTGGCAGTGAGAGAGTGACACTTAAACGCTGATGATATCACTGGGGTCAAATGCTGACCACCAAAATGAAGGATGTATGGTCTTATAGGAGCTTAAAGGAGTAGTTCAACATTTAGGAATATATCAATTTCATGGCTGTCTGCTTAGTGTAGAGCAGGGGTCAGGTTAGCCTAGCTTAGCATAATTACTGGGAGCAGGGTGTAACAGCCAGGATCTGTCCAAAGTAAAAAAAAGAAACAAAAAGAAAACCCTACAAACACTGGCTGTGTCTCAAAGTCATATCAGTGGTCCTAATTTTATTATGATTTTTGATAATTGTAATATTTTCTCTTATTTATGTATTTTGTGTGCATGTGTTGTTTCAGCAGCTCTCATGTGTTTGATGTGTTATAAGTGCCTGTCCCTGTGTTGCAGATCCCAGTGTGGAGCTGGATGTGGTGGAGGCCAACAGGAAGTTCATGGAACTCAGTGAGGAACTGTACGACTCTCTGATCGAGTGTCACTGGCAGCCAGCAGAGTTCTGTGCAGAACAGGACTATATGACATCCAGCCTCCCAGAACCCATTTACTGCTGAAACTCAATACATATTCTTCTCTGGACTTTAACCTCAACGGGGTGTTTCATTTCACATGTCTGCTGAAATGTTGACAGTATGGATTATTTTTTTAAGGGCATATAAAGGAAATCTGTCATGTAAATGGATCTTATTCAAGTGTATAAAGTCAATGAAATTTACTGCGAATACATCGAAAATATTTTTCATTTATTCATGGATCTACAAAACATACTGAATCAGAAGGACATTCTAATTTTCAACATAGTCCAACAATGTTCGGACAGACACACAACATACATGTCAGATGAAACATTTAAATGTTAAAAACTAAAATGCATGAAAGACATTAGTGGACACTTTGATACCACTACACAATTAACTGACCTCACACAGGTTTGTGTCAGTGTTAACCTGGCTGGGTATAGAGACAATACACAGTCTTTATGATGTACTGTAATTAAAGCCCCATATGTTGACATTGCAGTGATCATAGCAACAGATTATAGTGGTCAGTGATGAGAACAGCTGCACACAATGTTGATTCTAGCCTGCTGAGGGCTGTACTACGAAGGAAGCTCAACACAGCCAGGCTTTCTTTGCATGATCTGGATCAACAAAGCCTAAAACCTCAATCAGAGATTACGGGTATCATGATGGTGGTTATCAACTTCCTTTGTTAACTCAGACTTTCTTCTTCAGACTCTCTGTGCACTCACATAAAAAGAGGTGTTTGTTGCATCATTTGACTCTTCTGCACAAAGTGAAGCCATCATGAGCCGCCCAGTCCAATCAAGATGAAAATGTCGTTACAATGAAGAGCTATGGAAAATAGAAAACGTATATCACAGGAAAAAGCAACACTATTGCTGCAAAGAAGGCAGCAGAAGAAGAATGCTGTCAGAAAATTACTGATGGATTGAATGTGATCTTAATGATGCTGTTTGACAACATGACAACTGCACATTAAACAGAGGAACTTTATACAGCAGATTTTAACATGATGCTGTCGGTCTGACACTGTCCCATGATGACAGAGACATGGAAATCACTGAAGCTTTTGGCTAAATCTAAGAAGAATGAATGGAACTGACTGAAGATTTTCCCTGAAAAATAGGATAGATTATCAATTTTCTGATCAGTGTTCTGAGCTGAGACTTAAAATATAATAATAATAATAAACTTTCTATATAGCCCTTTTCTTAACAAGGTTACAGAGCAGTACAGAAAAAAATAAAAAAACATGAGCAGCCAAAACAAAGAAACAAGAAAGAGACAGCAAGTAAAACAACACACCATGAAAGCAAAAGGAGATAAAAATGCATAGGGTAAAAGTCACCAAATAGAGACATAATAAGTGCAGAGATAAAAAATTGGTTTAAAAAAAAAAAAAAGTTAACCAAGCCAGAGCAGTGTGGAAAAACCATTTGATTTCATTTAGCAGGTTGCAAAAGCCTTCCTATAAAGGAAGGTAAAGATTTAAAAGAAGCTAATGAAGTAGCTTGTCTAATTTTGATAGGGAGACTCTGATAGGGGGCTCTGACAGCAAATGCTCGGTCACCTTTGGACACAAGCCGGGATCTGGGGACAACCAGGAGAGCTGCATCCACAGACCCCAGTGACCGCTGAGGCACATAAGGGATCAAAAGGTCCTTCAAATAATTTGGAGCGAGGCCGTTTAATGCTTTAAAAGTTAACAGAAGAATTTTAAAATCAATACGAAATAAAACTGGGAGCCAGTGTAGGTTGGCAAGCACTGGAGTAATGTGTCCAATTTTTTTTGTGCCTGTTAAAATTTGAGCAGCAGCATTTTGAACTAGTTGGAGATGATGGATGGAGCTCAGGTTGATCCCAGCATAAAGTGCATTGCAGTAATCTAATCTAGAAAAAATAAAAGTGTGAATAATTTTGTGCAAATCAGCAGAGGACAAGAAAGATCTTATCTTTTAGATTTTTTTGAGCTGATAAAAGCAAGACTGGACCACACTTTTAACATGAGCCTCAAAACCAAGGTCTGCATCAAAAATCATGCCAAGATTTTTTGCTGTATGCTTAACATTTTGATTAAGAGAGCTAAGTTTGCTGAGAGCTTGGCTCTTGGGGTGTATTTGACCTACTATTAAGACCTCTGATTTATCATCAATAAGTTTTAAAAAAAATTGGGACATCCACCATTTTATATCATTGAGGCAGGCATGAAGATTATCTAAAGCGCTGGAGTTAGCGGATTGTAGGGGGACATATAACTGCGTATCATCCACATAACAGTGATGGGAGAGACCATGGTTTTCAATGATCTGGTTCAGAGGGAGCATGTAGATTGAAAACAGCGGAGGGCCAAGGATGGACCCTTGTGGAACACCACAGTTAATCTGAGTGACAGAGGAACATACATTTGATATCATGACTGAACTGGTTCTATTAGACAGATAAGAGTGCAGCAGTTGAATGGCAGTTCCCTTAATACCAACCCAAGCTTCTAAACGGTGCAAGAGTATGCCATGATCAATTGTATCAAATGCGGCACTCAAATCTAAAAGCACAAGGACAGAGCAGTCACCTCTGTCTGCTGTTAAAAGTAGATCATTACAGACCTTCACAAAAAAACGGACTTAAAATAGTTGTACAAGTATTCAAAGTGTCTGTAGTTCTGTCATCATTCTTTTAGTGTGTGGATGATATACTGTGTTAATATGATTAGAAGCAAATGAGAAAAATCACCCTGCATCACCAAACACAGGTTCCTGTGACAGCACAGTGCTGCTGTTACATTACATTATTTTTCTACATTATACGACTTCATTTGGTGATATTGCAAACTTACAGCTCAGAAACTTTTCATTTTTAATGTGTTCCCTCAGTTTATAATCTATATTGCTCATAAAGAACTTTGTTAGGAAAAGAATTAGTCAAAGAGTGGCACTTTTTACCACCGAGTTAATCTGAAAATCAGAACACAATGTG
Organism: Lutjanus erythropterus; assembly: GCF_056507025.1. Lineage (NCBI taxonomy): Eukaryota > Metazoa > Chordata > Actinopteri > Lutjaniformes > Lutjanidae > Lutjanus > Lutjanus erythropterus. The sequence continues at coordinate 1,463,739 of NC_139332.1, read as the reverse complement.
CTCCTGACCAGGTTATGAGTTCAGCATCAGTTACCATGGTGATCTAGCCAGGTTAAAAGAGAGACAAGTTCCAGCACTGGATATACCATCGTGGCTAAGTAATGCCAATGTTAGTAAAAGAGTATCACTTTGTTTCTAGGCTCTTGTTATTCATATGTGAATAACAGTAGTTAAAAGTTGATTTGAGTGTTTGACACAAACCTGTTTTTTCACTTCTTCAGAGCTGGTTTCTGGAGCAAAAAGTCAGTAAACTCAAACCTGCTAAAGTGCAGCGTATTAATAATAGTTTATAGAGATTTGTGATTTAAAAATAAATGAGGTGTTGCATCACTAGTATAAATCTATATGATTGGATTGGAGTGTGTCATACTGTTTAATCCACTCTAAACAGAGTGTGAGTGGTTGTTTGTCTTTGTGTGTCAGCTGTGTGATGAACTGGTGACCTGTCCTGTGTACCCTGCCTCTCACCCAGTGTCAGCTGGGATTGGCTCCACAACCCCAAAAATCACTGTTGTCGCAGCCAATCATAATTATTCAGCTGATGTGATTTAGTTTTCATCTCTCTACTAATTTTGCTATTATTAAGAAATGAAATGCATTTATTCAGGAGAATTTTGAATATATCTGCAAGTATTGATTATAAATAAAAATGAATAGCTCTTAATAAAAATTTAAAAAGCTCTTAATAGAAGCCATGAACAGCAAGAGATATATTGATTTATATTTTTCTTGATATCTTGATATCTTCCACGATACACATGATTCAATTCATTGACCTGTGATCAATATCAGACAAAGTCCATTTAAAACATTCAGCTACATTTATGTTAACTCAAAAAAAGGATTCAACTTGTGATTTTACAATTTTATGCTCAAACTCTTCCAGACATTAGTGACAGAGACATGGGAATTTCAAAAACAAGTCCTATCTTAAAGATGACACTATAGATCAATATTTTCACATCAATCATCATCAGCTGAACATCGATATGTCATGATATTTATCGTCACAACCCTGTTCACAATGCTGAGCATCTCTGGAGCTAATTTAGTTTAGAGCTTGAGATCTGTACCCTAACCCAACGGAACCCAACGAGCTTGGGTGGGGTCAAATTTCTTAGGTATTTCATGGTCTTACTTTGGGTTTGAGCTGTGTTATTATTATTATTATTATTATTATCATTATTATTATTATTATTATTATTATTATTATTATTACTACCAGTAGTAATAGTATTTTTATTTTCATTTTTCTCCCCAATTTTGTTCTCCCCATGTTTTGGCCCTGTCACTGCCAACTCCTACTCTTTGGTGCATAGAGTGAAGCTTGTTCAGGAAAAATGTTGAGCTGTAATGGGTTCGGGCTGAATACGCTAATGAAGGATGGGTTCAGGTTGGTTTCAGACAGAATGCTGTTGGGCTTGGGCCTTTTTAGGCTGAACTTTTCAGGCCCAATTAAAGTTCTAGTTTCATTCTGTTTAAAGAAGCAGTGAGACCTAATGAATGAGATCTAATTTCACTCATAATGGCAGAAACAGAGAAGAACTGTCCTTTCCAAAGCTTTATCCAATCACCATGCTCCTCTTTGGCAGCTGTAATACCAATCTGTCTGACAAGAAGTTGCAGTACTTTGCTAAAACGTGAAGATGTCAAAGAGAACAAATTGAGCTATGAACATGTGACAGGCCACACAGATATGTATTAATCAGTCCCTCCAGGATTTCACAAGCTGTTTTGGGGATTTTTGTTGCCTAAAATGCCTGATGTCATTGCAGCTTTTCTAAAAAACTGTGATGCATGTTGCAATGTTTTGCAATGAAATTGGGGGACAAATGAAAATTGCAAAGTAAAGTTGCATCATTAAAATCAAAGGCAACTTGTTCCAGGGAGAATAAAACTGCACTTTGTTCTGAGTGCTAGCACGAAATTGTAAAAAAGCATAGGAAAAATAGTGAATAATAAAACACTGAGTCGTTTCACTGAGATGTACATGTACTGTATAAAGTTTTTGTGGGGGACTGCTATGAACTCACAGGAAGCTAGGGTGATTGGTCCAATTTGCAGACAAGTTGCAGAGTTTGGACAAAATTGCAAGGCAAATTCACAGGGATTAGTTGAATTTGTGTTGATTGTTGCAATCGCAGCTTCCTGGAGGGACTGATTAATAAACTGTACAGTGAGTGTCTGTTCAGGACATCTTGCTGGATGTCTCTTTTATCAAAATTGCTCCAAGACAAATTATGAGCCAATATGTGATAGAGCACACCCACATGGACCAATAAATGCCCCAGAGCCTGTGCACCTAAAGCAGTGAAATTCTGTCCACCCGGTTTAGAGATACATGTTTTTGGCATTTGTGCCACCCCTTATTGATCAGACTCAAAATGCTCTGCACACCCATTCCCAATGATTAAGGATATCTGCCTCGACTTGTGATGATTGGACAAATGGACAGTGAGTTATTGTCAGTTTCCTGCTAAGCTCCACCTTTGTAAATGATTGTATTGATCCATGTGTTTGAACCAGTCTGGATCTTTTATATTGTCCATCTTGTCTGACTTTTATGGTCCAAGAGGCTTGTGAGATTGATATGTGTCAAATTTCAACTCAGTCAAGACTCAGAGTGGTTATTTTTTGGGCTTTTTGCCTTTTATTTAGATAGAACAGCTGAAGATATAACAGGAAAGTGGGAGAAAGAGAGAGGGGATGACACGCAGCAAATGTGCCGCAGGTGGGAATTGAACCAGCAGCCACTGCAGAGGATTGACAGCCTCAATACATGGTGTGCATGCCCTACCAACTGAGCTATAGGGGTGCCCCCTATCACATTATCTTGAAGAACTACACGCTGTTTTTGTTTGAAGTGCAGGGAACAGCAGTTCAGAGTGATGATGTGTCAAATCAAATCTGTACTGAGTACTAACATCAGAAACTAAATGTGCCACTCAATCAAACCATGAATTGAAAACTAAAACCAGTTTCAAATGTAAAACTTAACAAGATCTTAAAATACCGTGTTCTTTATTTTCAGGCTTCAGTTAGAAACACTGACTTTAGATCTGTTCAGACAACGTCGTACAAACGAGGTTGTTTCAAGCATAGTGAACCCATGAAGCCTCTGCCTGCCTCAAGCAAAAGTGCTGTAGAATTTTTTATGGCTGCATTCAGACCAAAACCACACACACACACACACACACACACACACACACACACACACACACACACACACACACACACACACACACATCCCTCAGAAGATTAACTGCAGTCTAAGTTATTATAAACTGCTGTGTAGTGTTTTGGTGTCTATGAAGCCTTCAAACTCATGGATCTGTTACTCACAGTGAAATTCCTGAATTAGATTTCATGTGTCAACGGTGCCTGAAGCAACATGCTCTCAGCAAAACAGCCCCCTGCATTCCAGGACTGATCTTGATCTGTACAATTAATTGCTTCAAGACTACAAAAACACCAAATGATAAAGTTCCTGGGACTCCTCAGAATTAAAAAGTTTTTTTAAGTTCAAAAGTGGATTTTGGATGTATTGTTTTGCTCACGTCAGATGTGGAAAGCAATCTGTTTAAGTGTAAGTCAGTGTAAGACTTCTTTACAATGTGTGACATCACAGGCTGTCCACTAGCTGGAGACAAACAGCCATGTGTGTTTCAACATACACCTTTCACAAAGGGCAACCAAGACATCTTACTGACATTGTTTGCACCAGCACTGACAGCCAGTGGTTTTTGAAAAGTAAAGGAAAAGCAATGAAATGACTGACTTGAACCGCGCTAAATGTGCTATTCTGAAAAGGCAGTGGTGAACACATTCAGTCAGGGCTTTAGCCAACAATAGGGTCAAACCATACAGATGGTATTTTAATGAGCTGATTCCAGGGTAATGTACAGTATAAGCAAGCATGTTTACACAGTCATATTTTACCATAAAAAGATGGCAAACAAAACAGACAGTGGCAGCTGGAATGTGATAAAACTTACATTCTGAGCCATTATTACTTTGATTCTGGCACCAACAACCCAGTAAAATGGCATTTTAGCCTATTTTTTCCCTTTGTTTTCCTTCCAGCTGACATAATCATGGTGTTGGTCAAAAAAAGTCTACTTCACATTATGACTGACAGCTGAGCTCTGCTTATGATTGAGTCAGTCAGCTATGTGGGCAAGAACTCAAAAGTGCGGCTCCAGTTCTGTTCACTACTGCACAGACTGCAGCTCCAAAAGACATCACCAACTGAAGATGGCAGCACTCGTATCTGGGATATTTAAGTTTCATTTTAGTGGGAGGAAGTGGAGCTTCAGCATCCATCTTTGTCTGTCAATGGATCAAAAACAGAGACATTCGTAATTTCATCTGTAAATATACTGCTGGTCACTAGTTGCGGTAGCTTCCAGGAAAAATACAGAATGTGTGGGATACATCAGGGAGAGAGGAAGGAAGTCAGTGAACATGACAAAATGCAGCATGAATAAAACCTAGATACAGGAGGCATCCTAATCAGATGTCACCCGGGCTGCCTCTTTTTGATGTACTAGAGCAGCAATTCTACTCTGAACTTCTTCCAGATGTCCAAGTTCTTTGCCTTATCTTCTAAAGCCAAGTCCTGCCACCCCTTGTATCCATAACCTTTGTCTTTTGGTCACTACACAAAGCTTATGACCATAGCTGAGGGTTGGAATGTAAATTGACTGGTAAATACCATCCCTCATGAACAAAAACCTGAGATACTTAAACTCCTTCACTTGTGGCAGCAGCTCAATCCAAAGTGGACATAGCAATCTACTGTTTTCAGGCAGAGGATTATAGCCTCAGACTTGGAGGTTCTGACCCAGCTGCTTCATACCTGACTGAAAACTGCACCAAGGGTGTGCTGAAGGTCGCAGTCTGAAGCCAACAGAAATCCACATCACCTGTTAAAAGCAAAGCTGTAGTTCTGGGAAACTGTCCTCACTGTCCTCCATCATAAGATCCTGTCCAAGGTGAAGATGATATCCAGCCCTGGTGGAGTTAACACCCACTGAGAACATGTTTGACTTTGTGCTAAGGGTACAGACACAGCTCTTACTTTGGCTATACAAGGATGGCTCGTAGCAGTGGTCCCCGTACTCCATACTCCCGCAATATCCTTCCACAGGAATCCCCAGAAGACTGAATGGTAAAACCCCCATGAACCCCCACTAACCCTATAAGGTTAAATAGTTTTTCCAGTGTTCAGTGGCCAGGACAGAATCTGCATTGCTCCTCCTGAATCAAACAGATTGTCAAACACGAATGGGATCAGTTTGAGCCTCCTTTCAAGCACTCTGGAGCTTTCCCGGAGGGTTGGCTGAGCAGTGTGACACCATGATAATTGGAGCACAGCCTCTGGTCCCCCTTTTTGAATATGGTAACCACAATCCTGGTCTGCCCCCCTATGGGTATTGTCCCCAACCTCCACATCACACTGAGTTTTCTTGGTGTGTCAGCATCTGAGGCAGAATCTCATCCACACTCGGCACCTTGCCTCAGAGGAGCTTCTTGAATACCTTACGGACCTTTGCGAGGGATATATGGGTAAGGCCTCCCCCAAGCGTTCAAACTCTGTCTCCTCCACAGAGGATGTATTAGTCGGGTTCAGTAATTACTAAAATTGCTCTTTTCACTGCCTAACAATATCCCCTGTCCGGATCAACAGTTCTCCTCCCCATCCGAACACAACCTGGGCCAAGCCCTGCTTTCACCTTCTGAGGCAAATTGTTTACCAGAACTCCCTAGCCAACTGAAATTCCATCTCTATTACCAGCCCAAACTCTCCAAGTCCAATTAAAAAAAAACACCACTCAAACCCCAAGTGGCCTCACACCCTAGGCACCTCTGGAAATGAAGATAGTCTAGCCACCCCCCCGGTGTTTGTTTCCAGAACCAGTGCTGTATGCAGTGGTGACCGCAACTATATCTAGTTGGTACAGCTTCACCTCCAGCTCTGGTTTCTTCCCCACCAAAGAGGTGACATACCACGTCCTCCGAATCAGCCCATGCTGCCAGGTGTCAGCAAGCCTAGGTCCCTGACTTCGGCTGTCAGCTCCATGTTGTTTTTTTGGACTGTGCCAGGCTGAGGCCCATGTGGAAAGAACCAGACACCAGAGTCTCACCAGCAAGCTCCCCTCCCACATTCTTTAGATGTAAATCTTTATCTGCATAGTAACCAGTAACTTCAGTAACTTAAAGTAAAGCAAACTTAAGTAAAAGTTTTTACTTCAGAAAGAAGTACATTTACCTCTGAAGTAACTATACAGTAAAATACGTGTAGCATTAGCAGAATTCAGCTCTCTCAAAACTATACAGTACCGCACTTGAGCAGGGCAGTGGCTACCTTTAAAGCTGCAGAGCTCTAATACTTTGTATTCTTTCTGGGACTTTGGGAGTTTCTGCATAATGAGGGGGCTGAGGGGATGGGGGGCTTGTTACAAAAAACTGCACAAAAGGCGGCTCGTTTATGGACTAATTATCATGGTGTCAGCTCATGCAGTAGGTGGGAAGTCACCTGAAGCCAACTAGCCAGTCACAAGTGAGAGGTAATCAGCAGAGGCACCGATACACATGTGCAAATGCAGGTAAGAGACCATTGCCTGCTGAGGCAAATGCACATAGTCAACTAAACACACTTTACTTGGCATGGATTTCAGCTTTGGTGAACTCTGACCAGTTAAGCCTTAACCAATAGCAAACAAGTATATGTTGTTGACTCCTCTTGGCTGCATCCTGCACTGCCCACAGTCAGCTTGACAAGATACTAATTTGCCTTGGCAGGCATGTATGACTGTGCTGCAACACAGAATGATTCAGTTGTGTGGCAGCTGAGCTCTAGTTTCCAAAGGAGGTGCTGAGTGGATTATTGCTGCCAAATTTGTGTGTGACTGACAAAGGAAGTTAACCATACCTGTCTATAGGAATTTCTGTAGCAGTTTCAGCTGAAGCTTCCAGGGTGGAATAGTTAGCTCATTTGTTTTGCTCTGTGTTGCTTTGAAATGCTCTGTATTACCCAGATACCACTGTGTGTATGTTTGGTTAACAAGCTTTATATTTCTCATATGTAACATTAGGGCACAGACCAAAAAATTATCTTGAGGTTAAAAAAAAACCTACCCACCAGAGGGCAGTGTTAGCTCTTCCCATGGGGCATAGACCATCATTTACCAGAATGTATATAGCATTTGTAATGTAGTTTGTAGTATACAAAGCAATGCAACAACTGTTGGTGTTAAGGAACAGTTGTCACTGTGACATCATGGTGAGATCATTGGTGCATTAAGAACAACATTTTTTGCAGCACAGCTTTTTCTGTCAATACAAAAAACTGTTTTGGTCTCTGCAGCTAATTTCTCTGTTCATAACTATACATGTCTAAATGTTTATACAACTCACCAGTTCAAATTATATTACTGTATTATGGATTAAAGCTGTGCACAAATAGGGGTGTGCACACTGTGAGTGACAGGTGGATGCTGTCACAGGTGGCTAGCTGCTAGGTAGCAGCTTCATTCAGCTGCCTCAGCTCCACTCATGCCTTGAGTTGTCCGAGTCAGGCCCTGCCAAGATGGAGATGGTCAGAGCCACCACACTGTGAGCTTCACAATGGCCCTTCAGAAACCTACAAGTGATACAACAGAGGCTCTGTGCTCTATTTATCATACATTCTACGGACATGCACATGAAATTTTCCATTTAATGTGTCTTGGCATAGATATATATCGAGATGGACAATGTGAGAGTTCCCCAAAAGTGAAGCCAAAACACCTCAATCGCCCCCTGGTTGCTGGCTGCAGTATAGGACATATACCCTGCACCCTCCATGTTAGTAGATAGGACATGGTCCCTACAAAAACATTGAAGTACATGTCAAGTAAATGTTGCCCATAGATGGTTTCTGTCATTTTAGGTAGTTCTTGTCACACTGATGTTTGTTGAAGTGTTCATTTTTCTGATCTGATTTAATTAGTTATTTGATGCTATAATAAGGGGGTTTCACATCATGACTGACAGCTGAGATCTACTCATGATTGAGCTGACTGGCTGTATGGGTGGGGCCTTATTAAAGCAGTACAGACTCTGGCTCTAAATGACATCACCAATAAAACTTTAATTGGGCCTGAAAAGTTGGGCCCAACAAGGCCCAAGCCCAACAAAATTCAGTCCGAAACTAACCCGAACCTGTCTTATTTGCATATTTCAGCTCAAACCTGATTACAGTCCTACATTTTTCTTAACAAGCTTCCCTCTTTTACCAAACAGTAGGAGTTTTCAGTGACAGGGACAATAAATGGGGGGAATTTGAACTGGCAATGACAAAACTGGGGAGAAAAATGAGAGAGAGAGAGAAAAAAACCCCAATACAAACCACCACCACCACCACCACTACTACTACTACTAATAATAATAACAACAATAATTATTCTGCAGCCCAAACCTGATATGAGCACATGAAATATTATAAATATATAGAAATTAAGGCCCGACCGACTCAAACCCGTCGGGTGCTGATCGAGGCTAAGATCTCAAGCTCTACCACTGTTTATGACAAAGTGTTCCCGGGACCCCAACACCATGACGATAACACTTTTATTTTGAAATAACAGAGGGTGTACAGTAAAGGGGAGGTACTGTTGCTGCTCACTTGACTGTACTCAGCGTGTTGGCTCATTTGGTCAGGCCGCAGAGCGGAGAAGAGCGGAGCGGCGTGCAGGCTGGGCTTTGCTGGATCCATCAGTCCTCATGAAGCCTGAGTGAGACAGTCCGGAGGAGACGGTCCTCTGCCTGCTGTCACTATGTTGAAATAGAGTAACAGCTGGATTGTGTCCATCTTGGAGACTATTCATCCCAAAGCCACAGGATGTTCTGCGTCCTCAAAGTATGAGAGAGTTGCAACAGGATCCAAGAAATACAGGCAAGTTTACACCACATACACACACACTGAATGTTATCACAAAGAAGTATGTCTGTCTGTCGGTGTGTGTGTGTGTGTCTGCTCTGGTTCAGGCTCAGTGCTGCAGTCACAGCAGCTGGGTGATATGAACACGGTTGGTTATTATACAGTGACTTTGTGTTTCACAGATGACGGTGTGTATGTGTGTGTGTGTATGTGTGTGTGTGTTGTCGTGGAGGAATGCAGCAGCAGAAGCAGCTCGGTCAGTCAGACACATTCCTGTCTGTCTGAACCTCCACACACACACAGTTTGAGGGGAGACAGTCCGGCTTGGCTCGGCTCGGCTCGGCTCTGCGCGGCGGTCCGTCGGTCAGGTAAACACCAAACGATTTAATGTGTGGATAGAAGCGTCTGGATTATGCTTTTTTTAAATGAATTAAAGCTGGTGTCAGTGTGCGGGCTTAGTGTGTGTGTTTGCTAAAAAGCATCGCGGGCTTCTTGTGTTGCATTTGCATCCCAGAATGTGAGTGTAGATCTGTGTGTTGGGATGGTTCCACCCTTCCACACCGAGCCGCACGGCTTCATCAACACACACTTTGTTCATTCCTGTCATGAAGCACAACTTGTGGCTTCCCAGGAGTGAACTGGCTGCAGCTTCCTCTGCTGGAGGAAAACACAGGATGACCAGTGGGATGATGATGATGATGATGATGATGGTGATGATGATGATGATGATGATGATGATAGTGTGTGCGATCCACTGTGTCAGACAGGACAACAGAGCTCACACTCACACACTGCTCCTCTGAATAATGATTAATGTGATTGTATCTAGGGCTGAACAATTAAACCAAATTTTATTGAAATCGAAATCTGCTTTGCTGCAATTTTCAAATCACAGGAGGTGCAAGATTTGATAAAACCCAGTTTTTGTTTGTAAAATGATTGTGGCACTGCAGAGATGTGCTGGCCTACACATCAGAGTCTACAGACTGAAGAAAACAAACTGCAACTTCAACTAAGAATTATTTTCATTACCAATTAATCTGTCAATCATTTCTATGGTACATTGATTAGTTGTTTGTGCCATAAAATGTCAGAATATAAAAATTAAATTATATCTCAGTTGCAATATCAGTAAAAATTATCGCAATTAGTTATTTTTTCAAAACCATTCAGCCCTAATTGTTGCTGTGTAATTAATGAGTTCACAGTCAGATGGAGCTCTCTGTGTGTGTTTACACTCAGGTACAGTCTGACTGGTCCACCAGTAGAAACTTGTGTCACAATTGGTGAATGTGAATCTTCTCATTTGTCCTCCAGTGGACATGTTTGTGTTACTGCAGTCTTACTCCCAAAGGAAAGGGCATATAAATGACATACTGTGCTATGGAGCATGCACTGGTGATACATATGATATGGTGGTGAATAGTATACGATCAAGTACAGCATAAGTTTAAACTCAGATTTCACATTTAAAAAACAAAAGATATAACAAATTGAGAGGACCATTTAAAATGCATCATCATTAAATGTGCGAACACAAACAGCTGCACAAGCCATCTGCAAAAACAACATTTAATTTTCAATTAATCATCCATAATTTTCATTATGAGAAGGATTCACTGATTAATGTTTTAGTCTGTGACATGTCGGATGATTGTGAAGAAGTTGTGTCATAATATCCAAGGTGACATATTTGGGTGACCTTGGTGTTTTGCACTATTGTCTGGCCTTAACCAACAGTCCAAAACTTGAACATGTTCTATTTGCTATCATAGAAAGAATACAATTCTTAACATTTGAGAAGTTGGAATCACTAAACCTCTGGCATTTCTGTTTATAAAATGACTTTTACAATCAATCAGTTATCAGAATTCTTACTGAATAATTTTGTGTTGATCAATTAATAATTTAACTGTTTAATCTCTCATAAAATAAGTAAGAGTAAGTAAACATGACTCTAACCAAAACAATAGTTAAATCAAACTTTGAGATGAAACAACTGCCACCTCTACGATAAATAGGATACTATTACTATTATTTGAAATGATAATACTATGGCTATTAGTGTTATTGTGTCAGATGTTATTATCAAATATTGTACAGCACTGTAATACTAATAAGTGATAGTTCACCCAAAAATGAAATTTCACTCAATATCAAATAGAATGAAAATAAAGTCATTATCTACTCACCTTCATGCTGACTGAGGGTGAGGTTTAGTTTTTTAGCCCACAAAACACTGATGGAGTTTCACAGGAAAACAGTGTTGCAGAATCTCCCAAACAATGGAAGTGAATGGAGTTTTTAAACGTAAAAAAACACAGAATAAAAACATAAAATGCCTCCATACTGCTCATCTGGTGTAATCCAAGTCTCCTAAAGCCCCAACATGTCTAATAAACAGTGGTGGACAGAAACAAAGTACATTTACTTGAGTACTGTACTTAAGTACATTTTTTGAGTATTTGTACTTTACTTGAGTATTTGTTTTTTTTGGAAACTTATTACTTTCACTCCACTACATTTCAAAGACAAATATTGTACTTTTGACTCCACTACATTTCTAGGAAGGTTGTTGTTACTTTTTGACTAAGCACATCGTTGAAGTCAGCTGTTGCTGTTTTTTCTTTTCTAAAATGCAGTTGGTCACATGCTGTGTTCCTCACAGAAAGAAACTCACAGTAGCTCAAATGGGACTGATGTAAAAGTGGAAATATGTCCAGGCGCACTAACAAGCACAAGCAAGTTCTCCCTCCTTCATTCAAACAAAAAGCAGTAATGGTGACGTCAGGAGAAAGACAAAATTAAATCTCAAGATATTATTATAATTATTAATTATTCCAGGTCGCTTTTAAAGTTGGATTGTTTTTATCAGGGTGAAAAATACCACATAATTCATGTATATATACTGCCTCTGAGGACAGAAAGAAGTTTCAGTTATTTAACTTGGAGAACTTCTTACAGTTGGCTTCAATCTAATTTTATGATGTGATTTTAATACAGTTACATCAGAAAATGAAAAAAAACTGTCCTTTTTGTTTTTGATTGTATTTCTATGTTGAAGTTTTTAGAGGTGTTTCTATAGGCTTTGTGTAGCAGAGTGGTTCTACAAGCAAGTCAGTGCTTCATCAGGTGGTTTCAGAGTTACAAGCTTCTGTAAATGCAACATGACTACAATACAGCATGTATTGATGTCAGAAAATGTACTTTGTAAATTGTACTTTTGAATACTTAAGTATTTTTAAAAACATGTACTTTTGAATACTTAAGTATTTCTAAAACCAAGTACTCTAGTACTTTAACTCAAGTAAAATTTTGACTGAGCAACTTTCACTTGTAGTTGAGTAATATTTGACCAGGAGTATCTATACTTTGACTCAAGTACTGGGGTTAAGTACTTTGTCCACTACTGCTAATAAATGTTATTTACAGCAAGTTTTTTGCCTGAATCTTCACTGTAGATCAGGGGTCTCCAACCTTTTTCCCTCTGAGAGCTACTTTTACAAAATGAAAATGGACGAGAGCTACTCATGTTTTGTAACATTTATTCTCATACTGTATTTCAACCCTAACTCAATAGGCTTGTTTTAACTGAACATTTACAAAATGTCAGCGTCCACAGCTCACATTTTGTATCAAAACATCAGAAACAATATTTAAATCATGTGCATGTGCATTTTGTCTTTCTGTATGTAAATTTTATCTGTCTCACACTATTAAATTGAAATAAGAATGCTGTCAAAACAAAACAATGTAATTTCAAATACAGATATTGTTAACTATTCACTCATCATTTTGTTATATCTGCCCATGTCACTGTATCACACTTGGAAATAAGGTCAAGAACTCTTCTTTGGTGGAAAAGTCATCAAACACCATGCGAATGAAAACAGTTAGCTGGGATCTATCACTGGAGTCCACAGACTCATCACGCTGAATTGAAAACCTGTTCATGTCCGACTCCAGCTGTTTTGCCGCGTCCACAGACAGCGCAGACACTCTCCTTGCCATAGTATTAGCACCAAGCTGTACATCGGCAATAGCAGACAAAATTTCTGTCTATCTTTTATGATCCTTGGATAACGTTTCAGCCACTGCGGTCATGGTCTCTTTCACAATCCCGCCATCGGTGAACAGCTTTTTGTGCTTCGTTCATATGTGCGCCACTTTAAAGGAAGCCTCTGTTGCTGCATTGGCCTTCTCCGTCGGTGTGGCGAACAGATCCTGATGTCTTTGAACTGTTGTTTTCAGCTCTTTTATCTTTTCTTTTCATAGACTGCTACCTGCAGGAAAGTCCTGTGAAAAGTTGCTGTGGACTTGGCGCTCCACATTACACTTTTTACTGACCGACACGCTAACATTGCAGATCAGACACACACACACACACTTGTTGTTAACATTGGTAAAACAAAACTCTTTTTCCCATTCTTCCTGTGTTTTGCCCCTTATTTGTATGCGCTCCTCCCGCGGCCATGACTGCTGCCCATCTCACATCACCACTGACACATCAAGATTGACAGCAGCACAACCGTTTTATTGACAACTAATTGGCAAATAATCGCTTTGTGTAAGAAGGGGGCGGGGCACCTGTGAATTTGATTGGATATAAGGTGGCGGTTGGCCAAGTGACCAATCAAGTTTTCAAATTTATGTATGATTAATAACCCTTTGGCGAGCTACTTGGAAAGGGGCTGCGGGCTACTGGTAGCTTGCGGCCTCCACGTTGGAGACCCCTGCTGTAGATCCTTAGCTGGGAGCCATGTTCACATGCACATGCACACTGTCTGAACTGGGTGTGTGTGGTGTGATGTGTGCAAATGGCATGTTGGGACTTTAGGAGACTTGGATTACACCAGATGAGCAGTACGGAGGCATTTGATATTTTTTCTGTTTGAAAACTGGTCACCATTTACTTCCATTGTTTGGGAGATTCTGCAACTCCATCAGTGTTTTGTGGAATAACAAAGTAAACCAGCCTTCAATCAGCATGAGGGTGAGTAGATAATTACTGAATTTTTCATTTTGGGTGAACTATCCTTTTAAGGCTATTTAATAAAACCTTTAAATGTATTTTTAGATGTAAAATATAATAATACAATTATGAAATCTGAATAAATATCTATCTATATGAACACACAGGGTAGAGGGCGATCTTGCTAACCTGACTCTTTTGTTTATTTAAATAAATAATAATAATAAATAAATAAATAAAGTTCAAGTATTTTGTCAATGATTGATAAAAATGTAACCAGTTCTTGCTGTGGTGGGGTGGGGCCATGATTTTTTTTCTCTCTTTGAAGGGGGACATGAGAGAAAAAGTTTGAGAAGCGCACTGAAACTCAAACCATATCTAAAGAGCTTTGATGAGGTGTGATGAGGCCCAGCTCCAGCTGTACATGAATATTTACAGAAGGAAGAAGGAGAAATGACTTAGCAGTGAGCAGTCTGACAGTCGGCAGGCTGAGAACATTGTAACGTGCTCAGGACCGTACAGTAATTGCAGTCAGTGTTTGAAGCAGTTTTTCCATTTCACTCCGCTTTGTTTATGACCTTGTGGGAACACAAGAAGAACAGCACATGTGTGAGTGTTTCACTACTTTTGTTTGTACCTCATTGAATTTACAAGCTCCCCACAGACATGCGAGGTTTGGAACAGTTTGAGGAGTTTCACTCTAATTATTTTCAGTGGTGATTTACATTGAAACAGGACTATATGTGGTAAACAACCACTGACTAATGGCTGACCAAAGTGAGTTAGGGCAGGGCTAACTACGCCTGGATTCCAGGCAGCCATGTCTCATGTGTAATGTCTCCTTCATGATGACAGATAAAATGCACTTCAGAAGGAAACTGTTTGGTTGTGTCTACAGCAAACTCCTGCTCTAAATCCAGATGGATGCTTCTCTGTCAGAATGTTGTAGAGGGTATGCTCTGAGGCTCTGAAGCTCTGCCAGAGAACATGCCACGAGTAATGTCGCCTTTACTTTCTCAAGTATTTAGCTGCAAATCGAGGCGAGGGCAGCCACTGATGAACACATTTTAGATAGCGATCTGCTTCTCTTCTGTTACAACAGTTTCATATTTCATGATCTAGCAAAGCCATTTCTAGTACAAAACTCCTCATTGCAAGTATATCTCTCTGTCACAAAGTGATGAAATCATTACAACATGAATATGTAGGGTAGTGTTTCCCAAACTTTATTTCTGGGGACACACTTTCTAAAAATGACAAACCATCGTGACCCAATTCACAGCAGGCTGTGGGAGAGTTAATTTGTACATAAATGAACATTCGTGACCATTTCACTTTATACTATCTTGACACATGCATATACACAAATTAAATACTTGATGCTGCAATGAACTGGCAACTTGTCCAGGGTGAACCCCGCCTCTTGCCCAATGTCAGCTGGGATAGGCTCCAGCCCCCCAGCAACCCTTCAAGGATAAGCGGTTATGGACAATGAATGAATGAAAGAATAAATACTGAGTTAACAGGTCATCTTATTGTTTTTATTTCTTCTCGTCAAGAAAACAAACCTTAAAAAATTGAGACAACTTGAAATTTCAAGACAACTTACTGTAATAGGTTTTTGAGTTTTGAATTAAATTCTTAAAGGGATAGTTCATCCAAAAATGAAAATTCAGTCATTATCTACTCACCCTCATGCTGATTGAAGGTCCGGTTTAGTTTTTTAGTCCCTAAAACACTGCTGGGAAACTGTGTTGCAGAATCTCCCAAATAATGAAAGTGAATGGTGACCAGTTTTTTAAATGTAAAAAAGCAACAGAATAAAAACAGGAAATGTCTCAATATTGCTCATCTGGTGTAATTCAAGTCTCCTAAAGTCCCAACATGCCAAGTTGACTAAAACACCATGTTTTTAGCCTGGACCTTCACTGTAGATCCTTAGCTTGAAGTCACATTCATGTGCACTTGCACACTGTCTGAACTGGGTGTGTGTGGTGTGACAGTGTGCAAAGGGCATGTCAGGGCTTTAGGAGACTTAGATTACACCAGACAAGCAGTATGGAGGGATTTTATGTTTTTATTCTGTTGCTTTTTTACATTTGAAAACTGGTCACCATTCACGTCCATTGTCTGGGAGATTCTGTATTTCTGTGAAATAGGAGTAAACACGCTCCAGTCCTTGGGGACACCAAATATTGCAATAAAGGGACAGTTCTTAATTTGGTTGGGGCTGGGCAATATATCAGTATTATGTTGGATTGTAATATGAGACTACATATTAAGATAGATTTTGGATATTGTTTAGAGTCATGGCAGAAGTGTTGCCTTCTCCTGGTATTAAAGGTGGTGTTAAGGGTAGGGTAGGTGGTAAGTGATGTAATTTTTGACTGTTCTAGGTGTTCTGTTATTTGCCTTTACCCTATTATATCCACATTACTGATGATAGTTTATTAAACAATCTCATTGGGTTAATATTTTGTGAAAGTCATCCCTACAGTGTTGTCACAATATCAGGATATTTGGTCAAAAATATTGTGATTTTTCACTCGTTTTGTCACCTTAGCTGTTTCTACCCCTTGCAGTATAAAACATATAGTCAGTCACAACTACATGATTACAATGATTAAAAGTATTGACCAATATGAAACTTCACTATTGTGGTTGTTCACTATGTCACCCAATCCTAATTTCGGACAAAAAAATTAGGACTGTATAACTGTATAACACTGAGGTTGAATAAAACGTGACTTACGGTAAGTTGCATGAAGAAGCATGACTACTATTGTACTTGTCCTCTACATCTCGATATATTTCAGATAACCAGGCTTTAGAGAAGTGAGCCTTGTGCAGACCAGTATGAATTGGACACAAGAAGTGCTTCTGTGGGTCCTATCAGTGGCCTCCTCACTAAAGTTGTTGCCCAACTTGTGCTCCCCAGCTGCCTGTTATGTTTAGAATAGTCATCAAATGGCAGGAGCTCAGAGATCTTTGAGATCAATGACTTTTGGTCAGGGTTTAGTTCAAAGACATCTTTCCAAGACTGCTTAGAGGGACATCAGAGGTACTTTTAATAACTCAAAGCCCCCACACTCACTCATTTCATCTCAACATGCATAACACGTTAGAGCTGTTGCAGTGAATTTCCCCTGCAGTTATTTAGGTTGGCTAAACAGAGCGGTGTGAAGTATTTGTGCCATTCTTTTTCCTGTGTTTGCAAAAGAATTCTTTGATGATAAATGAAGTGATTTGGAGCAGTAACATATAATAAGTATTACCTTATCTGTGGATCTCACCTCACTTCCCAAGCGATGGTCTGAGCAAACTAGCTGCTGGGTGGAACTAGCCATGCTAGCTGTACAACATGTTACCATGAAGTTCAAGAGGTTAACTGACAAAACATGGCAAAATGTACAGCTTCCAATTTTGAAGCTGGGTTACAGTTGGACTTGATCTATCACTGAGTATAAACTGTTACTGGCTCTTGTATTACTCACCAAATTTTTTGAAGGATTGATTCATTCATTTAACAGCCATTGAAGTGATGAGAAAAAGAAAAAACATTAACAGAGCAGTTATTGTCAATAGCGCGTTTTTTCAGAATTGCAGTCCCATGGACATGTCCACCAATCACCATTGCTTCCCATGAATTTCACCAGTCACAGCAGTCCCCCGCGCAAACGTCATACATGTATGTCTTAATGAATAGACTCAATGTTATTTCTTTTTTTTTTTTTTTTTTACTATTCACATTTTTGAGACTTTTTTAAGTTTAGTTAGAACACTCAGAACAGATTGCAGTTTTTCACCATGAACAAATTGCCTTTGATTGTTAATGAATTATACAAAAAAAATTCTTTTGCAATTTTTACAGTTTCATCACAAAAAATGCCTAAAAGCATTGCAACTTGCATCACAATTTTTTTTAGAAAAGCTGCTGTGAAATCAAGCATTTTAGGCTGCAACGATCCACGAAATCCTGAAGGGATTGTCTAAATGCCTACCCTAGCTTTAAAGACACAAAGACAAACCTGATATCATCCATCCATCCATCCATCCATCCATCCATCCATCCATCCATCCATCCATCCATCCATCCATCCATCCAAACAACATGCAGTTACTGAATTTCTAATTGCAAATCTTTATGCTCCTTGTTGCTGCCAGATATAATCACATTAACATTATTCAGTGATTCATTAATGCTCAACACTTGTTGTCTCTCCAGTTTTGACAGAGACCAATATTGAAAAAAAAAAGTCAAACATTCCAGAACATCTTTATTTATTTTCTTTTTTTTTTACGTTTTTCCTTGAAATATTCCCTTTAAGACACAGACTGCTACCACTGCCTTACCACAAACATTTAGAGAAATACACGATGTTAAAGCTGCAATCTGTAGAATTTGTAAGTGATGATAGAATACAGTGGATTATGCTGATGGCATATGCTCATATATTTCAACTATTTTAATTGAATTTTACATGTAATGTAATGTAATTTTACATGTAATCTGTACCAAGTCAAAACCAAGTCACATGTGTATGCAAAAATAGAAGGATACAAACAACTAAAGTGAAGTAAGTTGGTAGTCAGTGTATTATCTACAGAAGATGCTGGTTGGCACAACCCCAGTCAGGAGTAGCAGAGAGGGGCACCGGAAGCCAGGCCATGTACTGCTGTGGACAGGGTCAGGGTCGGCAGAAAAAAAAAGTATGTACATATGTATATCAGTTTAAATGTATGCTAAATTTAGAATATTTTCACCAGTTAGCCTTGTTATAAAACCCAAATATTGCTGTCCCCAAACCACCTAAACTGCATTAGCAAAATCAGTAACTTTACCTCTCAGAACATGAGAGTTGCTGGTCTAGCACTGCCTTGATTGCAGAGGTTAAACAATATCACAAACAAACAAACAAACAGATCGAGGCAGCAGCAGACCAACAACGACTGTGTTCTGTATGGTAAAATGACTGATTTTGCCAGTGGAGTTTGGTTGGTTTAGAGAGAATGATATTTGGCTTGCATAACAGCAGTTTCCTGTCAGAGAAGGCTCTCTGACAACAAAGTATAGGGTAAAAATGTTCTATATATGGTGTACAATTAAACTGATATTAATGTTTTTAGGAGGACCATTTTGTCTAAGTGTCTAAAATCTGTTTTGCTGCTGACCCTGTCCACAGCAGTACATTGCTAAACGTCCTACACCAGTATTCCTGCTGCTTCTCCAAACTGGGAGTGTGTCAACCACCATCTACTGTATTTATTACACTGACTCTGGGTAAGTAACTCACACAACCTTACATCAGATAATCCAAAGTATCCCTTTACAATACATGTAAAAACGCATAACTACAGTCTTGTAATCAAGAGTTGTATTATATACACGTCACATTTTGTGATCTATCAGGTTGAAGTTAAACAAACTGGCTGACTGTATATAATTTATATTTATAATAGCTGCATTAACATGTGACATGTCCTCACTCTCAGTCCTCTGACAGGGCGGAACCAGGAGCAGAGGGTCTGGACTGACCGGTGCCATGAAGACCCAGAAGGCCCGGGGTGGTACAGCAGCTGGACCTTCAGGCCGAGGGAAGTCTCGCTTCACCTTACGAGGTAGAAAGAAGAAGGACGGGGTGATCCAAGGCAAACTTCGCATCCGCTCCATGCCTGGAGCCTTCCTGGTGCTGGGGGTCATCGTGGTGGTGGTTGGCACAGCTCTGGCGGTGGCGGGGTACTGGCCCTACCGGATATCCAGATCATCCCTCCTGGGAGCTGCGGAGGGGGACAGCATCTCTGAGTCACAGACTTCTGGCTGGAGTCTGGGAGCTAAGGGCCTCCTGTCCACTGCCAGCCTCATCCACAGCGAGCGGATGAAGCTGCTGGGACCCGTCATCATGGGGGTTGGACTCTTCATCCTCATCTGTGCCAATACAGTCCTGTATGAGAACAGAGACAGGGAGACCCAGATGCTGCTGGCTCAGATGAGAAGTGTGATCTGCTCCGTGTCGGCAGCTGTGCCCTCAGCCGATCTGAAAGAGATCGCAGCAGCCAACTCAATGGCCAAACACTACCAGTGGGTGAGCAGTTTGCCCGCTGCGCACCTCAACATCCTGTGTGTGCAGCCGCTGGCCAGTTCTGAGCCCCTGCTCCAGACCAGACCCCACACAGAAAACGAGGACAGCAGGGAGGCCATCTACCAGCAGGCTGTCCTCCAGACAGAAGCCCTCCATCACCAGGAGTCAGAGCCTCCACCCTCCCTCCACTCCTCCCACTCCAACTCCTGCAACTCCAGTCAGACAGACTTTAACACCCAGTCTACTGAGGAGGGGGGCAGGTCCAGCTTAAACCCACAGTCCACCCCCCTTGTCAAGATCAACAACTGCCTGCTGTCTGCCAGCTCCATGTCCACTCTGGGGGTGGAGGAGGTGGACATCCCAGCTGCACAGCCGCGGCGTTGCCACAGTATGAGCTACAGGACTAACCCTTACAGAACCAGGAAGGGTGTGCGTGTGGAGGAAGGACTCCACGCCCCCACAGAGGAGGGTCACACAGAGCAGCCGACAGGGACGAAGAGGGAGGCTGCTTCACAGGTGTGTGTGAACATCCCTGGGCAAGTCGTAGAGGCTGTGGAGGAACAAATGCACCGGAGCTGGCCTCGGCTAGACCTGGGCAGTGGGAGACGATACCTGAAACTGGAGAACAAAGAAGACTCAGTGGAAAAACTACTGGACCAATTAGAGCAGCAGTGTTCTCAGTGGGACAAGAGCTTTGGCTCGGGCCCTTTTCAGTGATGCCTGCTTCTGCTTCACAGGATACAAACACCATGACGACCAGAAGGAAAGATATTTTCACCTGGATTCTAAAATGTAACTTTATTTTTGTGTGGGGTAGAGAGAAACTGGGCCTGGATCATTGGGAGTACAGGCTTTCTCACAAGGATCTTCCAAAACTCTTCAGTGGAATATTGCTATACAGAGGTTCTGGGGGTTGTGGTCTTGGTGTGGCTTGGATAGATTTGGCAGATATTTTCTATAATTGAAGAAGAGGAACAATCTACAGACCCCACACTGTCACAGATGAGCAGAGTAATTTGACAGACTGTTTACTTCTGCAGTTAAAGCTGGCAGCAATGCAAGAAATCAACTTGCATATCAATGCCAGAATGGGTTTGTGTGTCTCCAGGACACTGTGTGCATGACCCAGTGAAGGAGAGATAGAGGGGTGCAGGAGGATTGTTTTCACTGTGCAATCAATTTTGAACCAAACTACCTGGACTCCTGAGCCCGTGAAGTGCTGACAGCTCCTGACAAATGCAACTAGTATATAAAAAGTTTTTTTTTCCTCAGCTGAGGTCCCATACTCAAAATGCAATGCATGGCAGCGATGTATAGTATGTTACATCTAATACTTATGCAGAGTAATGTCATTGTTGATCTTATGTGTATAGGAAGTCATGATAGTTAAAGGACAATTCTACTTTATTATGACTTGGGTCTTATGTTCTTAGGTTTGGCCATTATTGCTATAGTATCAGCAATACGATAACACTGAGATTTTTCTGGAAACACGATGACTTCACTACAACTGTCTGTCTCTAAACTGTGATGGATGTTTGTCATGGAAAATGTGGGTAATATTTTTTTCTTGATTTTACCAGGAGAGTCCCATTGAAATTAACAATCTCTTTTTCAAGGGAGACATGGCCGAGACAGTGAGCAGCAAAAACACAGAGTTACAGACAGAAACACAGAGTGAGACAAACTACAATGGATAAAATTTAGAGGAAAAAAAAAGTCAGTGGTGTAACTAGGTCAATTAAAAACACTAACATCCTATGGAATAATAATAATAATAGTACATCTGCATCAGCATCATCTGATGCAGTTATGTTTATTATTATTTTAGTAGATCATGTAGTTTGTTCTCTGTAAACCAGAGTTGAACATTTAATTGTGAGAGCTCTGGATTGACCAGTGTGTGTTGATAATACCTCAAGACAGCAGGCACAGTTTGATGACATCACAAAGCACATTGAATTGATAATTCATCATTATTAATTGATTACTAAATTAATTGATAACTATTTTGATAATCAATTAATTGGAATAATCAGTTGGAGTATTTTTTTAAGAAAAACAAGGCAAAATTCTCTGGTTTTAGCTTCTTAGATGTGAATATTTTCTGGTTTCTTTACTCTTTTATGATAATAAACTGAATATGTTTGAGTTGTGGAAAAAAATAGACATCATGTTAGGCTTTAAGAAACACTGATTGATATTTTTCACTATTTTCTGACATTTTATGGACTAAACAACTAATCAATTAATAAAGAAAATAACCAACAGATTAATTGACAATGAAATAATAATTACTTGCAGCTTTACAAAAAGTGTCTTTTAAACCCAAACACCTCTGTCTCTACACTGGTGGGATTAAGGTTTGGTCCATGTGAGCCTGGAGATCAGGAGGGGCAATGGGGGGGCTGGAGCTGAGGTCTGCTGCAGGTGTTGTGGTGGGGGCGTCAGCGGTGCACACAGCACCCGGGTCATTGGCCATAACTGTCTGGGTACTTGTGCTCATGAGAGCGTGGGAGGCACCAGCAGTGTCACAGTCCATTTGCCTGTGCGAGGGAGCATCTGTGTTAGTGTGCTGGACCCCATTCTTGTGTACAATTACCCAGTCATAGGGATCAAGTTTCAGGGCCAAACAGCTATGCTTCCCTGTTCTGTCTTTATCAATAGAGAGCCATTGTAGACCCAACAAGGGATGGTGATCTGTGACAATAGTGAAAGGGCAAAGACTAATGCCTGAAAATATGAAGAGCTCAAACTATCGCTCATCAGCTGATCATTCAGCTGCTGTGAGGAAGTGATGAGTTTAAGCCACCCCCTGGATGAAGGCCCTCAGCAGAGACAACAACATCAACTGCAGGGGACCTCAGCTCCAGCCTAAATTCCCCTCCTGATCTCCAGCTCATATGGACCAAGCCATAATGCCTGAGGTGTATGGGCTTAAAAGACACTCTTTGGTTACAAAAACTGATGAACCTTTGGTCTTGGAGTGACAGGAACAACAGCTCTGTTTATTTCTTCACTCACACCCTCAGTACGACAACTCGACATGCTTTATGATGTCATTAAACTGGGCCTGTTGTGTCAAGGTGTTATCAGTACACAACTGTTCAGTCCAATGCTTACAATCAAAATATTGTTGAAATCACAATATGGCAAAGTGCAATATCTATTTTCAGTAAAGATAAATGTCACAATATGACATTATAAATGAAATATGGTGGTGTTATAGAGATGCTCTGGGTTACAAATCATACTCTTCAGATGTAAGGGTACATGCTTGTTCGATACAGATCCCAACAAAAATCACATTATCATTTTTATTTATTATTTTATTTATTTTTGTCAATTCCCACTAAAGTCATGACATGACATATCACAGTCACAATATCTGTGAAAAAATCACAAAAAGATTTTTTTATATATTGTTCAGCACTAATGTCATTCTTTACTTATCTTTAAGAATAAAAAACATATGTGAATAATGAATGAGTCAACAAATCAAATGAAATGTAGTGCAAAGCCACAGAGCTCAACACAGAGACAGATATTATAGTCAGACAACCTGCCAGCACACTTTGAAGAGAAGACCTGGAGATCCAAGTCCTGGATGAGGTCTGAGTCAGTTGGCAGGACGGACACAGATAATCAAGGACATCAGATACCTCAGTTAAATGCTTCTAAATTAGTTTATTGTAAGTCCTCCTGTTTAGCATATAAATAAGCAGTATATAAACATTTAATGAATAGTTTATGCAGTATAATCA